>NW_008795523.1:152793-205248 GCF_000699145.1 Aptenodytes forsteri
GGGAGAGTGAGAGAAGCTTTGGTGGGCACCTGGCATCCAGCCAGGGTCAACCCACCACAAAGTGGGAAAAACTGATTGTCTAGGCAATTAGTAATATTTTCCATAATAGAAATGACAATCAGGCACCTAAGTCCCATTTAAAGCGAGCAAGAGGCAGGAAGTCAAACTTTTCTTTTACATTGAAAATTATCTTTGCATGACTTGCTGGGAACCATGTGGGAAGTTGTGGAAGAATCTGTTGAATAAATTATTTGCCTTTCCTCACACTCCTCACATCAGCCACAAGAAAATCCTTTATGTATCTTTGTAACAGATTGGGATATTGTCCCACAAATTCTATGTAGGTTTATTTAAGCTCAGTACAATGTTGATTGTAAGGTGTCATTGACTGGAAAAGAGGATCACATATATCAGAAATCTCTTTTAAGTATTGAACGCTAGGTGTTTGCCCCTTACCTTTTGTCTAGTTATGTAAAAAATTAAGCACCATTATCTTGGCAAAGGAGAAAATGTATCATGTGATTTTTTATATTCAGTAAATATATAACTAAAAACCTGACTTCTCCTTTTGCAGTAATTTCTTTTTACCTTCCTTACCTGTGCATCAAAAGGATGTGGATAGCTTGACTACAACCTCTCCACCCTCTTGCTTAGCATTTTTGCACAATATAATCTTCTGCAAGATGAAATGTTTGACATCTCACAGGAAATACTGCACTTATTTTGACAGTGCTACATCTAGCATGTCTTCTTTACTAGGCAAACTGTCTGGAAGGGAAAATAGAAATAACAACACATTGGCTTTTTGGTTTGTTGCTATGGCTAAACTGCTTAGCAACAAGACTTAGGACACTTGCCTATATTCAGGGAAAAAAGTGAAAATTTAAACTTCTGCATCAAGTGCGTAACACATGCACACAGAGCAAAACCTCATATCCAAATAACGACCTCACATCTTTTTCATACTTTTCAACAAGTGAGATAGATGGACCTTAACTTTTCAGAAGGTTAATTAAGCAAAAGGTAAATTAAGCGTGACTTGTCACTGGGAAATGCTTCTTTATATGAATTAAGCAACTATTTTTGTACAGAAAAAGAAAGAAACTTAAGAGGAGAGATTGGTGGTGTGATATAGAAATAAGAGAAATAAAGCAAAGGACAAACTTCTATTGAGTGTTGAAATATCTAGCTGTTTTTCATGCATCTTACAAGTGATAAGCCTACCCAGAGAGTTTCACAGAGCATATAAGCCTTTCCAGAGAGTTTCACAGAGCATAGGAATGATCAGGATATATTTTGCTGTTCAATTTATTTGTTTCTCTATTCCATATTACTTCCTATGGTTTACTTCTAATTGTTTTTGGGGGGTTGTTTGGGGTTTTTTTGTTTTGTTTGTTGCCTCCAAACTTTTATGTGAGGGCTTTTCCAAAATTTACTGTTCTACATTCTGAAGAAAAATCTTAACTCAGCTTCTATAAAATGTTTAGTCAGAAGAGCTATAGAACTAGTGATTGGAAGTAAGGCAGTAAAGGTTAAAGTGTTTTTCAATTCTTTTCTTTTATTGCTTTGAAAGAAATGCAGAGCAGAGCCAGTTCAGAAAAACATAAGGATCAACCTAAACTGTCATTCATATCCCTAATTTAAAATGTTGGGGATGCACATTGGGGATGACATTTTGCTTCACCTCTCTGGCATATTTTTACTCTCAAATGTCTCAATCATTGTAACAAAAGTGAGAGTTTAGCTTCTAAATTTGATTTTATCCTTTAAGAATATCTCCACCTCCTCCTTGATTATATACTTAGCTACTTTTGCTTGACTAAAACTGTTATATAGGATATAATCTATTATACTCATGTGGACAGATGTAAATGGAAACAAGGAGAAAAAAAAATAACCCATGCTGAGGGACATGTACGTTTCCAAAAGACTGAGCAGGAGGTATGTAGACAAATCCTATTATTGGGTAATGAGATTTGTGCGCGTACCCGGACACTATTATGAAAAAGTAGCTCTTTTTCAAAACAAAGTGAAAGAAGGGGGCAATCTTTTCAGCTGGGGTCAAATTCTGCTTCCAGTAAGGATGTAATAAGTTCCATTAAAATCAACCTTATTAGTGTCCAAAAGTAGCTGAAAGAAAGAAATAACCTTTACATTCACAGAAATTTCAGATGACTTTGAGCATGATCATGCTCTCATGGAAATTAGCAGGAATTTTAATCAAGCTTATTAATTACTAGTCTGCTAAAGCTCTCTCAGTGTCAAGATGTTTGCATTCCTTACAATAGTCTTCTCCTATGAAGTGAAACAATTTATATAAAATCAGGAATGTTATGAATAAAAGATTCAACCATTACATCATTGATCGACTTAGAAGAAAATTATGCCCGTACCATGCATTTTAAAATCATAAATCAAGACCCAGAGACACACAAAAAAACAAGAGTTAAAAGACAAAAAAAATACTGTATATCTACTCCATGTCTTCTGCAACTGGAGAACATAGAGTTATGTTCCCAAATATTTTTTTATAATCACAATGACTAAGAATATACTTTTCCATAAAGGAAAACTGGGACTCTTTGGTAATGAAAAGATTCTGCCAGCAAAGCACTTTACTGAAAACATAGAACATGCTAAAATGCAGAAACCTGAGAACATTGAATCACTATACATTTTGAGACAACCATGTTTCAAAAATAACAACCATGTTTAAAAAATAAAGACTTGAGGACAGCTTTAGACACTGCTGGTATCCTTTGTGCTTTACCAGCTGATATGCTGAAAAATATTTTATAATAAAATATGTCTTTGTTTTGTTTAATCTTCCTGGTAACCCAGAACTATTTAGTAGTAGGAAGATAGATAGCTCGTGAAAGGTAAGTAATCATCTACTATTTCTAATTTTAAATAGGCAGATGTTAAGTGTTTCATACATGAGAGAATAAGGTCTCCATACCTCTTAATTTCCTTTTTACGCTGCAGGGTTCCTTTTTCCCAGGGAAATTCCTAGGGGAGAAGACTGCATGCTTCTCTCGCAGCTTGATGAATTCCAGCTTCAGAAGCTGCAGTGACTGCAATGCTGATCAGTAGGGGTAGGGTTTTCACTATCATGTCCAAAGTTAAGTCATTCAGCAGAAAGTCTTCGTGGTCTGAGATCACACTATTATTTGTAAACACAGTGTGTATCTGTTATATGCTGTCTCCAAGATGTGTGTCAAAACAGTAATTGTTGAAATCACTGGATGATCAGTTTTAAGGAATATTTCTAATGCAGATAATGGTCCTATTTATAGATCCTTTCTGCTGAATATATTAAGTTGAAGAGCTGTAAAAAATTAGATGGTTGATAGAAAATATTTGGTGATACAAATGGGACAAAGAAGTAAATTAATGAATTTCATCACTATTTATGAGAACTGTGTATACATTTGCAACTACAGAAGCTAAGACCTCCAGTCTGTCAGTTGACCATGAATTCATGTTCAGACCAGATGCCACTTCCTTTTTCAACAACCATGTGATAGATTTGAGAAGACAATCATAGAACAAAATGACAGAGGAATAATTTGGGTGTTTAATAATATAGTGTCTCTTCCTCTCTCACCAGCTGGATTTTCAAGCGAATGCTTACATGTGCAAATTGTGCAAGAAAGGGCTGGGCTATGAAAAATGTGACAAAACCTTCTCTCGGTGGCTAGGGTTTCCTTGCCATGAAAGGGGTGGCTCTATCCATGTTTTGCTGGTGTGGGATATAGGATGTCTACTACTTTCCTTTTTCCCTTTCCATTGAAACTGCCATTCAGGGGAGGTGATCTCCCAGTTTTTCCCAATGGAAAAAGGCTGGGCTACATGCATATATTATTAAGGAGTGTGACTCTGTACATGAAGGAAAACAGCTGGAAGAGCTGTGAAATAAGTTTTGAGCGATGAGAACTCTGCCATGATGTCAGTTACAGCATGACTTTATTTCTGATCTGTTTTTCATTGCCGTGAGTCATACTGAACTTCTTTCCTATGTAAGGGTGACACCCATGTAAAACTCATGGAGGCAAGATCAGAATGAGGTTCCATGTCTCTAGGAAAAATAGGGATAGCACAAAATAATGTTTTAAAATGAAGGCATGGGTGAAACACTGCTTCCACAAAGACAGGGGTGATGCACTAAGAACATGTGTCAGGAGCAGAGTCCCACTGTTGTCATGGAGACTGAAAAAAATTGTTAACAACTTCTAAAAACAAAAATAAAAGTGTCTGGAATCTCTCTCATCATCCTCCTTACAAGTACTAATATACAATTCTCTGATGTTTGTTTTAGACCCTGATGAAATAAACAACAATAAATAGCATTTTCTGTCTCTAAATGTATGCTTTTATTTTACCAGAACCAATTTTAACTATAAATAACTGAAAAAAAAATCCTATGTATGTTTGTAAATGCATACACAGCCAGCAGGCAGGAAGCTAGCATCACAAAATCATGCAGAAATTACAGAGCTCAGCAGCTACCTACCTTAGACAAGGGAATCCACAAGCAGGAATCTGGCCCAATGCTCCTTACACAGAGTTTGAGGGTATTTGAAGGACTTGGAAAGAAATTTGCAGCAGACAATATGCTGCATGAGGATGATACCCAAACTACACAGCACAAAAAGCTAAAGGAATGCATCTTTTCAGGTCTTCCCTCCAATTCATCTTCAAAATGCCAGCTTCTCAGTTTCAGCAATTTTGAGTTATAGCATGGAGCTGTCACCTGCCATGTGAGGTCTGTGACATGCTTTAGCAGAGGTCATTCTTTTCTTTCAAGTCACAGCGAGAGAAGCCAGTTTCTATTCCCCTTTCCCTTATATGTAAGAGATTAGTGAGTATTCACCTAGGAATAAGATGCTCAACTTATTTAATAAAATCTGTAAATGATATCAAGGTCAACTAGAAGAAGAATGTAGGTTTGCAAGTTTAAGATGAACATGAGGTGATTCGGGAGACTGGGATTTACTCTCTCTACCAAAACATGGTAACCAATAACTCTTCAGTGTAAAATGGGTAAGCCCAAGCCCAAAGCTAGACTCTAACCTTTTTTAGGGAAAACAGCCATACAATGAGTGTTATGTGTTGTTGTACTTTTTGCTGAGCTATGCTGTCATCCTGTCACAGAGCTGAGGTAAAATGATTTTTCATAAATCTCCTAACTTATTCTTGCCCAGCTGATATTTGTCCCGAAACAAAGCTGTATTTCTGTACTTCTCCAACAGGATTTCCTAGCAACATTTAGAAGCCTTATGGATAGTAAGTCATCACCTACTGTGAAAAGGGATGTTCACAGAGCCCATGTGAACTCAGGAGAAAATTCCCTTCATAAAGTATTTAGGAACAAATGCAGGTGTGTTAGTGATTAAAGACCATTTTGATGGGCTGATATTCATGCAGAATAAGACTGTAGCTTTGCTACGACAGCTTTTTATTGTCAGGACTGAAGTTCCTGAAGGTAACTGTATAGCCTTTGGGGTTTTATGTTTTGTGTATTGTCCATAAACTAAAATACATTATAAACTTCATTTGTACTGTAAAGGAAGTCTTAAATGAAAGAAAAGGGAAAATACTAAACAGAGTGTAACAATTGTTTGAAACCAAACCAAAGCCAAGACTTTGAATGATTGTATTGGCTGCTTGTGATTACTCAAAATTTAGCAGAACATCAAAATAAGATCAAAATTGCTGATTCAGTAGAAATCTTTTTGATATATCAACTGGCATGTTATTGCTAGTTACTGGTTTAAACTAAACTTAAATTGTTATTTATCGTATTTCATAGCTGAGATTTTGACTTCCTTTAGACAAAGCTGTTTTTTAAGCTTACAGGTATTGTTATCACAGCGGAAGGTCACTTGAAATCTGTTCTTTGGTCTAAATGGTGTTTAAAATCAATAGTAGTTCCTGAATAGTTTCCCACCCTTCTTTGCTCAGTGGATAAACAGAAGCCTCGTTCAAAACAACATAGAATTTTCTGGCTCAAAGTCACCTTTCAAAAAGAGAGAGGCATAAGAATTTGTTTCTGTTGATTTCATTTTGGAATAGTGTTGTGATTTATTGATATCACCTCGACAATTGCTGCCAGAAGGATGCCCCAGGACAAGAGAATATATTCTTACTGTTCAAAACTGATCTCTTTAGAAAGAAGGCTAACATTTAGCTCCACATAAATATATGCTGTTATGCAAATATCTGGGTGCAGTGAATCATTAAATAAAGAGACAAAGTCACAGCTAGTGTAAGAGGGCAGTACTTGTGAAATGAATGGAGCCAGGCTTGCCTTTTTCAACAAAATGTTTTGCCTCAGGCTTTTTAATGTCCAAAGTGTAAAAAGCCAGCATGCTATCATTCTGCCTGAGCTGTACAGTTTTGCTGTGGAACAATAGATCTTTTTCATTAGCAACAAGCTCATTGAAAATAGAAGCAATGGATCTTTCTAGCTATTAATGGAAAAAACATTAGCATAACATTAAGTACACAACTGGGGAAATCCCCAAATTAAAATTCCTCACTTGGTGTGGGTTCAGCCACACTTTATATAATTTATATCATACTCTAAAGCACGGGGGTCTGATTTTCCCAAATTCATATGTATACAAATTTAAGTGATTAATTTTGACCCAATGCATATGTTTAATTTCAGTAATTGTACACACAAATCACACATTTGCCTGTAAATGGCCACCTATTCCTTTACAGATGGTGAAAAATTGGCTTAATTAGAGCTGAAATATTGCCTTTAGGTAGCCCATTTAACCTGTCGGTAGACCCAAATACAGCAACTTCATGACGATGCAGGAAAACTCTTGTGTCCAGTCTTATAAGAAGATGTTTAAATATGTTCTTGAATTCTATTGGGTCAAATGCATGCTTAAGTTTTCTTTGGAGGAGGGATATTTATCTGATTTTGAACTTATATGCATAACTTCAGACTTATTTCGTGTGCCAATTATTTTGTTATTTAGAACCCACAGTGCAGTAGCAGGCAACTTACAATTAGAGAAAGGAGATTACTGAAAATGAACCATTCCATGTCTGTAAGTATAGTCCTGCTGATCCAATTGAAATGGATAAGATTTACAGAGCTGGAACCCTAGAGCTTAAGGTCTTACGATTTAGCAAAAAAATACATATAAGCAAAAATTTCTGTTGGTCAGTTTATCTTTGCACAAGACTCCATTACAGTTCATAGACCACTGGTAGAAAAAGGAGTTCTTCACAAATTTCAATGGAAACTGGATAAGGCCCAGAAAAAAACATCTTTTGACATGTTTTGAGGAAAGTTAAAAGATCAGAAGATGAGAGGAGTTAAACAGATTTCAGATCAGTTTCTGCTCTCTGACACTGTTAGCAGGTTTTTAGAAGTAAAAGGCAAAATCTCCTGCCAGTTACATCTGTGTAACATTGACTTCAATGGCATTTCACAGTTAACAGAACATAGAATTAGATCCAACATGTTTCTTCTCACTAAACACATCCTAATACCTTTGCCTTTCAGGGCTTAAATATCCTGTTTGCTAAAAAAGGTGAAATAGAGCCATAAGATGTTTCTATTGCCTTTTGCAATGGCATAAAGGAGTCAAGCTAACGCAGATGAATAAAATCCTCTAGCAACAGCAGGAGTGTTTGTTACCAGTGTAAGCTATAATTCATAGGGATGCTATAATCTCAAGTCTCCCCTGAAAAAATATCCTCTCCCTTACCTATCACATTTACTTTCCTTCTTGTCCCTCTGTTTTTTATTATTTAATTTGGTAATTATTTTACCTATCTCTGTGACAATGTTTAGGGATCAGTTTGTTTGAAAGATGTTATGTACAACACATTTGCATCATATTGTGCTATCTATAAATATGAATCTATTTTCTGTAACTATGAAAGCTGGTAAACCCAGCTGTAATAAAAGCTATAACAGATAAAAGCTGTCAGACACAGAGCCTGGCTTGACTGCTGGATTATTCCATTTTCTTCAGTGCTATGTGAAATTGGTCTCTTTCGCCTTCCAGAATAGGCAAAAGTTTTTCATCTTTTATCCTGACTCCTCTTGACTTACTCCAGCAATTCAGTCAAAATTTCTCTCTGTTGCTCAACTAAGTCAATAGATTTTGTATAGGTGTAAGAGGAGCAGAATTTGCTCCATTTGTTCCAAACATGCTGTGAAAATACTAATGTGTTTACATAAAAGCACAAGTCTGAAAACACAGTAAATCAACCCCATGCTGTTTCAGTGTCAAAAGCAAGAATTACTGAAAATGTTATTAAATTACTGTAAAAATGGTAAATTAAATCTAAACTGTAAATGATGAACAGATTAGAAGGGCTTTGAGTACAGTTGGCAATGTTTGTTTTATATCTCTGTAAATGTCAAAATTTAGACGTTAATCATGAAAGTCTAAACTAGATTCAGATTTGGGTTTTGTTTACAAGTAAATATATTTTCTTCCTTTTTCAGGCTATAATGCAGGCAATGTTTCTTTTTTAGCAAGGCATTTAGACAGTCACACTGTTTCATTACTGTTTTGATAGTTCTAACACATTAGGATTTGAGGATGGTGAGCGAGTCAAAATGGAGAAAGTCATATTTTTCATGTTACACCTTTAATGATGTAAAGAAAAGATTATTTTCTGCAAAGCCATTAGTCTATTGCTCTTAGCACAAAATAACACACTGAAACAGACTGGTACATTCTACCTGAAGAAAAAATAAAGAAAGAAAGAGTATACAACCATGTGGCTGTAGGACAGGAAGATTAATAAATTATTTTTAAGTTTGCACATTGCATAGAAATTGATTGACTGCAATAAGCAGATTGCTCATTTGACTTTTTCAACAGCAAATCCAAAAGGCTAACTGGCTGATTGTCAACTTTGCAGGGATAGGTTTAATTTTCCTATGAAGAATAGAAAATATGAATATGTAATATTATGAAGAGCTTTTAAAATTCCTCCAAAGATGTGACCTTTCATATATTATGCCTCAATTCACACACAAATGTTAATGATACTGAAGATATTTAAAATTGTTTTTTAAAGATTCATGCAGATGTTCATTACTTTACAGGAGCAATATCTTTTTTTAATTGAATTGTGCTTTCAATTAAATTTTGTAGTGTAGGATCAACAGGAAAGCACAAGGTACAACAGAGAATTTTAACGCTAAATTCCAAAAGGAAATATAGATATTGCCATAATCCGGGCCGCAAAGTTGAGGAACCTGAGGTAGTTTGTACATCAAGAAAACTCTTAAGTCCTACTTTGTGATGAGTCAGTCTCCTAAGTGCAGGCTAGAATGAAGGGGATAAGCATGAAATTCACAAAATTTAACCTTTTTTCAGAAGAGGACACCTAACCTAAGACAGTTGATTCCTGAAAATACAATGAAGAATCAGTGGTGGGTTTATATTTAATATCCCACTCACCTACAGAAGACTGGTTTATCTCCCCTTTTTATTCTCTGTTTATTTTAGAGGAGGCATTTATACCTACCATCACCAAGAGTATCATGACTATTGGATTGTAGAGTATTTTGGAGGAGGTTATCCTCCTTTCTGCTCAGTTTTATAAACTTTTTTTTTTTAATAAGAAAGAGAAAATTACTACGGTCTGATGATTTGTACACTCCTGAGAGAGACCTAGGCAGGCTGAGAATGATCCCGATCCAGAATTATATGATATGCTTTAATAACACATATAAATATCAATATATACACACAAACACATATATATGTATGTATATAAATAGTAAAATATGTAAGTACATTGTATGAGGTGATACAACTTCACTAGAGATATTTAGATCCCTTTTCTTTTCTCTGACATGGATTTGAGTGACAGAATTGATGGGTAGCTATGTAAGTCCGCCTTTGGCAGATACTTGATTCAATTATATCAAAGCAGGTATTCATATACTTATCCCCTCCATTTCCATAGAAATTCTGTATAGTTCTGTTGTCAGTTTAATTATCTAGCAGAAAAAATAAATGTTCATCCAACTCTCTCCTTGCTATAAGGAAAGGGGTGAATTATAAACAAAATGTCAATAGCCTGGGTGAAATCAATAGCCTGACAAAGTGATGGGGTCCATGTCATACTTGTCATGTTATACACGTTACTTTTCACACAGAATGGTGAGGAGGAAGGTAGGTAATACAGGAATATCTGTACGTACTCAGACCAAAACTGCACATAGCCCAATATTTATTTTATTTATTCTAAGTAGGTGAAAAGTGAAGAATATATGAGCAGGGAATGTACCACAATACCACCTCTTAATGTTCTCAAACTATGTTCAGCTCAGGAACTACTACTACAAACCACATGTGGCTTCTGTGTATTTGATAATGCTCTGTGGATTTCTCTTCCGTAAGTTTATCACCTGAAATCATGCAAACTCCTTATCTTAAGAATCCCGTCAAGTGATATGTATTAAATACCATGGGTTTTTTTTGCATTACACCTTTGGTTGTGCTAAGATTTTCCAGGTGTCTGGAAAACCTAATGAGCAAAAACCTAAAGAACTTACTCTGTGTCTAAACTAGTAAGTTAGGCAGTGGCAATGAATGTTCCCAGGTGCTAGAAGTTTATTATGTGCATCACTAAAGAGTTAAAATGGTCATTAGAATGTTTTTTGGCCTAAGCTACCACTTTCTTAAACAGTCCCTGGACACAATCAAAGAGTTAGGACGTCACAGAAACCATTACCAATATGCCATGTCCATTAGACTGTTTCTCAGAGAACAAACCCAAGCATATTAAATTCGCTGATACAAATGCAGTCACAGAGTATTGGTAGGGACTGTCAGCATCTCTAGCAGAAATGCCTTTACTAGTGAATTCACAGGTGCTTCATAGAAAACAGTGAGGGACTTTTCAGTGAATGTAAAATATTTAATTCATTCTCAGCATCTTATGAAAATCCAATGGAAATATTGATAATGTGGATAACGTAGGATAAAAAAGAATTACAGGAATGTTCACATGAAAATGTTGATGCAAAAAACCAGATGGGGGGAAGATGTTTTCTGGAAAGAGGACGTTGCTGTTTCTACATTCAGTTAACAGCTTGTGACAGTGAATTGTCATCTCACTTGGGTGCCTAATGGACAGCTCAGTTTAGAATGTACTGTCTTTGGACACATTTTTGAAGAGTTTTCTCAGCTGGAGTGTGTTTGTGCTATTGATCCTCTGTCTACAAAAATTCAGGAAGGGAGCAACAGAAACTGGGTTTATATCTCTACTAGCATTGACTAAACTTAAACTTTTATTTCTAGACTGCAGAGAAACAAGTATTCCCACTGAATAGGTATACTTTATACAGACAATTTTGAAATCCCTGTGATAAGCCCAGAAAGTGTTTAGACTCTGCAGTATCCTGTGGAGAAATACTAAGTGCTGTTAGCTGTGGCAAAATGACCTGTGTGTAAGTGCTGACTTGATATAAACAAGAAATGGCCTAAGAACTTGACAAAAGGAGATGGTCTGCCAGTGACTTTCCTACTACAGCTCAGTAAGGTGTAAAATGAGACATAGGAGCAGTTCCACCGTGCACAGCAAGATATAAAAGAGCAGGACAAAGGAAAGAAAAGAATATCACTGTAACAAACACTGAAGGAGAAATGTGCCTAAAGTGGAGGGTAATTACCTGAGCTGAGACCTAGAGCTGTCTGTGCCCTCACCGTAAAAAGCAATACACGGTTTCAAATGCCAGCAAATAAATGATTGATAAATAAATGTATAAATTACATAGCTATGGATACCTTTCACCGAGATCTCTCCAAATGGTCTAGTAAAAGGAGATAAATATCACACACATGACTAGCCTTGCCCCAGCCTCTCAAGGAAACAAACCAAAACACCATTAACTCCAGAGTCTTTTTCAGCTGTGATATTTATAAGGTCATCTAAAGGGCATAGGGGGATGTATACATGAATAACAGTTTTTCTTTACTGAGAAAGTACTTTTTTTCTGTTATTAGTTTCATTCATAGTTTGTTTTAAAATAACTAATGTTTACCGAGTCCTCTTTGCTGATAAAACAACAGTAACTTCCATGTAAATCAACGGTAAAAATGTGACATTACAAAGAGAGAAAAGTGTTTGAAAATTTTTGTCTAATAAAATAGTAGGCCTAGATTCTTAGACTGCTTTGTGAGCACTTCATAAAATAATAGTTACTCATACTCCAGTGATTACTTTTCCATGTGCTATTGCCAAGTTCATTATTTTATTGAAGACTGAAGTCAGCATCACGTGTACCCAATTTTGAATGCTAAGCATCAGAGTTTCAGTCAGTCCTGGGAGAGAAGACCACCTGGAAGGCTGGAGTGTCCTAACTGCATGCCTGAGGAGTTACAGCTGAGCATTTTACAAACAAACAAGCAAACAAAAAAACCCATAGAAATTAGTTAGTGCAAAGGTTTAATTTTCCACATGGGAGTTACTCCGGGGATGTGAATTTAAACTATTTGAAAACACTAACCATCAGTCATGTATGAACCTCCATAGACTTAGGGACACCTTCAGTCTGAATAATATCCACGTGATCAACTTTTGCTTTCTTTCCTCACCCAGAACTGGAAGTATCCTTTCAGCTAATCAGTATGGGGTCTGATCCCATTTCCAGTGAAACTGAAGGCAAGACTCCCATTAACCTGAATGGTATTGAGGTCCTACATGCAGACTTAGGACATGTTCTCTCTGTGTAGGACTCAACAACCTATTAAAGCATGTCTATACATCAGACTTCAGTTAATATCTCCTCTTCTTTACTTACTTAGGCGTGGGTCTTGGCATACGTATTTCCTCAGTTCACTAATAATGCTACAAATTTACTCAGAAGCAGTAGAAAACCACCTCTTTCCCCCCTGAGCTCTTGAAGCGTGATAGCAATACCAAAGGTCTACTTGAATGACTGTGCATGCACTGCAGAATCAATATAAAATGGTAGTTAACTGAAAAAAGACTGTGCAAGGTAGAGTATATATATATATATCAAAAAAAAAAAAGACCAGTAGCTTGAGCTCAAAATGTATTCTGAAGGGCAAATGGAAATAAACCAAGTTTTATTTACTTCCTTACACATTCATCACTGAAACATTAGTCACCTTGAAAGTATTGATATATTTAACCAAAAGCCCTTCAACTTAGAATATGTAGACCATGTGCAGACACTGTGGTCTAGATTAATCTGGTCCAATTTTAGATGTCTAGTTCAGTTGCCAAAGTTGGACAACTAACCTCAAGGCTTCTTCTGTAGTTAATGGGTGAGAGAGAAGGAGAGTATTCCAAAATGTGGTTCAGCCAATCTGAAATCTGAATTATGAGAATGAAATGCCTATTTCTCTCCCTCAGCTCTATAGGGTTATCTCCATCAGCTATCAGTGGAACCTACAGCATCTAACATAGGTACCTTGAATGCCTCAAGTGAAGTGAGGTGAATCTGTGTCCTAAAACAATTGATTGTGTTGAATAATTCTAATAGATAAATATGAGACACTAGAAAATGGTATGACTTGTTCGAATTCACAAGCAGAATGTATGTGTGACAGAAAACTGAGAATAAAATCCAGTTGTCTACCTTGCCTAGTATTTCATTTATTTTTCTATATATTATCTTTGAGGTGAGATTCATAGCTGATGAGCTGTCCACTTTGGTCACAGAGAGTAGATAGAGAGCATGTACCACACTTAAAGTTCTCAAAATACGTTTATGTAGGATTCAAATGATGAGCCCATTCAGATGTTGGTGAGAACTTCAGCAGCAGTTTGAGATGCTCTGGAGCTGCTTTGCTTGTTTCTACCATGCTGCAGCCAGGCTCCCTCCTTGCTGTGCTCCATCGATGAAGGCTGAGCCAGAGGTCAGCAATGGGTTGCCCGTACAGTCTCACAGCTGTTCCTTTGCATGTCTCTGACAGTGTAAGAAAGACTGCAGAGGCAGACAGGCTCTGTCCTAGTTTTTCCTGTTCAGCTTGGACCTTAGAATGAGATCTGTTTGACTTGGTTGATTTCAGAAAATGATTAATTGTGAGTATTTAAATGCCTTGACAAAACTTGTATTCCTTGCTTTAAGCTATCTTTACATGCAGTAGAGGGTAAATGATTTTTACAGTGTCCTGGCTTGTCTTGTACTTGATTTTGTCATGTTGACAGCTTGATGCTCTTTCTGAAGCAAACACACAATGAGCTGTGTCTTGTTATATATGTCTGATGTTAAAAAGCAAAGTCAGGCAAAGTATACCCCTTTGAATGGGCATTGACTGCTGAGCTACTAGCGAGCACCGACAAGTCTGCCTTGTCTGAAAGTTTTGCAGGACAGTATGTATCAATGAGGGAAGAGGATATAAACATCTACAACTTTGCTACCAGGAGAGATTCACAAGAGATACAAATCAGCATAAATTTACTCAGACACCAGTATCTCCCAATTACAATGTGACATTGAAAAAACATCAACGGCAATGCAATGTTTAAAAATGTACATGTATCTGTGTTTAAAACTGAAGAGGTGTCTGGATAGTTCAAAAGTAAAATCATACCTTTTATATGTCTTTAATCAGAGACATTTTGGGGAAAAAAATTTATAGCATAAAGAAGGGTAATCTTGTCTTCTGTTTTTGTCCTATAGCTCCTCGGAGCATGGAATATGATAATCAAACAGTCTATATGAAATGTCATTCCTTTACAATGGTTCAATTGTTATTTAAATTATCTTTTGAGAGTTACTACCCTGCTTCTGCCTATCAAGGGAACTGTGGGGAAGAAAGCTTTCTACCATAACTGTTAATTTCACCCACATATAGGAGTTTGATTGTAAAAGCTAAATCTGGAAATTTCACCCATATAGGTGTTTGATTGTAAAAGCTAAATCTGGATAGGTTATTGTGCAAGAAGAATATTTTTTATTCAGGGGTGGAAGTAATATTCATTCAAAAAAAAAAAAAAAAGAAAAAAACCCAAAGATAACAAGCCTTGCAAATTCCAAACTGATAATGTTATGTTCCAAAATACTCCTTGGCTCACCTTTTAGACTGACATTAGAAAAGCTGTTTATTAGCCTTAATTTTTATTATGTTTGATCACAAGTGTGGTAATTCTTGAATTTTCTCCTTTCTGAAGCATTATCAGAGCCCTTGGGAGTTCAAAACTTTTTGCTCATCTCTCTCAGCAATTCATCTACCAAATAAACTTCAAAACAAATTTACTCCTCTTTGAAGTACAAAACTGCAATGTTGAGGTCATTTGCATTTACCCATTAAACTACAATGTTTCTTTTTTTTTTTTTTTTTTTTTTAATCAAAATCACAACCATTAATGACAAAAAAACTATTCTTTCTTTCTCTTTCTGCCTAGCATGAAACTTATGGAATGATAATAAGAAATCACCTCAGACAAGCACAGATGAAAATGAGTTCTGCCCACTACTGTATCTGAGCAGCTAAACATTTCCAAACTGCTTTGATGGCTCTTACTTTTTAAAAGGCTTTATCTGAGCTTCCATATTCTCAACCACATTGAACTTTGTATTATTAAGAAGTAGTTAAAGTTCTCTTTTCTGAAGTGATTAATCTCACCCCAGCTAATCTCCTCATCCACACTCTGCTTCTAAGGCATAACAGAAGCTATTTTTCATTGGATTTCAGTTGATTAGATAGCCTGATTTAAGGCTAGTTAAGCTGTGTTTCAATTGTGGTGGGGAGAGATTCCCTCTGAGTGCTAAAATCCCATTGTATCTTCTGGGGGTGTGGGGCCATGGGGTTGTTTTCCTTTTTTTTTCTTTTTTTTTTAATCCATTGAGCTAAAGAAGAGACCAGTCCCAGCTGGATGTAAGAGCACATCCTTAGAAATCCTTTCCCTCGGGCTAACACACTTACATACTTGCTTTCTTTTCTCCTTCCATCTTCCCATGACATTCACAAATAAAGCTGTTCCACTATTTGGGGAAAACTTCCCTCCTCTCTCCTCCCTTCTACTTTTTGCTTTGATTATAGGTTCAGAGCCAAAAATGTCAGGAACAGAAAATGCACACAAATAATTAACATTTGTCAACAAGAACCATTATGCTGCCGGGTGCAAAGCAAAATTGCATTTGCTGCTGAAGAAATCAAGTATATCCTAAGGAGGGGTGAAATTAATGATGTTTCAAAAGTAACTGAGATCCTGAATTATTTTTTAGTGAATAAATAAATAATACTAATAAGTTAACTTTATAAATAGGTTATATGAATATCATGTTAAAATATTTCCCGTTCTGATGAGGAGCAGGTTAGGGAATAACCGGGGAAATATGAAAGTATATAGTTCAGAAGATCTGAATATTTTTCATCCTACTGTGTTGACATGTTACCTCAAAAATGTATTGTATCACTGCTTCAGATATCAGAAAAAATGAAGGGGACTTTGAAAGGTTAGTGTGATACTATTTTTAAATACAAAAGGAAATATGAGATGATTAGCACATGATCCTTTTATATATTCAGCACAGCAGCCTCGAGCTGGTAGATACTACTTTCAAGCATGCAAGTATTTCTATTGACTCCAGTAAGATTATGTCTGTGTTTAAAGATGGCCATGTGTTTCATTGCTTTGCTGGATTGGGGCCATCCTGTTCACTGCCTTGCTTTGCTTTGTCCTTGTTCTCCCTCAAATAGTAAAGCTCATAGCAAGAGAAAAGACCATGAATATCTATAGGCTAATGCACCTAGCAGCAAGAGGCAGCATAGATGCAGAAAGAACAAAGGGGTAGAAGATAAATTTGATTTATTTTTTAACTAGAACTACAAAGAAAAATGGGGACATGAAAAAGAATAGCTGCAATATATTTGGTTTGGAATACATGTTAGAATCTTTGTCAACATTAATTAAAATTGGCTTCGATAGAAACACTGTCTCATTGAAAGATTGAAAGAGGATGAAAGAGCATAAACAAAGGATAATGTCAGCAATATATCCAGATGGGAAGAGGTGTGTAGCACGGTGCTGCAGGGATCTGTATTAAGTCAGGGATTAATATCTTCACTAACCCAGGAGAGAAGTAAATAGCATTAATTACATTCACAGATAGTACTAAAGAGATGCTTAGAGGACAGGGAAGTAATACAAGGAGATTTAATTATCTTAGAACCGGGATCAGAAAATACCTGTATGCTTGCACAATGCCTGACACAGCAGGTCACTGATCTTGACTGAAGCCCCTCAGAAGTGATATAATAAAAAAAAGGGAATTGTTATAAAAATGGACAAGAGTAAGACATACATATTAAAAAAAAAAAGGTGAAAAGACAGAAAACAGTACCACAGGCATTCAAGAGAAACAGCAAATTGGACAGCAGTAATTTTGAAAAGGACTGTAGGTGTAAGAAAAGAGTCATTTACACACATTTTCCATACCAATGTGGTATGAAGAAATCGACTCATTTTTGAGGCATGCAGGCAAAAAAGCATCAGGTCTTGTGGCAGGAAGATAAAAGCACTTTGGTGTATGATCGAAGTATGACTGTCTTTAGAAAATTACATATGATTCTGAGCAAAGCATTACAAAGAAGATGTTAACAGACAGGAGAGCGCTCAAAGAAAAGATATGAACTTTTTAAAGTGACTGAAGGTGTAATTATGCCTGTATGGTAATTTTTCTTGAATTATAGAATTTATTCATACTGGTTTTACACATTTATATAGTCACTTTGCATTAGATGATGCTATAAATATATGAAAATATACATAAATAAAATTATAGAGTACTTAAGATAAAGTATAAGTAAGTATAAGTACAATAAAAAGCACATTTTAGATAACATTTTTTTGATTTAAAGTTTTTATATCCGGACAGGAAATCCATAAAAATATTGCTCAAAAACCCTCTTGCTTTCCTGAAGTTTCCTTTGGGTGTGTGCAGAAAGTATTAGTAAAGGTGACTAATTTGATTTATATTACACATGCAATAATTTTTATGTACAATTATATTTTACATGTTATGTATTGCCAGAGGGGCATGTTTTGCTTTATGTCAGATTCATTATCCATTTCTTGTGATGTTTGAAAAACAAGTTATACTTGTTATGGCTACCTTCTAAGTATTTAAAAATATTTAGAAAGACCAATGTGGATTGCTTCGTCATGTAGATTTATAAGGGCAGTATAAAAAGATGATAAAAGCCAAGATAGGTTAAACATTTGAGGGAAAAAAACCCAAAACTTCCTAGCAGTTCAATAGATGACTGTGTTAAATGGGATTCAGTTGAACATGTCCATCTCTTGAAACACGCAAAACAAAAATGAATAGCGTGCTATGAATATCCCAATGTGATAAGTCACAAATTGCCAGAGAGACAGGCGGCATGACTCAATAGTTTTTTTCCATGTCTAATTTGTAAGACTGATGTTATTATCAATATACTCTGAGCATGTGGGGTTAGGGGATGTTTGAACCACATGTGATCTATCACCTCCACTCCCCTGCAGACTGGTGAAATGCTTTGCCGAACCAGGTCTTAATGCTTGCAGCCTTGTTATCCTGCAGGGTTAGAGCCCTGGGAGGATCAAGATCACTTCTGAACTCAACCAACAGCTGAATTTTTAATAAGTGACTGCCAGACAGAGGGATTTGAAATTCTGGATTTGTTTCATTAATATTGTAGCTGACAATCATTTTTCCTAAGCTACCATTCTGTAGCCTGAATTTCTCTGAATAGACTACTTTAGCTCTGTCAATATGACACCACCTTTCCTTTTTTATATAAGAAAACTAAACATAGTGAAGGAAGACTAAGTGCTATCTGAAGTTCAGCTTTTTCTTAGTCATGTAAATATGCAGATTTATCTTCATTAAATATTATAATTCAAAGTTTCTTTATTATGATTATTTTGAAAAAAATACAGTTTCTTTATTTTTCTTTTCCTTAGAAGAAATCCTTGAATGAAAGTGTTATGTTTGATGGATAGATTGAGCCTTGCTATTTTAAATCTACAGCCAAGAAACAGGTCAAAATAAAAATACAACTAAACCGGCAACCTGAATTCATAAGAGACAATACTGATGGCACCTCTCTGACTCATATAACATCTATGATCATTGTTTATGGGAGCTTAGCCACTTGTGGGAACACAATGATAATAAAACTTTTCAGCAGTTTTATAGCTCACTGTATTTTCAGAGCAGTGTGGTGATGTTAAATAAAGATGCCCCACAATTCTCTTTGCAGTAGATGATTAGACTGTATTATTTCCATTGTATAGACACAAAGATGAGATGAGTTGCCCAAGACAGAAATAACGGTAGAGGCAGAGGCAGGATTAGGAGACAAGACTGAAACCTAGTAAGTGTGAACTTACTTAGCCAGGTAAGAAGTCTCTCCTTTCATAATAATTGCTTACAAAACCTTTACTGCTGTTCCTAAAACCAGATGAGTATTTTAAGATCAAAACTGAAGTCAAAGTTATTCTTATGTGTTCTGCTTAATATGGGGAGAGACTTCAAAGTCCCAATAATCACATCTTTCTACATCTAATTTCAGTAGTGGGGTATAATTCAACAGAATCACTTTCAGCGGTATTCAGAGTGGCTGGCAGCTCCCTGTATGGAGCATTTCCAATCAAATGCAGCAATATTTCATCAACACATGCTGTCATTTATGTTGTGCAAAACACAGAACCAGCTTGTCTTTGTAGAACTGTAATTTGTGATATGAGTTACAGACACGACAACGAATCTATTTCTATTAGATAAAATATCTATGGAAGATCTGGGTCACAGAAGCTGATTTTTGATTCAAGTCACTAATATGCCATCAGTTATTAAGGAGGAAAGGAGGTTTACTCTGTGTTTTAAATCACCTCAAGGTTTGGGGGTATGCACTATTCTCACATTTTTTTAAAAACTGTAACTTGCCGTTTTTATCCACAGGTCACACACTGTCATTTCCAAACTGATACCAAATAAGACACAGAGATGGCAACATACTGCACAGTTTGCAGTTGAATTACCTTGTCATCATACAAGCTTTGCTTTAGCACTAAGAAAACAATTTAGGGAGGGTAGAACAGAGCTTCAAAGAGTTCTAAGAAACCCCAGTAAAGCTATTTTCACTGGGTTCTCCAACAACTGTGCTTTGCAAATTCCTCTGTAGATGGTTGGCCCGTTTCCTCATCACTGATACAGATCAAGCCTTTGCTTGTCTCTGTAGATTGTTTGATTTCAGATTTCTTCTTTCAATAGCACTAAAATAAATTGCAAGTATGACATTTATATCTCTCCTACTGATTTAATCTCCCTGTTACTCTCTTTGAATAGAACAGGGAAGGGGGAAGGTGCCCTCAAATTAATGTTTTTCAATGCTCCTTTTTATAATGTTTATTTGGCCATAAATTTTGTATTATGAATGATTTTTTTTCGACTTGGTGATGATTACAATGTATTTTTTACCTTTTGGCCTAATTTTCACAGTGAACTTACTGCTCATGAAAATTCCTGAGTTAATCACTTAGAGACTGAATTACACTAGTTCACTCACAGGCTCCAGCAAGCTGTAGTATAGAACAAAACATTCAAGTCATTAACAATGCCCCGTCCCCTTTTCCATCCTCTTTAATTAAGCGATTCCTCTCAAAAGATAATACAGATTGAGGTTATCCAGTGTTTTTGTAGCAGTCATGACTGTGGAAACCGTCCACAGTGGGAGCTGTCTGAAAGGGAAACTCCACCAGGATGAGGCTGGCAGGGAACCAGGGAAGAAGGGATACATGCTACAGTCCTGCCACCAAAAATTACTTTACACGTGGCCCTGGACTGTTCTGTATCTCCTAGTGTCTGTCAATTTCCTCCGTGGAAATGAGGGGCTAAGAGAGAGAGAAGGAAGGGCAAGAGAAAGGTAAATGAACTGACTGAGCGGTAGATTTCTAGGACACTTAGGAAGGCCTCACACTGATAGCTGACTGAGCATTAAGATATATTGTGATATATTGAACATCTCTCCCACAGGCTTTCCTCTCAGCGGTGCTGTAGCTGTGCATGGTGGCCAATGATTTAAAGTAGATGGTCCCCTCTGCCTGGGGAGATTGTGCTTGTCTGGTGCTGCACCAACCCCTGAAGATGCAGCGAGACTCTTTTAGCAGGAGGAGGGACCGGGAAGGCACACAGGTGGCTGTGAGCCTTGCCCCAGTACATGTGCTATACCCCAGCCATTCTGTACCTCTATGGTCCACACCAAAGGCAAATCCTTTGAGCTGGCTTTTTGCAGCTATACAATTTTGTTATCCTTTCCTTTCTGTAAGGGAGATGGGAGGATATAGAAGAAATTCAAGTGCTATTTTGCTTCAGTGTTTGCATGTACTTTAACTAGCAGAAGAAACAAAAGGAAAAAAAAATAAAATATATTACCTGATAATAGAAAGTGTCTTGTGGTAATCAAACACTTTATTCACAGTAGTATATTAAGATTACAGGGTGAATCCTCTTTCTCAGAAGTAGAAAAACACTGAGGAGTTCCCTCTTGTAACTGCAAAAATTGTTTGGTTGTTAACAGAGAACTGTTAATGAATAATAAATCAAGGTCCATACTTATATATCCAAAGTATGGTTTTGTTTATGAGAATATTTTTCATTGAAACTGTTTTTTAATGAGAAAAGTCCCTCAAGGGTTTAATGTAGAATACTACATTAAAATGTACTTCCACACAGCAAAAAACTAATAATGTATACATTGTATTTTACAGTTTCATGATAGTTATTATAGGTGCATATTTTTTAACTTAGATTTTAGTTTTTCATACACTTAGTCCCATTTTAAATATAGATGTCAAAATATGATTGAGAGGCATTTTTTCCCCAAACATTTTCATGCTGAGCACAGCAGTTAAAGTAATTGCTTCTCTCTCTGAGAAGAAACATGTGGGTTCTTAAATTTTAAAGTAATAGACACCTTCTTTAGACGGAAATAATATGGCTTTCCTCAGGAGGGAAAATTGCTGTGCCATGGAGAAGGTTAATCTCCTCTGAAAGCTGTTCTAGTTTGGAATTCTGACAGTTTTCATGGATAAAGTTCTCCTTGAGAAACAATATAGGATGGGGAGGAGAGGACAGTATGCAGAATAATGCCCTTCACCTTTTAGCAATTGTCCAAGCAGTAATTCTGCTGTGGTTTGCAGCTTTCCTATTTAGGTATCATTGAGTATGGAAAGATTCAAACTCATTTATACAGATGTTGATGGTGGATGTTTGGGATGCATGTAAGGGTCTGAGTACACATCCCAGATAAGGTTTTGACTTGCTAAGTTACCTCTGTGACAAGAAGATACCACACATAGCTTGTAAGCGGGGGTTCCAGTGTCAGCATTGAAACAACTGTATTACGTGCAGGTCTGGAGGCAGGTAGTTTGGCATGAGTTCAGAGATAATTGCACAGTGTAGGCATGCTGCTAAACACATGCACAGTTCTCCAGAGCTAATAAAATGTATAACATAGGGTTAACCTAAATTAGTCCACATCCCAGGTGTCTTAAATGAGGCTGTAGGCAGAAACATGATCCCACTTGGAACCTTCAGCTCCAACCCTTTCCCAGGAGATACTTGTCTATGTATTTTTATCCAGCAGCTGAACAGGGAACAATGTCTTATTTGGAAATGTTGCTGAAGGAAATAAATATTAAGTGATAGCCCCATTTTATTTGGTGATTAGAAAACTTGCCCAGTAAAATATGCAGGTGCAACTTGCTCCTTTGCCTGTGACTGTGCTAAACCACATCTGCTTTAAGGAGAAGCATATCCATGAGGGTCTAAGATACCCTGGATATTCTCAGCCTCTTTTTTTGTTAAAGATGTGCCACTGCGTAAGATGAAATTCTACATCTGCTGGATCAAAATAGGAGTAAGATTAAGACAGGACATAACCATTTGACCTAGTGGTCATAATACTTACCATAAGATCCTTTGCGCTGATCTTTTTTTTCCAGGTCTGTTTCAGTACTTTATTCAAACCACAGGAGGAATGAATACCATCATTACTGGATAAGAGATGGAATCTAGGGGGCCTGAGAACTGAAGAGTGCCCCATTTCCTTGCTCTGAGTAACCAACTCAGTGTTGAGTAAGTCCCCTTTTAGGAGTTTCAAAAGAGGGTTTACATTGCCTCAGGCAGAATGACACTGAGGTGGATCTCTCCTTTTC
This sequence comes from Aptenodytes forsteri, assembly GCF_000699145.1. Classification (NCBI taxonomy): domain Eukaryota; kingdom Metazoa; phylum Chordata; class Aves; order Sphenisciformes; family Spheniscidae; genus Aptenodytes; species Aptenodytes forsteri. The sequence continues at coordinate 175,978 of NW_008795523.1, forward strand.
TGCACAAACTCTATGGCTCCTGGACTAATGCATAGAAGTCATACAACATCAACATCTCTTAAATAAGTTGGAGGAATGCAGACTTCTCTGAACAAAACCCACAATAACTAACAGTAGAACTTTAACAATTAGAATGAATCACAAAGAAGTAATATATATTAAAAAATTAAAATGGAAAACAGAATGGATACCACTTTCAGTAGTGGCTATATGACAGCTATATTTAGCTAAAAGCCTTCTTCTAGAGACCGTAACAAAATAAATAAAACTGTCTGGGCTGCACCTGCAAAAACAGTACCTGCAGGAAAGTAGAGGAATTTAAAAGCCCAGGATTGCAGTATAATTATTTATTTATTTGTGTTTTGGGGAATCTTGTTTATGCTTGATTACCTGTTTGCATCATTATGCAGACACTGTTTTGTTGCCTATTTTGAGGCATTTTGGTTCTGTATTTTCTTGCAGAACTGAGAACACTGTAATGTTTTTAGTTACTTTAGAGGAGTTCGGTAAAGTAAGTGCCGTTTAATATGGGAGTGTAGCTCATATATTTATTGTGGTTTAAAAAATGGAGAGTAATTTGTGGCATATGTTTGTATCACTATAAAAGAATTGAGCAAAGCAAGATTAATGCAAATTAGGCACTATTGTGCTCAGAGGCATCTACTACTAACAACGTTCAGTGTAATGAAGGGTGAATGTTGTGCATGATTAAACTAGTCATATACAAACAATAGCTCAAAGAAACAAAGCATATTTTTAAAATGTGATTTTCTTCTCCCACACCCTCCCATTCCCCCCAGTAAAGACAGAAAGAACATGAGGAAAAGAAGAGAAGAGCGGGTAAAAAGAGAACCAAGAATATGCACTTCGCTACTGACAGCAGAGCTGTTCAAGGTGAAAATGGACCCAAAAGCAGTGAGCATAACTGAGCTTCTATGAAGTTTAGGGACAACTTGGAGCTGCTATACCAATTCAGCCAAACATCCATTAAGCAAACAGAGACCTGCACCCAAAATCTGAAATATTCTTCTCAGTTTTTATATCTCAGATTTTGTTGTGTAAGCCACAGCTGGTTTCTGTATGCTTCCTTTACAGTAAATAGAGAAAAATAACACTTCCAGAAGGCAATTCAGCTTAATGATCTTAGACACTCCATGGAACTGCCTCTTTATCTCTGCCGACTATAGGAGCATTTGAGGACTACCTTATACTGGAAAAACTAACTTCTTTCTGTTTGAATGAGGTGAGATTAATCCCTTGGGTTCTGATATCAAGTGAAATCTGCTATATAAATGACTAAACATAATGCCTGGTCTTGTAATCACCTCAATACATGCTGATTCTTCTGTCAGTAAGGATTGGATCAGATTGGACACGTAAGGAGTAGGGCCAAGACAGAATCTCAGTATCAGTCTCAAATTTTTGAATTATTCAGTTACAGGGATTTAAATCCCAGAGCTTCCAACTGTTGGTTTGTATACCAACTAGTGACTGTTAAAGCAATTTTCCCTGTTCAGAGAACCTTGTAAGATTATTTTTAAAAGCTAAAACTATATATGAATTCCAGTGGCATCAGTACCATTTAAACATTGCACTTCAATGGTCTTGTGAACAAAAATAGTTATTAAATTAGGATTTATTTTGGTTAGGTTTTAAAAATTCTATTTTATGACAGGAAAGATTAAGCATGTCTTGATTTTCTTCTATATTTTAAGAAATAGGATCAGTTTTTCAATTATGCTTCAGAAATTTTATTTAAAGCAACACTAATATTGATGATTTGTTTCTTCTGCACTTACAGAAAAAAATATTCTTCTGATTTCCTGCAGCAACCTGGACTCTGGGTATTCAATAAGCTTTTCACTTATTCACCTAGAAAGATTAAGCATGTCTTGATTTTCTTCTATATTTTAAGAAATAGGATCAGTTTTTCAATTATGCTTCAGAAATTTTATTTAAAGCAACACTAATATTGATGATTTGTTTCTTCTGCACTTACAGAAAAAAATATTCTTCTGATTTCCTGCAGCAACCTGGACTCTGGGTATTCAATAAGCTTTTCACTTATTCACTGAATATAAAAAGCTCTGATGCTTTCTTTTGCTCCAAGTCTGGGAGTGGGAACCCTGCCTTAAAGTCCTTGTCTGATTTCACTGAAGAGATTCAAGGCAGTCAGACAATTCTGGACATCTTAAAGATAAAATGAACCAAGTCTGAGCTCTGAAAGTATTCTCTTTATGGAGGAGCTGCCCTCTATTTATTGCATGGGTTGTTTATATTAATGCCTTACTTTGGTTTAGGAGTTCTTCTGAGAAACAAATCTCCCAGTTGTTCCAATTTTTTTTCTATACTTTTTCTGTCATTGTAGAGAGGTATTGGAGTGCATGAGCTGGATGCCTTTCTGATGAAACTAAATCAAAAGACACGCCAGGATCAAGACATGCAGAATCCTACAGCCATTAATGGGCATTCAGACTAGAGCTAATCCTAAGTACCCGCCTCTCCCTCCTGCCCCAAAACACATACAGAACGCACACTGGGTCTTCAGCACAGTTTCTCTACAGTGTTTCACTACAGGTCTTCTCTATGCACTGCACAGCCTGCTGAGGCAGATGTAGCTTGAATAATTTGATGTTTCCTCCCTTGCTTATCTTTTAATGGTACTAATGAATTTTGAGAGACTTGTATTTCTTGGTCAAAATTATTTAGCTTTGTTTTACTAATGTTACACACTGTTTTTTATGTTCCCTCCTCTCCACACCCTATTTTTTCATTCTCTTATTCATTGAGCCATCATTAAATTCAAAGAAAATAACATAATTCTCTATGACTATAATACAAACATGCATTGGCAATTCTTTCAATAAAAAATATTCTGTATCTTCTTTTCTATTTGATATGTGGTTAGTTTTGAATAACATCCCACTTTGCACTGCCTTTAGATAGTTACACATGAATAAATTCTGTTCAAAAAGCACTGATAGCACGACTTGAACTCCTCAAAGCCCAGAGCAGTTAAAGAATCACCATCTGTATTCCATCTTATTTTTCCATATTTATTGCAACATATAAACTATCTTGACCTATGTTATTGTTGTTGTTTTAATTCTGAGGTGTCACTAAAATCCTATGGGAAACATTGGGGTTTTTTAGATTTTCTCTTTGACACAAGTAAAATTCTTTCAGCTTCATACTTACTAATTATTTACCTTATCATTACTATACAAAATTTCACAAATATTTACTTAAAATTAGAGTTGATTTTCTTTACCCATACACCAATCTGATATTTGATTTCCATCAGCATTCAAGGAACTGAATTTTTTTTCACTCATAAAAAAGCTTATTTTAAATTCAGAGACTAGCTACACTGTTCTAAAAAGCCAATGAAGATGTTTTTCAAGCACTTGGTAAAAAAAGAAATAATGACCCAAACAATGCATTGACTGCATCCTTTTCATTTCAGATGTGTGCAGACAGGAGTCTTAATTTTCAGTCAATAAAACATATAATAGTGTGATGCTGATTCCAGCTCTAAAGGAGATTTGTTGTTCCAAAAATGTCCTTGTCCAACTGGACTTGCTGCTTCTCCTTGAGAAATGTAGAGCTCCAGTTGTATTTCAAGGACTGCCCATACTATCTTTCACTCAGGTTCAGCTCAAGGAGTGTGGAAGAAGACAAGGGAAAAATCTGGGAACAGTTTGAAGACTGGCTCTTAAGGGAAAGAAGGCCCATTATGTGGGAAGGCCTGTATTATAAGGAAGTGAATAGAGATACGAAGAACGATATATACACTCAATTTCAAAGTACAAGAGGTAAATGGGACAGCAAGGTTGTAGTCCAGCATGTCTCTGATGGATAGGTGGAGAGAATATTTTTGTGTTTAAGTCTTTTCAGAAACCAGGCTGTGTCACCTGAGTATTAACAAGCTGTGAACTCTGGGACTGGCAGATATTGTCCAGGGTCTCCACTGAATGTTTTGAGCACAGTGCTCTAGTTTAGTCAAAATATGTATTTGTATTAATTAACTCCACAGGGGATTAAGGATTAACCATACCAGTGTTAGAAACTGTGGACATCCTTGATCATAGTATTTTAGTTATTTCTTTTGAAAACAAAGAAAACATTTTGTTTACAACTGAACATGAACCCATATTCATAACTAAGCGACCTCTATAATTGAAATATTCCTAGAAGTAATATGGAAATTTAGTGGTCTTAACAGTACTAGCAGGAAAGAGAACTATATTAATTGGGCTTGAAATAAATAATCTAAATAGTTTTTCAGCATGATGATTTCTCTTCAGAATATATGACATTCTGAAGATACAGAAAATAAACTAATAGACCTCTTACAGCACTTTAAGCAAGACAATACAATGAAAATTTTCAGCATCAGAATCTATACACACAAGTCCCAAGGGTAGAATACACTGGGAGTTATTGACCTTTGAAAAATCTGACACAGCAAATGTTTTCCATGCAATAGTGCACCCAGGAGACACAGAGTAAACAAGTTGTAATATGAACAATGATTTCAAATTTACTATTACAAAAGAAAGGAAAAACTTTAGGCCAAATGCTTCCTTGACAGAAGAAGTTTCAGTTCTATTCATTCAGTTTAGTTGAGTTCAGTTCTGCTGGTTTCTAACAGTCTTTGTCCATAGACATTGGAATTCCAGCCATATGACTGTCTCCATTAAATGTGATCATGGCCTGTTTTATCTCCCACACTTTGTTAAGGCAAACAGAAGGCCAGGAAAATGCCCATGTCTTCCTTTCAGATAAAACCAGAGGATTTCCCTATATCATTATTTCTCTGCTAGTAAACCTGTTTTTTGGAGTAAGGTGTCCCACAATTACTATGATTAGTTATCTTTCCTAATGTCTAGCCAATGTTAGCTAAAGCTCAGCCAGGTGAAGTTGGCAGAAGTGAAGACCTATTTTGGAGAACTTTCTTCCTTCCCTTACTATTGATGATTCCCACTTTCAAGTTGCTTAAAGCTTTGAATTCTATATGAAGACCCTGGGCGTGTTTGCATGCTTAGTTAGCCATAGCAGACAGAAAACTGACAAAAAATATTTTCTTTTTGTCACTAGTTAGAAGTAGCTATAGGGAATATATACAGGGAATTTATATCCTCCATGCTCAATTGCATATTCTTTCTCCTGGACCAATCAGTCTGCTGTTTTCTACGCTGTCAGTATTAGAAAGAGCAGTCAGCTTCACCCTCTTACTGCAACAATGTCCTGCCCAAGCCCTACGATGAATTTGCTGCATCAAATTATTTACTGTAAAATAAAGATATCATAATAGATTTGACTTATATGCAAAGATGTTCAGAGTGAAGGAAATCCCCATTCGTAAGGAAAAACAAAACAAAACAAAAAACACCTTCTGCTCAGTTTTTTCTAAGATCAAATAAATCCTAATTTTAGTGGAATTTTTGGGCATTGAATAAATGCCATCCACTGCCTCTGATCTATGTTTCTTTCCCCTCCTTTTTTATGCTTTATATTGTCTTTATTTCTTGAAAGGTAAAAAGCAAAGGAGTTTAAAAAACTGTGGCCTCATTTTGTTCTGTGTGGTACATGACTCTTTTGAATGCTAGGATTTACTAAAGTCCCAGGTTTTTCAAGAAGCCCTGGTAGAATCTCACAGACTTTGACCTGAAGGAAAGGAATGGATTCATGTGTATCAGGAGGTTGCAGTGCTTTAAAGCAGCATTAGTGAGAGGGAGGAATTATATGAGCATACATTATCTTAATATTAATAGAATAGCTTCTACACTTGAACATTTATTATCATGAAGTCTTACCCTAAATGGAATAATTCCACCAATTCTGTATTTAACTGCAAACTGGACACTCTGCAAAGCCTCCTACAAAAGCATTTCTCTCTTAATGAAGAAAATTTAAATGCTTGACATGCTTGAAGCACAATTAGCCTCCCTGAAGTTATTAAACCTGAGAATTGTATTAAATCACTTTACTAAGTCAGGAAGTAGATTGTTTCTACATTAACAATGCTTTCCCTGCCAGTGTAGGAGCAGTAAATTGGCACAGCATCCCTTATGTGCCTGAAGATAAACAGCAAAGTGTCCAAAGTAAAAGCATAACAACCCTACACATGAAAGAAAGAGCCAAAATTTTGCTTGTGTAGCTGAATCCACACTGAGAGAGAAGAGAGAGAATGATACTAAAAACATATCAAGTTAGGCTCACTGTTCTTCAGAACTTCTGGTTGGTAGAAACCATTCAAAATGTGTAATTGAAATTTGGCATAAACCCCTGCAAATACTAACTAAAACAAAGACATATACTGTTTGGTTTGTTTGCTTGTTCTAAGCTTGATTAGACTTACTTTCCTCCATGGTGTGCAACATCTTCTTAATTCTAATGTTAGAATTAGCCTTATCGAAGAAAAGAACTGGATTTCTTATGCTAAAACTACTGTACATTAAAGTAGCTGGTGTTAGAGTGGGTTTTTTTAACCCTTCTCTGATGACCTAAAAACACAGAATCTAATTTCTCACCTTGTTTTCTCTTCTACAGAGATATAAATTAAAATATGGGATTTAAATGAAAACATTTATGCTGCAGCTGGTGCTCTGTTTTTCTACTATGGAAGGAAACATTTCTACATATGTAGCTCAACAGTTTGTGCTGTGATGTGTTCATGAGTATATGCCTGTATGCATACACACAGATACAGAACTATAAAAAAGATTCAGAAGAGAAAAAGGATAAACAGGCTTATGGGTACTCTTTCATGTGAGAAAATACTGAACAGACTGGGACTTTCCAGCTTGGAAAAGAGATTATTGAAAAGGGAACACGGGAGGGATCTATAACACAATGGATTCAGTGGAGCAGGTGGGTAGGGATGGAACAATCAAAGTTTGGCATAAGAGACAAAGATGAACACAATGAAATTGTAATGGACCACTCCAGTACAAATTAGACATACGGTGTGTATACATTGCAGAACGCACTACCATAGGACACTGCAGGATGGGTTCAGGAAGGAACTGCACAGCTTCATGAAAGACAAGATGTATGGGTGCAATCTCTTGCTCCAGAAGTCAGATTTCAGGTTTCAGAAAGCTGAGAACATATACCCAGGAAATAATCTCTTGTCCTCTCTCCTTAAGCACTGACTGCTGCCACTGTCAGAAATAACCTGCTGGCACAGGTGGACCTTTGTTATACACCCCCCCCCCCCCCAAAATGTCCTCTCTCCTTAAGCACTCACTGACTCCACTGTCAGAAATAACCTGCTGGCACAGGTGGACCTTTGTTATACACCCCCCCCCCCAAAAAAAAAAAAAAAAAAAAAAAGAGAAAATGTATGAACAGTTTAGGGAAGACACATTTCAACTATATCTAGCCTAATAAATTAAACAGTGCCTGGGACCATTCTCAGATATTTTGTGCCAACCAGCACAAAACAGCATAGGTCTGTTCTATTAAAATCTCTTACCCTAAAAAGAGAGTGGCCAAATCAAAACTGTTTATTCAAAAAGGTTCCTGGCTGGTGTTAAATCCCAAACAATGTCCAGGAATTGTGTTGCAGAGTATCAGTTGGCCCAGGCCAAAGGCATGCCATGTACTGTTCAAACAATTTAATGGGAGGGATAATTATATGCCATTATCCAAGAATTGTTTAATATTCTACTGTAGACATAGGTTTCTTCTATTACACATACACCACTAAAAAGACAGCAGCGATAAATATAGCAGGAAGGAGAATTCCATTTTTCATTAATGTACAACAGATTATTTATATTTTTAGTATAATCCTACTGCACAGAATTGAACTGTTGATAGAAATAAAAATAATTGCTCAAGATCTTATATCTTTTCCAAACATTCCTTTCCCATGCTTTCTCACATTTAGCATCAAGCTTTGTTAACACCAAAGCAACAAAAAGGAGAGCGAGGTCTTGAATAGTACTGCTTTAAATCCACCTGCATTTTCTCCTGAAGTTAGCAATGACAATGCACCAAAATTTGCATTACACAAAAGTATAAGTGCTAAAATTATATAGGTAAAGCACAATATATTTAATTCCACGGTTACTGAGATATTTGGGCTATTCCAAATACTGTGTTCCAAAACTAAATCTTGGGATAGTATCGTTATCCCAGATAAACCCTGGACAAGGCAAATCATAGCATGAGCATCACCCTCAGGGCACCTCATATTTATCATACCCACTGAAATATGGAATAACAAAATAAAACCTAACCCAATTACATGATAATGAAATAAAATTTCAGTTTAAAAAAATGCTTTGGCCCTCTCTTTGTATCCTTATCAATCTGCTAATCTAAGAGTGGCTAGTTCTACACAGACCAAATGACTCTAATTGCACAATTGCAGCATTAAGACTATTCCATTTACCCAGCAAATTGATTGGCTAAACATACCTAAGTACTTTATTATAATATAGAATTTCATAAGAAAATAAAAACAATGTTGATGTTCAGGCCTGTTGAGAAGAAAATGCAGAGCCAGTGTTTTAGCTAACGTAGATTGATAAGGATCCACTAACTTAAATGGGCTTCATTGATTTACACTAGCTGAAACATACAGCAATACTTACTAGTATATTTTGCATACTTTTTCAGTATAATCACACTTAAGCTGCTCATGATGTTTGTGTTACTATGTCTAAGATGGACTAGATTCTAGAGGCGTACTACCTACAGGAAAGGTTTTATATAAGGCTGTCAATTTGCACAATCCTATTAAAATTACAACTGAATCATTCCAGTAAGCAAACTCTTAAAGATTTAGTTGCTTTGTCACAAAGCTAGCTAGAATAAATTAAAATGTAAATCTCAAACTTGCAAAACTTTTCAACGATCAAATTAAAACATCAGTGCAGGATGAACTTAATCTTGGCAGTACAGGAATGGTGCTTTAATAGCATGTGTATTTCCAGAATCAATAAATGTTGCAGAACAATATTAAACAATGTGTTTTGCAGTCAGATCATTAATACACTTATTCTGTGTTTTTGAGGGGAGCAGTAGGACCATATTAGCTCATGTTTCTGTTGTGTCTTGGACTGTAAATTAAGCCTCTGTTCCTTAGGGCTGCTATTTTTTTACTACAAAAACTAAGAGTGTAAAGGCTAATGTTGCTTAAGTAGGGAAAATATAATTTATTTTGTTATTTGTAGCGTAGTGAAGCAAAATTCAGGAAGACTCTAATGTGAGGTGTCTCTTGTGACATCATTGCAATATTGGCTGATAATGTGGCAGTTATTGTTCCATGACTTTGATAGGCTTCATAATTAATCCTATAATGGGAAATTCAGTTACCTAAAAACAGCTGGATAGTTTTAGATGTCCTAGGGTACTGTGGCTGGCCTCTAGCTGCCTCTCTTGAAAGACATCTATCTTCCGCAGGTTCCATGTCATTTTTGCTGGCCCCGTACAGAAGTACAGGTACACAAACATCTAAAATAGTATTAGATGACCATGCTCACACACTTGACTATCATCTATAATGTAAATTATAGCTCAATATAAATGTTGTGAGGACTTACAAAGATTAGAATTCCAGACTTGGACATCTAAAGTGGCAGGTGATTGAGGAATTTTATTTGCCTTCAAAGCAAGTAATAGTCATTATGTAAACTTAGCCTTAGGACCTTGATATAAAGACCTCCTATGGTTTTGTTTTGTTTTGAAATAACAAAATGTTATACACAAAGCTCAGGAAATGAGTAAAGCATAAATAATTTTCAGAATGTAAGATTGATCTATTTTTTCAAAATGAAAGTAGCATTACTATAAATAATGGTTGTAAAAACTATAAGATTTCCAGAACAGCACTGGGAAATAAACACTGCCAAAAAAATCAGTATGGACCCAAAGTTACCATAGAGTGCCATGCAATACTGTAACATTATTTTCTGCTTTGGTTAAAAATCCATTTTGATACACCAGAGACATTTCTATAGCAAGAATGATAAAAAATTCTGAGAATTAGGCATTATGAGTGGCATTCAGTTAAACACTTACACACCAAACTTTCGGATGTCTATGGGTGAGATAGGTGTCAAAGCTTCCCCTATTTCTCCCTAGTCAAAACAATCAGTGAAACTTAGAGTGGGTTCATGGACAGCACAAAAGAAATTTGACTTAATTGCTCACAACCAAGAGGTGGATTAGGTACCCTGGAGCATCTGTATGTGTCGCAACTGAATCCAACCCTGCTTGTGCTATGTCCCATTATTATTTACGGAGTTCTTGTCAGTGGAGCCTGAGGAGGGATTTATCTTCCATTATTGTAAACACCTAAGATGTTACAGTTACCTACAAAAAGGCACCTTGTGCTATTTGAGAGATGGCTTAGGTGGCCATCCAAGATGTCCATACAAAACTGACAGGTACGACACACAGGAAATTAGTGCTTTTCTGGTGCAACAATTAGAGGCCATTTTGGAACACTTTCCATTCATCTCAAAAGGCAGTAAAGGTTTATAGCTAAGTAACTGAATGACATCTTATTTACATTCAGTTGAGCTGAACTACTCTGCTGGTGCTATCAGCTAGATCTCCTTCAAGTATAGACAAGTAGGATGGGATTCAGTTGCTAAAACATATGCATCTAGCACCTTTTTAATGATCTTGTGCATCATCATATATTTCCTGAGCATCCGTACAGGGCTAGCAGTTATACCGCAAGAACTGCAGGAGATTCATACCTTCTGGAACAAGAGCCAGAAGCCAAGTGGGTTACATTAGGATGTTTCAAACATCATTAGATGCCTCTGTTTAAGCAACTGAATCCTACCTGCATGTCTGTAGACATGCAAGCCTAGGTGTCTGACTCTCAGACTGAATTCCATCCTGTCCTGTGTTGAATACTGTTCTTCATAACAAAAGTGCAACAGGGTCAAAAAAAAGTGAAGCTGTTTATGGTTGATAAAGTAACAGTTACAACTACTTGGGCATCTGTTAACAGTTTTTGATATAAGCAAAGGAAAATGACTTTCAAAAGCTATTAAATTCTTGACCAAACCCTGAAATCTATGACATTAGGGTCTCATCTTAACAAAGGATATGCAAAATGTCTTAACTGAACTAAGACTTTATTTTTCTAATTTCTACTTTCATGATTAAAGCATGAACTGTCATAGCTTGTTGAGTTTACAAAATGTTGTATAGGACTATTCGGAAACAGCTACTGCTTTAGAAAATATTTACAAACTCAGGACCATAATTGTAATGTTCATATAAGAGTAACTTTACCAAAAGTTTAATATACATTTAATATATAATATGAGCCTTATCCTGCTTGTCTAAGCTTCTAAATGTTTAAAGTAGATCTTGTTTTAGGCACCTGGAGAGTGATCAAGCTCACCTTAATGCAAACATTCTAGATGGGATTCAGTTACTTACAAGGAACATGTATAATTAATATATGAAATACATACTATTAATATAAATTTCAGGAGTAGACTTTGATAAAAGCTTCCAGACAAAAGATTTCAAGAAGATCACGATTTTGAGGAAGTAGTGCAGTAAGGTTCACTAATTCCCAGAGCTGTCTTTTGAGATGTATCCTTCTTCGTGCCTTATCACAGGTGGATAGAGAAGCCATTTTCTGCTGGCTTGTGCCAGTCTCTTGATGACTGACATGAAGATGCAAAGAGGTTATATTTTCTTTATTCCTTTCCATCATCTACTCTGGATATGGATGTTTTCTCTTTGCATGTCATAAACCACCGTTTATATAGGCACATGGTGGTAGATGCTGTGCAGTCCAAGTCCCATCTAGTTTTCAATAAGAGATTAAATAAGAGGTTCAGCTGCACACCAACAGCAGTGGAGCACTCAGGGGCCTGATTCTGACTCTGTCCCTCATCAACACCAACAACTTTTTAACAGCTTCATTAGCTACAAGGAGAGCAATGCACTCATAGGGTTGCAGGATAAGGCTGATGACTAGCAAGACATGTTCATTGCATAATTAGAGATGGGAATAAGCACTAACATTCAAACTTGAATCTCTGCTTCTTAACACACCAAAGATTGAAAGAATTTGAATTTAAAGAGTTAATATGACCTATCACAGAGATAGAGACAACTACTAATTTGGAATTCTGGTATGATGGATTCAAGTGTAATTTTAAAAAAATAAGATTTCTATATAAAATACATCATTTAATATATCATTCCATATATGATAATATACTCAGTATATTATAGTTTCACTTGTGTGTTGTTTAAAACAGTAAAATCAGGATTACTTATTGTTGTTTGGAAAGCATATCTTGGTAAATAAATTTTATTAAAAGGAAAACTCATCTAGTGAATGAAAAAACATTAAGCATGAATTTATCTTCTCTGGTTAATTATTTTTCCTGACCTATTTTATATTTTTAATCAATGATCATATTTAATTCACAAGCTTCAATATATTCAAGTTTATTAAAAATGCCTTTTCCTTAATACAATGTTTACATTCATTTTTCATACTTTAAATCAAGTAAGGGTAAGAAGTGCTACTTCCTTGATATGAACTGGCTTCATTTCTGGATCCTTGATAGAGAAGTCTGAAGTTTAGGCTTGTTTCTTATCCTGTTTCCCCCATGGGTCTCACAGGAAGCAAGCATGCAACAGACTGGTTGAAATTGCAGATCTTTAATCAAAATGAGAAGTACAGGATTTTCCAGATTTCTTTTCAGAACTTGCCCTTGTAGTCTTACATCAGACAAAACTCGGTGAACCTTCTAGCCTCACAGACGTCAAAGCTGAGCCTCTCATTTAGTTCTATGTGGGACAAGATTTCATCCAAAGGCTGAGAGGTTGGAAACATATGGATAGAAATATTTATTTCTGAATTTTTAGCTATGTAATTAGTATGGATTTATCCCAAGGCTTGACAAAAGTAAAATTTAGCACAAGTATGAGAAATAAAAATTTATGGCAGTGTAGAATATATGCAAGACAGAGAGATATAAACATTACATAGGGAAAGAAAAAATGCCTATTTAGTGTGCTAAACTAAAAATGGTGTGAGAGAAGGGAATTACTTGATTTTTATTACGTAGAAGAGCTTTTTTTTCTCTCTTTTTTTTTTTTGTCATCTAGAGGTCTCTTGTGTCTGTTTTCCCCTCTAGCGTTCTTTTGTCTGTTTTCCCCCCCCCCCCCCCCCGATAAAGTACAGATACCTACTCTAGAAGTGTACAGATCTGAAATAAGTAATTTTATGTGCTCTTAAAAAGAATGAAAAAAAGAAGATTAAATGAATAGTTCTCTACCTCCTCCTGCATTTTACTTCCTAAAGAATTTCCTTGAGAATTAAACAATGTATGGACTGCTGAGCAGGTAGTATAACTGTGTTTTAGTGAATAACAGCAGGAAAAATTCTGTAAAAATGTGTTTGCACTTAAACGACAGTTTTCTTCAATAGAGTGAGAAACCTTTTTGAAGTCTGCCTCTAACGATCTCTGATGCTTCTGTTTGATCAATTAAGTTATCCATGATTCTGTCACCTGAAAGTTAGATGATTGTTTTTTCTTACATGGGTAAACAGTTCAATAATGCAGAACATAGCTGCTTCACATTCTATGGAATAAAAAGGGAAGTATCTGAGGGTAATTTATCTTATTCTAAAATAAATTTGTAGTTTGTTAAAAATGAATAACCCTCTGGAGGTGACTTGCTCCCTCTCTGTTGACTGCAAAACATAGCTAGTAAAGAAACTTTTGCTAGATGCTTCAGGTTATAAATGAACTCCACCCTCAAATATTACAATTTTTAGTTCAATGCCTTCTGAAGTTGCCTGTTTCTTTCTATATAAATATGATTAGATTTAGAAGTTTATCCCTAAATATCTAAAAACAAGTAGGATTAATTCTTTCTAAATACAGACATTATTAGCAACATGGTTTTGCCTGTGAAGTTTCAAATGACATAGGACATCCTTCCTTGTAACATTGCCTGATTATATTATTTAAATAACTGAAGTTAAAAAATGCAGTCAGAATGCAATACACTTGGTTTAAAAGAATTTGACTATTTAAAGTACTTTCAGAGTGAGCCCTTCAGCTTTGAAAATGGGTAGCCTATTTGATTTGAAACAGCATATGTCTGCTGACATTCAGGATATACTGCAAAGTCAGTCTGTTGGTTATTGTACTTAGTAAGGACATGATTGTTTAGAGACATTTATTTTTGTAACTATTTGTTGTTCTATTGTACGGCCATTGTACTATCTTATTTGATGTTTGTTACTCCCTTTTTGAGTTCCATTGCAATATCTCTCAGGATGCCTAGGGCTACTGATGGGTGCCTTTTTATATGTGCTAAATTAATGAAAAGAAACAAAATTTAAAAAATAAAAAATCAAAATGTTAGTTTAGAGACATTTATTTTTGTAACTATTTGTTGTTCTATTGTACGGCCATTGTACTATCTTATTTGATGTTTGTTACTCCCTTTTTGAGTTCCATTGCAATATCTCTCAGGATGCCTAGGGCTACTGATGGGTGCCTTTTTATATGTGCTAAATTAATGAAAAGAAACAAAATTTAAAAAATAAAAAATCAAAATGTTAATTTTCAGCTTCAATGTTCTGATTTTCATCAAAGCCAAATTTCATCTGTAAAATGAATAAGTGCATAATTGGACTGTGAGATGCAGCTTGTTAGGGAAGTTTGTCAGTTTAGTTCCTCCTCATTACTTTCTGCAACAGAGATCCAGAATGCAGTGTTGGAAAAGTTTCATGTAATATATTGTTCAATAGATAATGCTAAGAAAGCTCTTTTATGTTTTATCATGTATTTTATAAGGATTTCTTTCCTTACCTAGTCCAGCTCAGCACATAGGTACACATTTAACTATAAACATAAAAGTCCCTTTAAATCCATTGAAAACGTTGAAATATTTTTTGCCACAGATGGTTTCAATCTATGTTCATATTTACAGCTACATCTCACAGGGGTCACGTAAAGAAAATTTCTGGACCAGGAAAGGTAAGAAAATATTTTTACTCTGACAAAAGCACCAAAAGCTCTTTGCTGCTTCCCCTTCCAGAAATAAATCCTGGCAGACTACTAGCTATTTACTTCAATATTAATTCATGGAGCAATATAAAGGTATTTTCCCATTTCTTTTCTAGGTGGTCTTCACCTTTCTACTAATGGTCCATTTGATCTAAACTCTAGAACTTTAGCTATATTATTTATATTTATTCCAACTTTCATAATGGATAGCACTTCTGTGCAGTTCCTACTTGATAAGTTTACTATAAAAATAAATGTATTTTTTCCTTATTTTATATTAGATATCTAGCAATACATGACTAGGAAGAAAATATTGCATAGTTAAATAAATATCTTGTAATAAAAATAGCATTCCTGGATGGTCCCTTGTTTGAATTTCACATTTCTATCTATATTTCGTATTTCTACCTATATCTGGCAAATTGGCACCGTTACATTTCTAGTCCCCTAGCATAAATTTCAGGACATCATAAAGATCATATTGTCTTGGCTGGTAAGACTAATCTGGGACCTGAAATTCTGTCTTCTTCTGTGCCTGAACAGAACAGAAAGGGGAGAAAGAAATACCATGAAGTGAAGAAAATTACACCGGAGACGTTTGAAAAATTTCCTATATCACCAAACAAACTCAGAAAAGATGCAGTTCCCTACTGTGCATCAGGAACATGTAGTTCTGATTTAAATTCTTCAAAAAGATTTTTGCTGAGACTTTCACGTAAAATCTACATGAACCTATTGCAAGTTGCAGAAACAGAGATATGCAGAACAAACCTGAGGAATAACCTTGTTCATTCTTATGCTGATGTTATGTCAAAAATACTATGGTCAATTTACTTATCTTGGTTTTAATATTCCAAATGCCAGGATTATTATGAATGGAGCACATCTAGAATATAGTTTACTACCTCCTGATGTAAACTTCTACAACTAGAGGAGATTGTTCTTATCCTTGAAGTTTTGAAAAACAGAAACAAACCCAAAAAAGTCTAAATTGTGCACCTCAGCACATCAGCAAAAGAGAAGCACACTGTAGGAACTAGAAGAGAGGCAATTTGGAAACATCAATTTGAGAAAAATTAGTTTCAGGAAAGCGTGAAGGAAGTTAAAAGACAAATCCCTGTGAAAAATCTGTCATTCACAGGCTAAAAAATAGTACCTTTTTAAAAAAAAAAACAAAAAAACTTTAAAATAACAGACTTGTAACCTCAATTAAAAAAAAAAAAACAACTTTAAAATAACAGACTTGTAACCTCAACAAAAGGAGAGGCAAAAGGAGTTTGACTTACCAAGCCGACAGGGGTGGACCAAGACGGATTACTGAAGCTGTAATCAATGCAGTTTACCCACAGCTTAGCCTCAGGAGTTCCTGAGAAGAAAGAAAAAGATATGAAAAAATGATATGAACTCATCAGAAGTTACATAGATTTACCTGAAGTCCTCAAGTTCTTATCAGAAGAAGGACATGTCTGAAAGTTACCTGCAAGTTTTAAGGGCAGCACAGAAGACACCTCAGAACTTCATAATCACTTAAACTTGATTTGCAACAGAAAATATCATCCATTTTGTAAGAAGCTGGATGTGGCTTCAGGACTCTGAGCATGAACAAAAAACTTGGTGCTCCATTTTGTTTAGGACAGTTTGCAGAATAGCATTATTGGACAGTGATGAAATTTTATTTCAAAGTCAAGTTCTAGTGAAGACAGTAACTGCATATTGTTGTAAGGGGAAACAGAATTGGTAGAACAAAGATATATAAAATAACTGTTCTTTGAGATCCATTTGCTTAAGGAAAACAACATTTTTAGCACAATCAAGCACTGGAACACGTTGCCCAGAGTAGTTGTGGAGTATCTGTCTTTGGAGATATTCAAAACCCAACTGGACAAGGTCTTGGGCAACCTGTACTAACTTTATCCTGCTTAAGCAGGGGATGTTGGGACTAGATTATCTCCAGAGGTCCTTTCCCACTTCAACCATTCTGAGCTTCTGCAATTTTTTTTTTTAATTATTTCTTTTTCCCTTACAGTCCATTTACTGGAGCGCAGAGACATACCCAAATTCTGTTTCTGGGAAAAGATCACTTAGTGTAGTCAGGCATGTGGAGCAAATGACTCCAAATTAAGAAGAATTAGACAGAGTTAGCAAATCAGAGATTATTCATGTTATCTAAGAAAATTATGACCTATGTCATAGGCTCTAACACTGTCAAGACTACAAGTAAGAAAAGAGACTAAGCTGAACTGTCACTTCTGCCATGAGACGATTACAGGACAAGATGTCTCAATCCTTTCTTAATGAAGTAATTGATTCCCAATAGCCAAGTTATATTAAATTAATTTACTGGACTAATGAAAGTAAATATCTTTCACAGGCAATTCGAAGTCTCGGTTCTGAGCCATATCTTAAATCTTGTGCAAGACAAACACAAAAGTATAAAAGTGATGGTGGTGTAGATACTGCCACTGTAGATACTATATTTGCCATTGTTTAAATAACATTGCAGATCTTTTTTACATGATTGATATCATCAGTGGAAAATTAAGCAATTTAGGAGGAAATTCTGAGAAGATATACAGGATTTAAGATTATCTTCTAAAGTTTATTAAGCATTTTTCTCCTTTGGAATTAAAACTAAAATGAGTAGGTTAATGTTAACCTTTATTTTTTCCATTGCTTTAGATATGCAGATTATAGTTCCTGAAATATACAGAAGAGATTCAGGGTGAAGAACAAATAAATAAAAAATTAGACAATCCAGTCTGGAGTATGCTGTAACGAGAGCATTAATATATACTACAGGAGAAGTATCAGAACTGGCTCATGCAAGTCCAGAACTCCAGGCAAGTCAGATGTGGGTATCTGCACACAGGTCTCCCACATTCCAGTTAGATATAGGGGATTGGAAATACTGTCTCCTGGTGTGTGTTATAGAATCATACAATCACAGAACGGTTGAGGTGGGAAGGGACCTCTTGAAAACATGCAGCCGAACTATCCTGCTCAATCAGAAGCCCGGGACCATGTCCCATTGGGTTTTGAATATCTCCAAGGATGGAGACTCCACAACCTCTCTGGCCAACCTGTGCCAGTGTTAGACCACCCTCACAATAAAAAGTGTTTTCTTGTGTTCAGATGGAATTTCCTGGTTATTAATTTGTGCCCGTTACCTCCTGTCCTGTCAATGGGCACTGCTGAGAAGAGTCTGGATCCTTCATCTTCATTCCTCCCCATCAGGTATTAACACACACCAAGATCCCCTTGAGCCTTCTCTTCTCCAGAATGAGTAGTCCCAGCTCTCTCAGCCTCTCCTCATATGAAAGGTTCTCCATCTGGAAGATGCAGCTCATAAAGTGACTGCTGAATACGCTTCCTGAATCTAGACCAAGTTGGACGGAATAACTACCTTAAGAATCCCTTTGGATTTAGACATCAAACCATTTACCTATGTCAGGACCTGGTGGACATGTAGTCGAACAAGGTAACTTCAGAATTCGTCAGCAGCCACTGGACAAAAATTTTAATGATTTAAATTGTGGATTTAACTTCCTAAAATAAGGCATCCTCTATGTCTCTTTGTAATCATAGCCCAGAAATAATTTTTGTTGTTTGAAAAATATATTCAGTATCTTTAATCTATCTGCTAATTATACACAGACCTTCAGTATTGTACTGTATAACTAATCCCCCTAAAATAATTACGCATCATTTACCACAATATTTCACACCTCTAAATATGACGATTTTTTTTAGGTCATCAGCAATTATTTTACAAAGAGAAAAAAATACCTGAAAGAAAAATGACATCAGTAGGTATAAGATAATAAATAAAAATGCCAGTCCATTTCTGATCAGAAGGAAACTTCCTGATAACACCATGCAAAATCTAGCATTCATTTCACAAATGTGCATAATGAAGATGTAAGCGGCAGAGCATGTGTCAAAAGTATGTAAATGAATTGATAGTTAATCTACCTATGCCTAAGAAAAACAATCACCTCCTGCAGAAGGATTGCTTTTATTTAAGTATTGCTAGGTGATGAAATCCCAGCACTTTAACAAGGGTTTATAATTTCATAAAAATTACTGGTGACTGGATCTGCATTTTCTTCAAACTGCTGCCCTGCTTCTTCTAAGTGCACTGCTGACATGTTTGATATTGAACTTGAACTTAAAAATTACTAACCCAGTAGATGTTTATTAGATTTAGCTGGCTGAAGTAAACCTAGACACAGTGCCCGCAGTACAATGTAAAAACAGATCTTATTTATGTGTGCCGGGAAATGTTGCACATTTCTTCTAGGAAAAAAGGGAAAATTAGAAATAACAAGAACAAAAACACCCACAAAGCAAGGTATTATCCATGCTATTAGAGGACTGGAGAAAATTGACCTGTGTTAGACTAATGTAATGTCATCTTTGAAAACATTACAATACTGTGTAATGCAATTTATTTTTATATAATCATTTTAATACACATTATTGGGAAAAAGCTTGACACAGGAAAAAAGGGAAAATTAGAAATAACAAGAACAAAAACACCCACAAAGCAAGGTATTATCCATGCTATTAGAGGACTGGAGAAAATTGACCTGTGTTAGACTAATGTAATGTCATCTTTGAAAACATTACAATACTGTGTAATGCAATTTATTTTTATATAATCATTTTAATACACATTATTGGGAAAAAGCTTGACAGAAAGAAGCAGTTATAAATTCAATACATGCCATGAGCTGAAGCAGCAGAATCTCAGTATGGGGATCTAATTTTTCATGTGAAAATATTACACGCATTTTAGTAGGAACTTAATGCCTATGGGTTCATTTGAAATTATTTTAAAGAAAACCTATAAAATTAGCAGAAGTGGTAATTTATGAAGGAAGACACTCCCAGAAATACTTAAACTCTAATAACATATCCTCATCCCTAGAGAATCAATGTATTTTTTTGAATAAAAAAATAATATTCTGACAAATACTGCAAAACTTTTTTTCTGCCTACAGATGACTGGGATGCTATAACCTTAGCAACCATATAACTATCTGCTTGTTTGCTAAGAATTCTGTTCAGTCAGACACATAATTATGTGCCTATACCTACTAAAGTCAATTGGAGAAATAAACATTGTGGTGACCTGTGCTCACTGGCATTGAATGTCTCATGTTTCTGTAGGAACCTTTCTGCTGGGGTTCTGCATGACTTCTGTCATCACACCATCTCCTTTTCTTCTACAGTTCTTTGCTGTCACTGATCAATAAAATTGACCTAGTATGGGAAACCTACATTAATAGAGCACATCTCAGAAATATTCATTGTTGAATTTCAAGTGAAGTTTGATAGTGTTATATATCATTTAGTGTCAACTGTTGTACAAATATCATAGGAATTGTCTGGATGAAGGAGAAGGAATGATAAATACAGAAAAGAAAAACACGGCAGAGAGGCGTAAAAAGGCAACAAAACCAGTAAGAAAAAGAAGAATGTGTATCTAAAGGGAACAGGAGCAGTCCCAGGCGAATTGTCATGCATATGGAGAAAAGAAGGAGAATGTAGAGCACGGCATAGCAAACACAAGACTCATACCTAAAAGAAATCAAGCCAGGGAAAATAGTTATGTGAAAATAGTTATGTGTTTCCAGCAGGTAAATGAAAAGAAACTGAACATAATGCTGAACCATACTAAACCTCTAAGCTTGCTGTGGTATGAAGACAACTTTCTGCTTTGTTAGTCTTTCTCAATTCCCTCCCCCCCCCAAAAAACATGGGTGCAGAAGAAATACCTACATGTTACATGTATGTCAGTGATTTACCTCTAAGACACTTTGATGAGATAACATAAGGGAATTCTAAAAATGTTAACAGTGATATTGGTGATTATCAGCTCACTGATATGGCTGCCTGGGTAGGACTATGGGCAGAATTGTCCAAAAAGGAGAAATCCTCCCAAAAGGATTCACATCTCTAAAGCATTTCACTGCATTTAATGATTATCCTGAAAACTTACACTCAGCTGCTGCTTAATTAACAAGATACCATGACTCTATTGGTATCTGAGTTTCAGTATGAAAACTGCCTGGACACCCGGGAGTTTCTCTGTATGCTCAGAAACATTTAGTGTGGATAATACTGACAGTTTGGACCCTACTTTATGCCCAGTCTTGACTGAAACCCAGAAAGTACATATTCCCCATCTAAGTTCCCTGTCCTGGAACTTATTCCAGGAATTATTGTCAAAATATAGCTCTTAGAGCAGGATCCATTCAAAAAGCAGTGACAGCAAACTTTTCATTTCTTGATGCCATATTCCTACACTTGGAATACTCATGGAGGAGGAAGTTTGTCTTCAAATTTCTCCTTTCACTTAGTATTTAAAACCTACCTTTTATAACCTAACAAACAGGCTAAACACCAGGTTTTGAGGAAGGATTCAGAGTTGTTAATATGAGGTGGAGTAAAAATAATTATAACAGTGCTCAGCAAGCACTGAAGAGAAAAGTGTTTCAAGAAACCTGTCTGTAGCATTTTGGACAGGTCTTCACACCTGTCCTAGTCCATCTAAGCTGTACCTCACTCAGCTTGCTGACTTCTAGGGCTTCTTTTCTGAGATACTTTATAGTGGTGCCCAGCACCACTGTGGATGCTTAACACAGGGTGCTGCTTCTTGTGCCAGACACCACCCCAGTTATTAATTTTGAAGGGATTAAGTTTCTTTCTAAATTTATATCTAAATTCCAAATGGAAAAGTAATTTAGATCAGATTTTTCTTTTTTATGCACTGAAACTCTAAATGACCGCCCATTGCAAATCTTCAAAACACAAATACTTAATAGTAGTTATCAGTCACTATTGGAAATGTTGGCTTTCATGCTTTTAAAAAATATTACCTGTGTTTTTCACTCTTTTTAATGGAAGAAACATACTTTTGCACTTTTGGAAAGTATAATTTGTTGTCCTCATTATTAACTTCATTACATTACCTGATGTCCTCTGGGAGGGTTTCTTGGTATTTCATAACCAACCACTAAGGTCTCAAGTGCATGTGAGTATTTATTTGACAGAGGTTTCATTCTCTTTCTGAGGTTGGGTTTTTTTCTTGAGTGGTTTGTTTTTTTTTTCCTTTATCTGTTTTTAATTTAACTTCTTTATAAAATTTTATTATGATCATTCATGACAGAGGAATGAGCACATTTCGTGGTTTTCTTTTACTCCTTATTACTTATTTCTATTTTTTCATATGAAATACATATAACCCACTATATGTAGTTTTCAGTAAGCTGCCCTAATTAGATTTAAAGCACATATTTCAATATGTTATTGACAACAAAGCTTCTACTCCATCACTGTCAATTAGACCAAAAGAATTCAAGAGTAAATCAACAACATGGTAATTTTGCAAAGCTCTGAATATTTCAGTTTGTTGGGAACTTCCCAAGAAAGATAGGAATGCTCTGTATTTCATGCTAAAAATCAGGGCCCTGCAGTTCTGGGTTTTCTTCACAGATTTTAGAGAGATCTGACTAGGCTCCAGGCAATCACTATTTATTGTGAATACTTCTAGTTAGTAAGGGATAGAGTAAAGTTTAAGTGAAAGCAGCTTAAAGCCTTGTTGCTATGTATGTGACACTAGCTGGAAAAGAAATGTATTTGTTTTTCTACGAGTTTTCTGTAAAAAAAACATTAGGTGATCAAAGAATTTCATATTACGGATTACAATCAAGACAAAAGCTTAAAAAAGAAAAGGTTTAAAAGACATAAAAGAGAATCAGAGAAACCAAAGTAAAACAGCAATATGTGTCTAGCTTCTGGATGTAGAAGACAGACCCACATTTTTTATTTACATATTTTAGGTAAATATTTTGCTGGATAACTGCTTTAGATAACCTGAAGCTTTCCCCCTCCTACCAAAGTTTTAAGAATTCTTGTGAGTTTAAAATAAATGCATTTATGTTTCTTTAGAAATGTAAACCTTTAAAATGTATCTTATCAAAAGTTTCTGTCTTATCATTCACTACAACTGAACTTTAATCAGCACAAGGCCCATGGTACTTAAAAGACAAGATCCATTTTTATGTGCATTTGTTGATATTACTTGTGCCAAACTTTATTAGGAACATGTTGGAGCAGAGTGATATCTGAGTGGTATCTCTCAAGAAAATGCAGATTTTATGCTGATGTGGTTTTTTTCCATCTTACTCAGTTGGCAGTCCTGGAAAGACACTAAGAATTAGAGCGTTATCAAACATCAGTTTCCTTTTAATTTGAAATAGCTGTTCTAATACATTTTCTCTCAAAAATCAAAGTTTCTGATCTGGTGAGTGAAGAGGACAAACAACTTTTTTAAAAAATTCTTTTTTTCTTTTTAGCACAAAAAATTGTAGGCAGCTTCATAAATCTCCAAGCTCTCCTGAGTTCATCTTGTCCTGCCAGACACGTGTGGTGAATTCCTGTGAGCCATGGTTTTATCCAGACCTTCTGGTACACATCTGAAACCTTCCTTTCTTGTGGGATGGCTAGGCAGAGAAATGAGTATACTGTGTGATTTCTACCAGTAGATGTTTGAATGTGTTTTTGCAGCTCAGAGCAAAATTTGGTCCTGCGATATCCACAGGTTTACTGTCTGGGGAGAATACTTATTGGAAAGGCCCAATCTGAGCCACTCTCAGCCTTAACTGACAAATAGTAACAAAATCTGTCATCCATCCAGAGGGTTACGGTTAATTTTCTATGCAAATCCCACCTACATAATATCAGATTTTTTGTTTAAGGCCTCTCTTGCCTTTTCTTCTTTCTTACTCTATTTCTGTTTGGGAGTATGCCCTGTCTTGTTACAGGGACATTTTTAGGAGAAAACTGGAAATGAAATTCAAAGATTCTTCAGCTCTCTACCATAGTCCGTCAGCTATACTTAGAAGACAGCTTGATATTTTTCGTGATTAAGACTCTTCATATGTAGAATGGACACATGGCTATGATGCAAAGTAGAATTCTGTGCTCAGTTGTAAGCACATGTTGCATTTAATGAAGTCACCTATGAATCTTGAATGATGCCAGTGGGATGAATCTAGGTCCTAAATATTTCAGTTACTGAGAGGGCTGGATGGTAGGAGACTAAAGACAGATAGATGTACAGGAGATAGAGTAAGATGTTTGTAACAAATACAAAAAATTTCTGAAGTTTTGGCTTGCAGTACATTAGTTCACACAATCTTTTAAACAAATGGTAGAATTTAGAATCATATTTGGATGGTTTTATTAGAGGATAGAGGACATCTTAGATGTGTAATTCAATAAAACAATAGCATTACAAAATAAATGACAAAGTGAAAAAATATTATATTGCACTGAGTTACTGATATAACTTACTTCCTTTAGGTAGAATCCTTCTTAAAATCTTTGAGTTTAGGGAAAGAGGGAGCATACATCAGAAAAAAAGAACTTAAAATAGATTGTGATAAAAATGCATACTATTTGCAGATGATGACTGTAATTCCAAATATTGCTGTTGGTAATTCAAAGGTAATTCTTCTGTTCTTAGTATTCTGTGCATTTAGTTACGTAGCATGAAATTCATGCCTGGGTAAAAATTTCCTTTTGTGGGCTTCATATCTTTAATCCTTGTATTGTGGAGGTAAATGGGATCAAGCTGGAGTCTAGATCTTGTGCCAGATTTCTTACAAAATGAGAAAAAAAATTCCTCATAATTCATAATGTATAAATTTTAAAACTATAAAAAGTAGGACAAGATATTGAATATAAAAAAAATCACAGTCATAACTGTTCAAAGGAAATTTAGTTGCTGTGGCACAGGTCACTATTACTTTGGTCTTTATCATCCTTATATTGACATAAAAAATCATGGTTTCACATGTGCAAGATTGCCAGTGGTTCCAATGCTACGTTGACTCCTCTGAACATATAGAAGAGATGTTAATGTCCTGCAAATCCTAGGCTGCAAAATCACCACAGTGATATATCCTTATCCAGTGCAATTTATATGTGCTTTATATTTGATTGAGTACTCACCAGTACAAAGTGTGTTCTGTTGGCTTGCACAGGAACAGGGGAAATACTAATGACTGCTGGATGAGGAAGGGAACTATATCCTAGCCACTACCTCGTGTCAGGGGGAAATGCTCTTGGCCCTCCAATATAACTAAGGCACTCTACGACTCTTCTCATCTCTTCCCTACACAGATAGCAGCTGTATCTGACCCTGCATTGACATCAGCTTTTCTCACTCTACTGTAAAGGATCTTGGAAAAAAGGAAAGTGTTTTTTTGCCTAGTTTCTCCACTCACATAGAAATAATTATATGGGAAAACCTCTAGAAAATACAATTTTACAGAAGGGTTCATTCTGAATGAAATGATTCAGGGTGTCCTTCCAGCTGTTTATCCAATGAAAACATGGATAAAACCTGTTCCATAAAATATGGCCTTTTTTTCTTCATTTTGCTCCTGTTTACAAAATTTTAAATGAGAATGCTTGAGGGATCAACACTTGGATGACAAAGGAGGAGGCTGTTGGCTGCATAATGCTCTGTTGTATCATAACGTATCTTGAAGTAGCTTCAACTGACAGTCAAATTAGTATTTATTTTTGTCAAAAAAGCACCGTTTCTGTCACATATCTAAAACCATCAGTGACCAGAGTTGGAAGGATAATAATAGCAATAATAATGATAACATTGTATATGCTGTTAAAATTCGGATTTTCAGAAGACAAATCTGCTATCATAAGCACAGTCTCATAAGATCTAGAGGGATTTTGATTTGGACCCAAAGGTTCAAAAGCAAGTTACATGATGAATTTGTGCTAAAGGGGTCTGTCTGTCCTCAGTACACATGGGCATTATTTCGTCGGAGTTAAGAGTCAGAAGTGGCTGTCCATGACACAGGCTAAATCACACCATTTTCTGCCGTTGGTCTCAGAAGCAGAACCTTTGTCATGCTGCCTGACAAAATGCCTGGAGTACTCTGATTTGAACAACAGGGTGCTTCTGTGCCAGGTCTGCACTGTGTCTGGCAATCCATGCCTTGTGTTTAATGCAGGCTTTAATATAAATACTGAGTCTTTAACATAAATATTGAGTCTTTAACAATATTATATACTCCTCAAATAACAACAACCCCCCCACCACCACCACCTTTTATAATGTGCTAAAATCACATATTTGGAATGAAAGCATAGATATGGATTTATGTCTCCCTCACTTGTGTTTTTTAAAATACGATATCTCAGATTATTTTATACATATATTGAAATACCATGCAAGAAAAAACAAAATAAAACATACCAAAACAAACCCCTTACTTTAGAAAAAGTACATTAGGAACTATAAGAAACAGAAAATTCTTTTCATGTATGATGCTTGTATGTTTTATTGCAAAGTTTGGTGAATACTGTGTTCCAGGTAATATAGGTAATGAGGCTTAATTGGTGCCATATAAGAGTAATTCTACCATACCTTCTAGGAAGAAAATACTTTAACTTTTGTTTGTTATTAATAATGAGAAACAAAAAATATACAGAAGCAACAGAATTGGTCTTTCATGTAATTTACTTCATGACAAAAATGTCAAATGCTGTCATTTTCCAAGATTAATCCTCAGGACAAATCTTGATAAATCAAAAGCTTCATGTATTTAAAACAATACATCAACTTTTTCTAGTTTGAAAACAAAGCAGCTAATTCTTTGCTGAAAACAATATATATTTCCCTACATGTAGCAGAAATACCAAAAAGTTCTTAACCATTGTTCCGCGATGCACACTTGAAAGGAGAATAATCCACCATTGGCCTGATTATCTTCAGGACATCAATGAAACTGAAATAGGAGTATTTGAAGAAAGAAAAAAATATACTAAATCAAATGGTTTGAACTTTGGCAACATATCATCATTTGCAACCAGTACCCCTAAGATTAATTTTGGAGGACATCCCTCTGATTACAGAGTTTGCACAATGCAGTAAAATACACTACAGACAAGTTCTCATTTGGCTTTAAAAGCTGTGTAACAAAAGTTTTCAATTATTTTATCCTCATCCACCAAAGCAATTTCAGAACTATGAGAAATATTTCACTTTATTAGTGTTCAATATGTTGAAATGTTGAGGCACATCTCCAAAGTTATAATTATCCTACATATTGAAAGTACTCTATGTTTTCTATATGAAGCTGGTTTTGTACACCAGGAAATTATCATCTTGGAGGTCTTTAAGTATGGTGAAAATCTCTCCACTGCCAAGTTTACCAGATTTAAAAAAAACAAACAAACAAAAAACCCCCAACTTTGAATAATCAAATTTTGACATATTCTAGATAACTTATTAACGGATCAGTTAAGACTAAGTTTCAAATTAATTTCATATGTACATGAACTGATTTTAAAAAAATATTGGAATACAGGAAAACTGAAAAATACCTTTTAAAACAATAAATGGAAGTTTATGATAATATAATGATGCATGTAAGGACAACAATAATAAGTAGGTGAGCAAAAAATATATAATATGCTAACAGGTTTTTTTCTCAACCCTGAAGAGAAAGCCATTTTTCCTGTGTTTTCTAGGACATGCAATGAAAGGTAGTGAAGCTTAGACCTATATATTTCAGAGAGGCTATGCAGTTTTTTAAAATTTGTTTCACATGTATAATACTTTATAAATACTATTTTTCTGCAGTTTATTTTTGAAATTATATTTTAAAATTAAACTTAATGGAGAATATTGAAGGAAATTAGTGTTAACAATGAAAAATTGTAATTTAGCTTAAATTAAAATTTATGTGGATCAAAACAAGTTTTACTTCATCATGAACTAAGAACACAAAATGATCAACTGGTATAAAAGCCTTAATAGAAAAAAAGTTATGTCATTGTAAAGCACAAAGATAAGACATGAAATGAGCTTCAGTAGGCAGAATAGGAGTATTGTGTCAGGTATCAAAAATAAACACAAAGACCTCTCTTATAGTTTCAATGTAATTCAGTATGATAGCTTAATAAATACAATCAAAACTTTGCACTTAAAATTCACAGTGAATTTCCAGGGAAAAGTACCAATTTTTAGTTATTACAGTCATTATAGACAGATACTGCTGGCTCTGAAGAAAATAAATATATATATTTGTTTCATTTTTCAGGAATTTACTTGATTCTCGAATGCTTTCTCCTACACACAAGTTCATTTTAAGCTTTAGACAGCCCCAAGTAAAATATTAAAATGAATGACAACCACAACAGCTGTGATAAATTGCAGATTTACTAGGGAGATTAAAAGGGTTTTTTTGCCATCCCACTAACAATATACAATGCAACAAGCACTCCAAAAGCAGGTAATATATCCAGGATCACATAATTTCCCTCCACCTCTCCATTCATTTTGGGCTTAGTTCTGTATTTAGTATGGTCCTAAACTGATGTAAGTGTTGACCTATATCAAGTAATTGTAACTTGAATCTTGTGCAGAGAAAGCTTAACCACCTTCTTTATCCAAAAATTGTTTGGGGAGTAGGGGAAGGGGGGGTTTCTCTAACATTAAATGTTAGATGAAGAATACATTAAATATGTGTGTGTGTTATTAATAAAATATTTGGTGAGGCTCGGAAAATATTAAAATGATTCTACATGGGATAAATACGAGGAATGCTGCAGCAGAGTAGATATTTCATTAGTTTCAACTGAGCTCCATATCAGGCAAAGACCAACTCTTCTAGTGTTAGGGATGTTTAAAGAGAAACATCTCCACTGTATAAGGGATCTCACATAACGGTGAGAAGAAGGGGATTTGATTAAAAATACTGAAAAGTAGATAGATCAATACAAAAACTGACCAGTACTATGCATACGCCACACCAGGAGAGGAAACTGGGAAAAGATGGACTGTTTGCAATACATTAAATGGTGCTTACTACAGGCAAAGTCTCCATCGAAATCTTTGTGCTCTGTGCTGGTTTTGGCTGGGGTAGAGTAAATTTTCTCCATAGTAGCTAGTATGGGGCTATGTTTTGGATTTGTGCTGGAAACAGTGTTGATAATTGTCCTGGTTTCGGCTAGGATAGCGTTAATTTTCTTCCTAGTAGCTGGTATGGTACTGTGTTTTGGATTTAGGATGAGAATAACGTTGATAACACACCGACATTTTAGTTGTTGCTAGGTAGTGCTTACACTAGTCAAGGAATCATAGAATCATAGAATCATTGAGGTTGGAAAAGACCTCTAAGATCATCGAGTCCAA
>NW_008795523.1:205428-226884 GCF_000699145.1 Aptenodytes forsteri
TCTTTCTCCCTCCCACTCCACTCCCCCTCCCCTCATCCCACCGGGGGGACTGAGTGAGCGGCTGTGTGGTGCTTAGTTGCCGACTGGAGTTAAACCATGACAGCTCTCACCAAGTGCAGGAGTAAAACTTTTTTCCAATGGTGCTTTTAATCATTATGTAAATTAATTTCTGTTCTGGTGTAAATTTGATGACTTATAGGTAACGAGTAAGCCCCACACTGTATCTATAAGATACTTGAAACTTCAAACCCTTAGATATCTTCTGGACATGCAAGAAAGATGCATACAACTATGATGGACCTATGAGAGCATAAAATATGACAATCATATTTTTTTATGTATATGTAATAATTGCACAATGCAATTTTTCACCACCTGTATACATATATATGTATAAACACATAATTTTATGTGTGTATGTATACATTCTCTCTCATGCACACATACAAAACCATCCATACTCTTGCTCACCTTCCCTTCCTTTATCTTTGCTTAGATTAAGTATTTTTATTTCATATTGCTTTATTTTTTCAATTTATTTCTTCGCCCTATATTTCCATCCTGTCATTTTCAAATGTAAATTCAGTGACGTTTTTTAAAAGTGCACTGTTTCTTATAATTGCCTATGAATGTTAAACTGCTGGTTTAACTGACACCTATCTCTCCTTTACTATTATCATAATGGCTTCTGAAGGTTTATCAGACCTTTAAGACTTTGTGTTATCTATTTTCCATATTATTGAAGTAAAAATGCTCATTTTTCTTTTATTGGAGAAAGCAACACAATGAGAAAGTAACACTGAGATAGTTTGATCAAACCCCACTGGATGTATGAGGTATCCTGTGTATATGTTGTGTATCAGGGATATGAAGAGGTAAAATTTTCTTAGTCTATTTACAAATGTAATTGGATTGTTTAAGAAAAATAGAGCTAAGCTCTGTTAAAAAAAATCAGTGTGCAAAGCTTCTCTTTCATAATGTATTTTTAACTATACTTTAATATTATGTACAGGTTTAATACATTTTTTAACATATTCAGAAACTACACTTAGTCTTATAATCCATTTATTTTTCAGGTGGTACAAGTGGTATTGACCAGAATAGAGGATGACCTCTGACTGGTTAATCGTCGTTAAAGCTGAGCAAGAGATTTCTTTGTGAAGTTTTCTGATTAATTCAGTACTAGGCTGAACTATAACTCTTCTGAAGTGTGTTGTTCCCACTGCATGGACAAAGACAGGTACGGTGTCACCCAGGTTTTGGACCATTTTGAAGAGTTTCAATGGTACCTATGCAATGGACTGAGCTGAACTGGGAACAGCATGGCAGTAGAAAGTAACGTTTCCAGGGGAACATAGTTAGCAGAAGACAATATCATTAACCTCTACTTGACAGGGTATTAAAATTCCTGTCCTACCCCCTGCCCTCCACTACTCATAAGGGTGTGTTAAACCAACCCCTCAGATGTTTTAAACCTCCTGCATAACAAACATAATTCAAGAAGACCTCAGAAGCAGAAAAAGGATAGGTTGAATTTGCAATTCTGGCTTGTATTGCTCCTGAGATGGACAGAAGCCCAAAGGGCGGTTTAAATGTAAAGTGTGGTTTATGGCTTCTTTACTGATTTAGAGCAGGACAAAGCAGCTGAAAGGAATAATACAATTCAACCCAATGACAGTGACATGCCTACGCCATTTATTTTCATCCTGTCCATGGGAGGGGGTGGGCAGCAGTTGGTGGAGCCACATAATGTTAGATTTATCTGCCATGTCCCTGCTTCCTGCTAACTGTTCTCCAGATGCCATCAACCTACCGTGATAAATTCCTACCCCATTGTGTTATTCAGGTGGGGCTCACAGAACACCACTGTAATATTAGAGGAAATCAGTGCTGAAAGTGCTCTCAGCCCAACCTCAGTAATCTACCAGCAAGACTACTCAGTAATCCACCAGCAAAAGAAACAAACAAACAAACAAAAACTCCAACAAAAAACAGGACTCTGAACTTACTTTAGTTTTCTTTGAAAGAGAAGTTTCTGTGGGGTTTTAAGCTATCAATTGTAGGTTATCCTTTAGATTCATGTTCACAATCCAGTAAAATGAGATGTTTAAATATTTTCCTCTACTGGCCAATAAATGTCACAGTTAGAAGTATGTGAATTCTGTTCAGCACTAGTTATTTTTTTGCTGAGAAATGGTCCATTATCCTCACTAGGAATATTGTGCAAGTATCCCAATATCATGAAAATTTAATCTGATAGTCACAAATTTCTTCCTCCCCTCAAAATGAGGGCTGATCTGAAAAATATTTCTCCTGTTGCATTGGTAAAAATTAGGTATTTATAATTTGAGACAATAGAGTTGTGTCTCAAAACAGGTTTTTAAAACATTCTTTGGGGGGAAAAAAAGTTTTCAGTAAAACTTGTATGTTTTTATTGAAAACTCAAAATGCCAAAAGCCACTTTTGTTTTTAAGCATTTTTTTATTAAATAAATAAATAATGCTGCAAATGAAAATAGAATTGTTGTTTCATTAATGTAACTTTGTTGTGTTCAGGTGACATTCCTAACTATGCTTTTATAGGAGAAAGTCTTTTTCCGTTAGGTACATAGGTGGTAAAGGCTGCAGAAAACCTAGCTTCTTATTGAATCTAGTTCCTCGCTGGACACAAATGAGCTTAGTTAGACCTTTTAATATGATACTAAAGGTAATGTACACTTCCAGATCTGGAAAATATATCTAAATATTTAACTCCTGCTGAAATTGATAGGAATTATATGAGTACATATCCTTCAGCACTTGCCATTTCAATTAATAAGCCAGAGCATGCTATGGCCTTTTCAATGATCTGGTCAGCAACTTAGATGTTCATATTCTAGGCCTGCAGGTGGCCATTGAGTGAGAAGCTGCTATTTCCCACTACTTTACCTTGAATTTCATGCTCTCTCTTTTCCCCATTTCAGTTTAATCTGTAACAGCTACAGCAATAATTACTCATACACAGCTTTACCAGGGGCGTGAGAGACAGAGCACCGAGTCCTTTGAAGTGGGTTGGAGAGCATTAAGCAGTCCCTTCTCCATAGGCATAGTAACTAGTTAGAGTCTTTTGAACCTCTGAGCTGAACTGAAATCAGTTATTTATATGCTTTGTTCCAGTTTCTTTAGCCTTTTAACTTTAAAGAAAAAGATTAATATATTTATTTAATGGCAGAGCATTAGGTCCAAACCTTTTGCAACGTGTACTCATGCTGAAAGTCAAGAGATATTTTTAGTTCGGCTTTGTAAGCATTAAAAAGAAAACAACAACTGCAGCAGCTACCAGTTAAGAAGTAGAATCTGAGCCAAATAAAAATCAATTATTTAAAACTCCTGATGCATTCCTTCATCCAGCAAATATAAAACCAAACAAATTATATGGATATGTCAATCAGAAATACATATGGGGCGGGGGGAGAGAGGGAAAGAGGTGAGGAGAGAGAGTTCTGCAGTATTTATTTTCTTCTGCAAATGTTTGACTTGTAACAAATAAGGGGTAAATCCCGTAACCTACAGGTTCCCGTGAATAGTTTCTATTTACATTTCTGTTAATTCCCTTCTTCATTCAACCAGAAATGAAAAACATAATCCCTTGCTAAGTTTATTGTGGAAAACCACATAGCATTAAAAAACAATAATAATTTAAGTCAAAGATAAAGTTTTTAAAGGTGGGATTGGACTCCTTTGTTTCCCTTAACTAGATATCTGAGAACAAAAAACACAACTGTCAAGATGTCTCCTGGCTTGTGTTACCAGAAACTTAATCCATTTACTCACTAGTGTGATGTCCTGCTAGCAGGAAGCAAGCACACACTAATTAAATGCTTCAGTTCTTTATTTAAATGCTTACATTGCATCCCCAAAGAGAAGGGTGTCCAGTGCAAATTGTTCTTGAGGAAATTACTTGGATTTTTAAGCTTTGGTTGTAACAGAAGTGTAGTGGTTGTTAGCAAATTAGTGGTTATGGTTACAGTAAATGGAAAACAGAGAATCAATTATGGCTACAAATTATTTCAAAAGTATTAGAAAAACAAGATGAGCTACTATGTTACTAATGGCAACTGGATGAAACTAGAGCTGTAAACCTATAAAGCAAGACTAAAAAGCGAACAATTTAGCATCAAAGGAGGAAATTTTGTAGGAAGACGTAAAGTTTCCAGGTGCCAGTTGAAGCTTATACTCCGTGAACACCAGTTGGGTTTATACTCCATGAAAAATGCTTGTCATGAATTGTGTTTTACATATTTGTAATCCTTAAGTTTTAATTGCATTACGTAATTGTGACATGGAAGATTACTTTTGTTTCATACCAGCGTGCCTAAGTGAGGTCAGTAAGCTCCAAGAAGAATGTAAAGGAAGAAAGAGTGTGGCTTTTTTTTGAGGAAACAACTCTTCTTTTTCCCCCTGAACTTACTGATTTTTAAAAATAATTTATTTGTAGAATCTACTTTGATCACATTAGTTTGTTATGCTTACATTTCTAAATAGTTATGTGGTTTACTTTAGATTTTGTCTTGTACCAACAGATTCATAAAGCTTAAGGCAGGTTCCTTTAGTCAGAGAAAATTATAAACTCCTCTAATGAGGGGTGTCTCACACTGGAGATAAAGAAGAGAAGAATGTACTAATTTTGCAGCAGAAAGTGCATCAACTGAAAATATTTACTGTTCCTATTAAAAATGAATTAACAAAAACAGGTGGCCTTTTAATTGAAGCCTTTATCACTTTTTGCTCAATTTCATTTAAATGCAAATTTAAAATCCTTTCTCTAAGCCAATAGAAAGTTGAAACTGAGCATGGATACTGGTTTACTAATGATGCAATTATGTGGCAAACCATTAGGCTTAATATGAGATACCACATATACTGGAAATATTAAGAAAGCCAGTGAGGGTCCTCTTCTTTGAGTATACATTTGTAAGCTGTTAAACTCATCATCAATACAACATACTTTGCCTGGGTTTGGTAAGATACTTACTTCAATTTAGCCTTAAATATAGTACCCTGTATTTCTTTTGGGCTATATATCTCCCTTGTCCCATAGGGGGGAACTTTACACCCAGAAGAGCCAAATCCTGTCACAGCTGTAAAAAAGAGGCTCATCTATACTCAGGTCTGACATTCCAGACTCTACTGAATTTCTAGGTAGGAAATAGTAAGTCAAGGGCCTAGACTGAAAACTGAAGTCTCCTTGCTAAGTGGTGGAGATTTATATGCAGGGTGCCTCTTCTTCTGAGTGATCTGATGGAAGTGATTTATGGGTCCTTCTGGAATCTTTTTCCTTTCATTTTTCTTCTTCTCTCTTCTCTTCTCTTCTCTTCTCTTTTTTCTCTCATAGAAGAATTTGCTAGTTGGTCTTTTTTGTCTGCTTATCAAAAAGATTTTGTTGCCACATCCTAGCACATGTTTACCTTAAGCTGCCTTGACCTATGGAATGGATTTCATAACTGGTTTGGATTTTTCTTTAAAATGTTTGTAGTCTATACTAGGGTGAAATATGTTTTGCTAAAAAGGCTGTCACAAAGCAGCTGAGAGGAAGATGGCCTCATCCTGGTTGCTCCACATGGGTCAGGTGAAATATCTGGGATAAAGAGTGCAACTGCTCTTCCCCTGAATATAATGAGTAGTTTATTTAGAATATAAACAATAACAAAAAAAAACCCAACCCAAGAAACAACAAAACATAAAACCCAAAACCAAAAACAAAACCACAGCAAAAAAACAAAAGCCCACTCAGATGTCATGGAAATCTCTAATAATACTAACTGGATTCTAAGGAAGAAGAATTAGCCCCTTGGAGCTGGTAACACTACCCAGAGTCTGCATGATGTGCTCAGTGCTTTTTTGTGCCCCCTTCCTTTTTTTTTTTTTTTCATCTTGGTTATATTAAGTATATATAAATTAAAAAAAAAAAAATCAAAACTAAAAAACAGCAAACAAACAAAAAAACCACTAATAATACTAACTGGATTCTAAGGAAGAAGAATTAGCCCCTTGGAGCTGGTAACACTACCCAGAGTCTGCATGATGTGCTCAGTGCTTTTTTGTGCCCCCTTCCTTTTTTTTTTTTTTTCATCTTGGTTATATTAAGTATATATAAATTAAAAAAAAAAAAATCAAAACTAAAAAACAGCAAACAAACAAAAAAACCACAATAAAATGGAGATACCAATACAAAAGAGACAAAACAGAAGTCACAGCTAGAGAAATAAAAGGATTTGTACCTTAGAGAGAGAGAGAGGAAAAGAAAGAGTAAGAGAGAGAGAAACTTTCTTTTTCTCAGTAAGATTTATCCCTCCTAGGATATTAGAGAATATTTCTTTTGAGTTTGCCACTTCTGTACTGCACCTTCATACTAAAAGAAATAAGAACAAACATTTTAGGAGGGGGTTGTATATACCTTCAGTGATTCAGTTATCACAGCTTTAGTGTGGCTGTTTCAAACTATGAACAGGGCTATTCTTCACTTGTCAGGAAAAAAAAACAGTAGTAGGCCCTATTAAAACTCTCAGGACTGTATAAAAAGCAAATTTTACAGCTTCCAGGTTCAAAAGTTCAGGCCAGAGGTGTGGTTGCATGCAATTTATTTTGCATATGAAATAAATAGTCTTGTGACTTTCCATATTAATGGTCCTCTTTCATTACAATATTAAGTACACTGAGAAGGATGATACATCGAACAGGATAATGTAAATTGACATATACAAAGGAAGCATAAGAAAGCTTAGCTCCTTTTACTGTTATTTTGCTTCTGGGTATCTCTGAAATGCTGAATACATTTTTCATTTGATCTTAGCTTAATGCAGGCATCAGCTGTTTGCAGAGGGAAAAGCAGACTTAAAAAACATCCAGCCATCATTCAGCCAAACATTTGACTCCAAGAGTTTTCCAGTAATTGGTGAACTATTGAGATTCCTCTGACACCTACACAAACTATTGTGCAGAAAATGGGTAACGATGCATACAGCTAACGGCTGTCTCCATTGAAGCCCCTTTAATTTATTACTAACCTGTTTTTCCCATAAGCAAGTCAAGGGCACGGTGTTCAGGTTTTCACTTCCTGCTTTCCTTGGTAGCAGGAGGGGTCCTTTCCAGGCTGCAGAGGCAGACCAGGCAGCAGGGAATCTGTAAAGGCTGATTCAGCTGCTTCTCCTTGAATAAGGAACCGATCCAATTGACACATGGTGAAGTAAACAGATAGTGACATATTTGTAGACAAACTGTCATATTCTCGATTATTCCCAAAACCAAATTATTTCTGAATTGCAAGCATGGAATTTAAAAAGTCTGCCAGCCTCAGCAGCTGGTACATTTGTATGAGACCCAACCATTAGGGGGAAAAGTTAATTTCAGTGTCATGTAGTATATTTCCTTACATCTTCTAGTAAATCTCTCTTGTACATGGCACTGAAGAAATACGCAAATGTTCTTTTCATACTATAGATAGTGTATTATGGTTTGTGTTTTATAAATTATAAATTCCTGTTTTATTTTTTGTTACATATTTGAATAACTCTTTGAAAAACAAGTTGACTTTGTCCTGTCTTAAAACATCTTTTCTTGATGCAAATAGAACATATTTGAAAATATTTATCTTGGTTTGGCATGTACTAAATAGGTTGGATTTTCAAAAGCAGAATTAGTTTAATATTGTTCCCACTGAATGCTGAACTCATGCAGTGCAATGAAATCAGGACTCCACCTGCCTTGCAAGGAGCCTCACAACTACAGCGTTATTGTAGGGGCTGGGTATCCACCCCTTTGACCCTCTTACAGCAAAGAAAAAATAGACTATTTAAACAGAGTGATGTACTTATCTGTCAGACTGTATCACATATCCTTCTAGTGTGAACTCCTCCTTTCTGAACAGAAGCAAAGTGTGTTATCCTGCCCTGCCATTACATATTTGTAAGGGATAAAGAATGAGGTCTTCTTCTAGTGTATTTACTGAAGATTCCCCTAGTCTGAAAATACTTTTAACTACAGTGGTGTAGTTAAGCAAATAGTTGATACCTCCAAGTTCATTAGCCCAGCTGCAGCATCTAGAGTGAGGATGAATTTCCCTCAGCACTGCATAAATAAAACATCCAGAGGTGTTCACATCGCATGGTGAATCCTCCTTAGGTGAGTCCCTAGGGTGTCCTTCTTTCCTGTTTTCTTGGGTTTAGGTGAGAGTCCTTGTGGGACCAGGTTTCTGGGGTTTTTTAGCTCATGATTTAAGAGTCAGATCATCAAACATATATAGTGACTGAAATAATTCATGCCTAGTCTTCAGTTAACTCTAGATTAGTTGATCAGATTTAGATGTCTGAGGAAGGATTTTTAGAAACTAAGCAAGGCAATATTTGAGCTAATTATGATTGATATGCAGAGGAAGGACTGGGAGTTACCTGGTAAAAGTAGCCAGAGATGAGTAAGCATTTCTGAAATTATACGTAACTTCCTTCTCTCGGGTTCTTGAACTATGAACATTAATCTGGAATTAAGCTCCTGTTCAAAGTTGCCTGTTAAGACAAGTGTTGTGGTTTAACCCCAACCAGCAACTAGGCACCATATAGCCACTCACTCACTCCCCTCCGGTGGGATGGGGGAGAGAATTGGAAGAATAAAAGTGAGAAAACTCATGAGTTGAGATAAAGACAGTTTAATAAGTAAAGCAAAAGCCACGCACGCAAGCAAAGCAAAACAAGGAATTCATTCACTACTTCCCATCGGCAGGCAGGTGTTCAGCCATCTCCCCCCCTTCCTTCTTCTTCCCCCAGCTTTATACGCTGAGCATGATGTCATATGGTCCCTTTGGTCAGTTGGGGTCAGCTGTCCCGGCTGCGTCCCCTCCCAACTTCTTGTGCACTCCCAGCCTCCTCGCTGGTGGGGTGGTGTGAGAAGCAGAAAAGGCCTTGACTGTGTGTAAGCACTGCTCAGCAGTAACGAAAACATCCCTGTGTTATCAACACTGTTTCCAGCACAAACCCAAAACATCGCCCCATACTAGCTACTGTGAAGGAAATTAACTCTATGCCAGCCAAAACCAACACAGCAAGGCATGCCTTTTACTCTGTTTCCTTTGAGAAAAGACAAAAGCACAAAATAAACAAAAATCTGAAGAGAGAAGGAATAGTTAGTAGCTTGGTAGGTTACCCACCAGTGCTGTAAGAAACTTAAGTCCCCCATGTGGTGTTGAATGCAGAGAAAAGATATAAATTAATTTTCTACATCCTTCAAGAACATCCCTATTCCATCCCTAAAGGAGGAATTTTTTGATCCTGAGTATTTTATATTTGACTGTCCTCACCATGGTCTGTTGGCTACTCTGGTACAAATTTGCCTTTCTAAATCTTCTTTTGGAACTACTCCATCACATATAAATAAGTTTTACTTATTGGAGGAGAGAGAGAAATATGCTGCATTGTCTGGTAACCACTCACACAATGTATACGTCCAGGTCTGTCCTGCTATGTCAGTGGTTTTTTTCTGGGCATGCTCTGAAGCTGAAGGATCATGCTCTTGTAATAAGAAAGCTTTTTTTCCTGGCAGAGTTTGAAACTCAGGAATTTTAACTTGAAGAAGTGCTTCAAGCTTCTGGCAGGATGCAGCTTCGGCACCTTTGTGGGTGAAGGGACTTACGGAGTTAGGCAGCAGAGAATGGCTTTTAAGGATGTAACTGGTGGCTAAACGGGAACTGAAGAGGAGGATAAAGATGGAGGCTTTTCCAGAATAATTATTAAGATGCAGAGTGAAAAGGCTGAAGTACTTTTGGCAAAAAAAAATCAATTACACAGAATTTAAATTAAAGATTAATATATTTAATTTTGAACTTGTAAGCATTCTCTACCAGAAGTTACTAGTTCAAGTTCAGTTCAATGAAGCCATTGTATGGCAGCAGTGGAACCTGTGTGGCAACTCAATGTTACAGCACTCCTATTTATTTATTTATTTTTCTTACAAATTAACATGCTCCTGTGCTGTATCAGAGTATTTAATGCTTTCAGTTGCCTGAAAAACTTACTTTT
Organism: Aptenodytes forsteri; assembly: GCF_000699145.1. Classification (NCBI taxonomy): domain Eukaryota; kingdom Metazoa; phylum Chordata; class Aves; order Sphenisciformes; family Spheniscidae; genus Aptenodytes; species Aptenodytes forsteri. Next base: position 215,474 of record NW_008795523.1, read on the forward strand.
TGAAAAGAGTATGTGAAGACTTTTTTTTTTTAAAAAAAAGGCCTGGTAATGTTTACTGTTCCATTGAAAAGGGGTTTTGCTTAGCTAAGCAATGTACTGTGACACTAAGTCTCTGATACAACTTTTTCCATCTTGTCATCTTTTGTTTCATCCATTGAAAAGAAGTTTTGCTTAGCTAAGCAATGTACTGTGACACTAAGTCTCTGATACAACTTTTTCCATCTTGTCATCTTTTGTTTCATCCCCTGTTAATTAGCTCAGTCATCAAGAATACTGGCATTTTATTCATGATTAATTTTCAAAACTATATGTGTATCTCATTTGTTTTACTCTTTCCTTGATTCTTTACAACAGTTATAGGAGACAGTACTTCAAAGTGCAATGTAAAAGATCGTGGAGCAGCAGCTAATAAATTAGACATTTAAAAAGTTAACACTTTTCATTGTTGTCCTTTATAAAGTTTTTGGTTTCTTTAGAACATTTTTACATTTTAGTAAATGGAGTAATAGAGATCATCTACATACACACGCCTCTTTAATTTTTGCTTTAGACTAGTTTTAATAAAGCCTACAAAGAAAAACAACAGTGAAGTCTCTGCAGATAGCCTGGAATAAACCTTCTATCTGATACCACCCAGAACACAAAATGGCAGCAGTGTTCTGCTGTCTGCAGGCCTGTAGCAATACAAAGGCTCCAAAAAAACAGTGTACTGAAAGCAAAACCACACCACTTACGTGAAGTACGCTATTCATATACTTACCTTAGACAGTGGCTGGCTCGATGAAACACTTCCTAATATCTAGCCTGCCTTTGCCTGTGCCTTGCCTCACATAGGGTCGTTTCCACCTATATAAAGAATATTGCCACAGCAATTTTTCCCCACTCTGCTTTTGCTTTACACAAAAGGAAGTGACTGCATAAGCTGTAAAGGAGCGAGGAATCAAATTGCACATGTGCATGTACACTTGTGCACACATACATCCCCCCCCCCCCCCCCCCCCCCCCCGAGGGGAACTGCCAAGACCCCATCCGGATGCCACACTCCCACAAAAGGAATGTGATGACAGCTCAGTATCACACTCTGCCCCCACGCAGGGGTTTTAGACAGGAAATAAAGTCTATATCCAGCTGCAAGTGGATTTTGGAGAGCAATAAACAGAGACAGAACATAGCTAGGACTCTGCTGTTAACACCTCTTGCAAAAAGGGACATGCACAGGAACTTTAAGGACAGGAGATGAGCTTAATTTTTCACCGTAGTGGTGTCATTACCAGAAATATGTTCCCACTGTTATAATCACTAGAAGCCTGGGAATCCTTCTTAGGGTAAGATCGGCAGCTGAAGTGCTGTAGCTGCAGATTTCTTCTCTAAATATCGTTGTCTCTGTTTTACTGATAGGGAGCATGAAGGGCTTGCTGAAGGTCATGGAGAGGCCAGGACAGAGGAGGAACAGCGAGAACTACCGAGCTTTTCAGCCTAGTCCAGATACTTACACTTTTTAGATGTACGTGCATTGTGAGGCATAACATGCTAATATTCATAAGTATAAAAAGGAACTTCTTATTTCATTTGACCTTATTTTATTTTCCTCTGGTGATATTTGAATGCCAATATTTCTGGTATTTCAGTTTTTCTTTACATATTTAACACCAGTAGAAAATAATTTTTATGGCTATGCTGTTTTTTGTTACCTTTAGAATACCCTTCCATCCTATCAAAACAAAGAAATACTATTTTTGACCATATAAATTACCTACAAAATTGCCAACTAAATATTTCTTTCAGGTTTTGTTCTGTATTTTTTTTTTTTCTTTCTTTCTTTCTTACTGTTGGGGATAATGCATGAAACAGAAGGGATGTACAGGAGTGGCAGTTAGAATCACCTTGGTTTCTCCTGAAAACCAATAGCTTAAATTACTGAAATTCTGGGAAGGGCAAAAAGAAGTGCAAATGCCAGTTGTCCAGGATAAAATTAAACTCTTTTTTCCCCCCCAAAAAAAATTGCTGCTGTTATTTTTCTATTTTGTTTTAAGAGCAACAATTAACACTTCTTTCTGCTTTGGTTTATTAATTCTGTAATACATTTACTCTTTGTGAGATTTATTGCCTTGGAAACCCTGGAGACAAGAAAGAACACTTCCAAAAATGCCAAAGAAACTTCAGAGCACAGGTGAAAGTCAGTGGATCTTTTTTACTTAGGAAGCTTTGATCATTGGAAAGAAAATAAATAAATAAACAAATAACACCCTCACAGCCTTTTATGAATGGTGATTTCAAGTACTGACTCACCAAGTAGTTAGTTTCTATGAAGTTCTGGGAGATCATTTATGAAAGATTGTATGAGTTAGCTGATAATAACTTAGAGCACAGGTGAAAGTCAGTGGATCTTTTTTACTTAGGAAGCTTTGATCATTGGAAAGAAAATAAATAAATAAACAAATAACACCCTCACAGCCTTTTATGAATGGTGATTTCAAGTACTGACTCACCAAGTAGTTAGTTTCTATGAAGTTCTGGGAGATCATTTATGAAAGATTGTATGAGTTAGCTGATAATAACTTAAAAGTAGTCCTTTATAGCTATATCCGAGCCCAAAATCTACCCACAGATATAATGTAAAACTTCAGTGTGGAATGTGAGAAAAAAAGCAAAACAAAAATAAAATCTGATAGTAAAGATGGGAACGAAAGAAAGAAAAAAAAAAGAGAGGGAGGACAAAAGAGAGAGAAGGGAGATGGAGGGAAAAAACTGTATAAGAAAATAGATGATCAAATTTCCAGAAGTTACCTTCTGAAAGTAAAGCAGAAAGGAAGAAACTATAACACTACACAAAGGTTCCAGTGATTTAAATTGTGAACTTTCTAAAAGTTTAGGGAAACAGACCTTTTGAGGCTCTCTCATCTATTACATCTTTTTGCAAAACATTTCTTGCTGACTACAAAATGAAAGAATGTGAAGGTCTGATATTTAACAACCTGGAGCAGCTACGATCCACAGAACCTCAAAGGTATAAGGCTGACACTGTACAGAAATATGTTTCTGATGAACATTCCTGATATGTTCCAGGAAAACAACTGAATATTTACCCAGTCCATCATTTATTTTTATGTCAGACAACAAAAGCTTAATGTTACAGTCCTTGATCAAGAATGGAATAAAATGACTAAATATCAAAGTCAAGATTATCTTTCTTTATCCATCACACACTATATGAGTAACGTACCATTCCAGTAAGAAGTGCCTTAGACTTTTTGCTTAGTACAAGCTTGTTTTACTTGCTCGTGACAGCCAGGAAACAGGGCAGAACACACTTCTAACCTCTGTACTAGCCTGGCCCATCTCCATGAAGCCCTGTGTGAGAATATGACTGATACCTAAAATAACCTAAGAATTCTGTCTCTTTCAACTTTGAGGAAGTTTACAATTGAAATCACTAGAACTCTTTTTGCAATGTAATTATTTCTTCCTTCCTCCCCAACTTTCCCTGAAGTATTATCTTCTAAACAGGTTTTACATCTCCTCTCTTCAGTATTTTATTCTTTTCAGCGCTCTCTTTTCCATAGTTAGGAAATTATCTTAAGAGGATAAGATATCTAAATGATGTGAAGTCAGACTAACAGAAGTGATTAGCAACCAGTTTCCACAAATATCTGGAAAGTAAACTGTGTCAACATATGCCAGCATGTAAATTTACATACATACACATACTCAAACACCACTTTTACGCACTTAACATATTAAACAAACATCGGTGGAAGATGGCAAAAAGGAAATCGCTACTACAAAAATTATGTTAGTGTAGAGCCATTCCTGCTAATTAGTTATATTTTTGGAAAATTTTTGGGTGGATTTAAAAAAAAAAAAATCAAACAGTCAAGATGTAGTTCTAGAAACTACAAGTAATTTCCAAAGTAAATAATATGCACAATAACAGTATACAGTAAATTGGGAGCAGCTGCTGATACTGACATTACAGATGGTTACAAAGTGTATAATTTATGTTTTCTGCAACAGTAAGTGGAAAAGCCATTTAGACAGATTCATAATTTCATTTTTTTTCAGATCTCATTATTATGGACATACACACTCAGTCTGTGTTTTGACATTAATCCATTTTTATTATGAATTTGTTAGCATAGTATCTGCCTCTTGGATTTTTTGTGGTTTCTCTAGGAAGGTGGTTGTCTCAGTAGATTGTCTACTTTTTGACTTTATAGAAATGTGGAAGTAGTCAAGCACTCTGTAGTCTAGACATAGCCTCTATGAAGCAGAGGAAATACATGGTGAAAGATGAGAAGGTTACCATATCTAATATTAGAAGATACAGTTGAGCATTTATCTACTGCCAGTAAATCAAGATGATTCTTCTGCATAAAACGTATCAAATGGAGGGACAAAAAGTTGTCAAAACAGTTATTTACTTACATTTTCTAGGAAAAAAAAAACAACTACTGTAATCCCATTCTCCATCTTCCTCCCAAAAAGAAACAAAACATCCTCCCAAACATCAAAAAATAGAGTCAATGTGAAGATCTGTTTTTGCAGAGACTGCATGGATGCTGGACAGGCCGAATGAGTTTCATCTCATCTACCCTTAAGCCACTGGAAGGCCTAGCCACGTAAGCTCAGCTCGTCACCTAGGCTGCCTCTGTGGTTCAGTGGGAATAGATAAGCCTTTTCAGAGCATGATCTATCCACCTCAGTTAGACACCTATCTGGAAATGAAGTAGTTTGCTAGCTAGATGAATCACTCTGTCCAGGACCCCCTCTCTCTCCATTGACTACGGAGCATGTCTGTTTGAAAAACTGTGACTAGGCCCTTGATGCTTGGGGACCACAGTTAGGCAACATGAACCTTAGACCTCACAGCACTGACTGCAGTGCAAAAGCTGGAGAAGAACAAAATGTTTGCTCAGTGACTGTAAGAAATCATTCTTTAGGTTTGTGTTAAGAGTTGACACAGCATTTTCACCCTTTGGGGGAGTTCTGCATACCGAACGTGAAAGACTAAAGGAAAAAAAAAACTATTTGTGTCTTTCTCATTGGGCTAAACCTATGGTTGCAGTTTCTGTATAATAGTCTTTTGCTGAAATGCCACAAGTCTAGGTGGTTCTTGGAGCTCTTGATGTCCATCTGTTTTATCACAAACTCCCCTTTCAGTGCTAGATTTTCAAAAGCACAGCATAATCTCTGTAGCTCCTAAATCTCCTAGTAGCATAAATCTCCCAAGGATAAACACTTTAATTTCTGTCCTGAACATTGGCAGAAGCTTTAAATTCTTGACAGTGCAGCAGCAGCTGATGTCTGACTCAAACCTTAACATCAGCAGGGCTGGAAAAAAATTAAAGATTTTGCTACCACTCACACCTCTAGGGCCTAGTCTATCTACGCATAATGAAGAGAAAAAGTACCCTTTACGACTAAGTTTAGTGGTTAGAACATCATCCTTTCTTTACTGGATTTGATTTGTGGGCACCCACAGCCTTAAGCATGCTGGGCTCTTACATATTGTGAAGTGAGCCTTTGTCACGGACTCCTGCTTGTGCTATTTTTCCTGATATACATATTCATTAGAACATGTACTGGGCTGACACTCCAGCTTTCTATGACTTAATCAGTTGGTAGGGAAATCTTTCCTTTGGGTTTTTTTTTTCCCAAGTGAATATTGCAATTTTTTTTTTTTATTCAAAGTGAAGCGGCTTTAACCAATACTCACTCTATTAGGGTACTTTATCATTAGGGTTAGAGACTTGGAGAGGGATTCATCTGTCCTAACTCAGGCAACTAAAAGCTTCATTTATAAGACTGAAGTAGTCACCCTAGGTTGACTTTATAATCCATAGAGAAATAGACACATCCAGAGATACCTGCTGGAATAGCTGTCTGGGATAATCAGCAGAAGCCCCCATCCTCTTGCCACTGATTACAAAGGGAAGCTAGATAGATTAGTTCAGATTTGAATGTCTCACTTTCAAATATCTAATTAGGCAAGATGAAACTCACACTGGGACACAACCCCAGCCTGTCAGCAGAGAGATTTGGACTTCAGTCCTTTGCAGAATAGAAGAAAGATCTTGAACCAGAAAGCTTTGTTTGAGAAGAGCCCCTCCTTCTTCTCCAGTTTGAACTGAACGGCCTGTAAAGCCTAAGCCCACGAGAGGGCTTGGGCCTCTTTACTCCAGAGGGAGAGAGGTGCCTCCCATTGCCTTGGAGCCAAACACTTAGTCCTTGTTGAACTCTAGCCACATCACACTTTTTAACATATTTGACAGATAAAATAAAGCAATTCCTTATCAGTTGGGTGGCTGGTGTGAAGGACCCCTCCAGGAGTCTGTGTCTAACAGGTGAAAAAACTTCTTGCTTCAGTGGTGGTTAGTCTTAAATTTCTGTAAAGGGGAAAAAATGGGATCTAATTCAGCTATATTAAACCAGGGACCTGGCAGCCAAGTACAGTGTTAACTGTGACCTTCATGATACAAACTCATGTTTTACGCTGAATCAGTGAACTTAAGATGTTGTTTGAAAGGAAATCTTTCATATGGAGTTCATTGCTAAATGTTAATCTTTTTCAAAACACGCTAAGAATCTATCAACACTGACCTTCACTGCTCTGTATTACAATGGAGTAAGAATGCTGATGGCTGAAGGGAATATTACAATAGATTTGCTTCAAACTCAGAATAAACAACTAACGTAGGAACATCTGGGTTGCACTCAGTTTCAGCACTGCTGGCTGTACTGCTGTCTGGTATGTGTATATTTGAATGCATTTATTCACATATATGTACATGTGCACATACACACAGCGTGAGGATTGCTATACTGTAATTCCCACAAAAAACACTGAAGCAAATAAATATCTTGTTAGGTGAATGGAAGTCCTAGCAATGTCATTTTTTTTCATTCCCATGCATGGAATGGTGTTCATAGGCCTTTTCCTATTTCCTATTTCCAATGAGGGTGACAGATATTTTCAGATTTTCCTATTGACTGTAACAGAAACAGAAGCAGAAGCAAAGATCTTTCTAGAGGGGAATTCCTTTCCATACGCAAGGCCTTGCATTGCCATTCACCTCACTTCGTGGCTATATCTCACCCAAACTCACCCTCTATTTTCTCTAAAACTTTGCTAAACACTCATTCATAAATGTCCTTATTACCCTTTTTTTACTCCTTTCCCTACTAGTGACATCATAAAACCCTACTAACTCTCATGATTACTCTAACTTTTTTCAGATTTCACACAGAAAACAGGGGTATTACCTACATGCATGTATTTTTATTTAAAAAAAAAAAAAATCTTTTCTCAGACATGCTGCCTTAAGTTAGGGCATCAGGAGATGGTACTGCAAATGAGGAGCAGTTGGATTTCAGCAGAAAGTCTGGGATAAGCTCAATTTAATTATGAAAGGGGGGAACAGAGTATTTACTTTGTTTATTTTAAGAGTGAATGAGTAAGAGTGTTTGTATGTGTGAATGTTGGAAGGAGCAAACCAAACAAAACAGGGAGACATGCTGCCTTAAGTTAGGGCATCAGGAGATGGTACTGCAAATGAGGAGCAGTTGGATTTCAGCAGAAAGTCTGGGATAAGCTCAATTTAATTATGAAAGGGGGGAACAGAGTATTTACTTTGTTTATTTTAAGAGTGAATGAGTAAGAGTGTTTGTATGTGTGAATGTTGGAAGGAGCAAACCAAACAAAACAGGGAAAACAGGACACCACTTCAATATGAAGGTTTTATAAAATATCTCCTTAAATATTAATAAATATCTCACAAATTGAAAATACTCTGAAAATTCATATTTCCCATTAATCATACAAATTAAAGTGTGAAACAGATTTAATCTTGCCTCAGGTATCCCTCTCACTGTATCCATGACAAGACAGTCACAATTTTCTGGTTCTTCCTCAATGAAATGCACCACACAGAGGCAAACTCAAATCTACTGTCATTTTTCAATTTAAAATTAATCTTCACCGATTAGGTTTAAAGGAGAAGCTCACAAAAAGACTCTCAGAAAGTCAGGTTCACATTAAACAAAAATCTTCCTACTGCCAAACTGTTGATATTTTCATTTATTTCTTGACATTTAAAATCCCATCATCCAAGTACTGGGCGTATGGTGATAACTCATTGCATATATCACACAACAGAAAAAAACATGTCTGTTTCCACAGCTGAGCAGACTGATTTTTACAAAATTGAGCCAGTGGTGTATTATCGTTTCAAACAAGGACAAGTTGTCGAGCTTTTTTTGCCTGAGAGGCAGTCATACATTAACACAAGTCTGTTAACAGAATAGTGACAAAAGAGGCACAATGCTCTTTCTGATTCCTTGCTTCCTCCTCCTGAGACTCAGGCTCATTTGGAGCGCTGATGCTTACCAGACTCTACAAAAACCACAGCAGCTGTTGTCAAGAGAGAAATCTCCATTTGCAACAACAAAAAAAATCAATTAAACAAGCACTTTAAAAGAGAACTGAAAAGTGCTTCACACTTTGCAGTCTATGATATATATATATTTTTTCTAGTTTTAAACATACTTAAAACAAAACAAAAAAACCCAAACCAACAACCTTTTCTAGAGCTACAGGATCTCAGGGGGATTTAGTTCAGAACTTGAAAGCAGATTAGCTACTTTTTGTTGGCTTTGATAGAAATCTTTTGTCTGTCTGCACAGCCATGGCTTTTACTAATAATACAGGGATGGGAGTAATTTCTAGTACGTTTGGCTCTTGGGTCCCAAACTAAACTGAATTTTTCATAGGTCTGTATCTCTGGGAAGGTAAAGGTTAGTACTTGATGTCTGATTTACTTTCAGACATTTCAAAGCCTGTGGAAAGTATTAAGAGGCAAGAGATTTAATCTATCTAGCTGGAAGTTTAAAAGGGAGAAAATGTGGGGCTTATTCTCCATTTTGTTCCTATTCCTGTGTCACTATTAAAAAAAAAAAATCAGACCCCAAAATAATAATAGTAATTTGGAGGACTTTTTGTGAGTGTTTACTTTGTTTTTGAGTGTTTACTTTGTTTTTGAGATCCATGCTTTTACGGAGATACATGGCTTCTTTCTGGCATAGTGCTTTAACTATTGAGCAAGTAAATATTTAGTATTTGTACAGCAATTTTCATTCCAAAAAATACTACATTATAGACTGCTAAAACAAAGTATAACCCCGTCAGACAAGATAAAGAGGCTTTATTTACACATACATGTACTGTACATTCAATTAGGCATTTTTGAAAATGCCTAAAGTTCTTTTCTCTGATAATTCATTGAGTTTTATTCATATTGCTGCAGTGTATAGAAAGCAGGACACCATCTTACTATGAACATAAAGAGATTGCCTATACCCCAAATAATGATCACAGAAGAATAAATTGCAGCATTCTTTTTCATTTGAGTTTGTTAGGGTTTTTTCCTAAAATGCAAAATTGTGGCCCTAGGAAGTCCAGGTGTTTCAAGCTTTAAAGCTAAAATGCTGAAATCATGCCCTCTACACAATTAGAATGGAAGGAACACAAATGATATGGTATAAGCAGAAGTTGAAATAATGCATGGAGGAAAAATAATCTGAACCAGGATCTACAAAATAAACCAAACAAGTCTTAAGAAATAGCTTCTCCTTAGATATTGTCTTTCTTAGCAAACTTTCCTTGCATTTGGCAGCGTGTATATATATGCATGCATACACATATGTATATATTCACAATTTAACATATACAATAATCTTTAGTAAAAATTTCAGAAGTTCCACATTTCACTGAAAATTGCATGTGTGCTGATGGAAAAATCTGCCTTGTCATGTCAAGAAAATTTGAGGTCAAATAGAGCATTTCTCTTTTTCAGCAGTCAATGAAAAAGTTATTTCTCCACCTATTTCATGGTGGTAAATCCCCAACCAGAGGAAGAGGGAGAGCTCTACATAGTTCATACAAGTAGAGGTACTGGATACAGTTTTTTTATCTATGGTAACTTCTAAATTAACTGTCCTTTTGTTTAAGTTGCATGTAAGATGACATGAATTCATTGTATGACTCTCACGAAGAAAGAAACTGGCTGCTTTCTCAATGCACTTGTTCCACTCTGAAGGCCAATTTTTGAAACAGGGCATGCCAGACTCTCTAAATGGCAACGTGCGAAGCAGCTGACATTTGGCATTTCCATGCAAGACTCAGAAGAATGAACAGATCTGTTTGTAGCTGGGCCTGAGTGAAGCTGTTCGGTTTTGGTTTGTCAAATTTCAGACAATATCTTGAAGCCCAAGTTTCATCTCACACTGATATAAATCAGTGGTAATCTCTTTCTTGATTGCAAATCAGAGGGAGTTCCAACTTCATCAGAGCCAGGATTTTCATCGCACAAGTAATTGTTTTGAGACTAATGGTGTTACACTTCCACAGAATTAGCAATAAAAGGCAGAAGATCCTCTTTATTTTTAAATTGTATATTAGCAAAAATCTGTGAGAATGATTTTCTTTAAATAAATGTGTTTTTTCTAAAGTTAAAACCTCTCTCTGTACCATGATCTAATATTTTCAAGAAAAACTATTTACAGCTGAATGAGAGTGAAGAGGCAGACTTCATTTGCTTAAGAAGTGGCTACTTACCTACTCAGTTACACACAATTCATGTCTTTCTAGAATTATATTTACTTCCCATGAATCCATCAGTGACATATGAATTCAAAACATATTTTTAACACATAGCCTAAGAGACAGTCTCTCTCCCTTCATAATTTGTCCTGCTTGTATCCTTTGGCCATCATGGTAGCTACAACTCTACTATGACTCCATTAACCAACGTCTTGCTTGAAAATATTAATTTATTCATGCAGGTAGAAAGCCATGTAAAGAAAGAATACAAAACAAATAAAAACTAAACCAAAATCATCCTTAGAATGTCTGTTGCAATATAAAAATAATGAGTAAGATTTATAATTGTAGAAAAAAAATTTAGTAAATATAATTCTACTTCCTTTCTTCCTTAAGTGGGCTACTGAAAACAAAATAATTCTTAATTAAGACACTTAAACATTTTGCTGCAATACACCATGAAGACTATAAAATTAACTAAAACCAGAACAAATGGTATAGCTGACTATATTTTAATTTAAAACTTTAAATATTTACATATATTACAAATAGAAAATGTCTATACATTTCACAACCATTATATTTCTGTCTGCTATGTTATTTTCAGGAAATTATTGAAAGCATGTTTTTGTTATATATTGCAGACTATTTTACACTTGGAAACATACACTCACACAAACATACTGTTGTAACCCATGACACAAATGGAATTGCTTTAGCAAAATGGATAGATTTGAGATGTTGAGTATCATAAATAAAAATATTTAGTTTCCTATATTTTCTGGTTTTGTTTTGTTTTGTTTTGTTTTGTTTT
>NW_008795523.1:227076-230221 GCF_000699145.1 Aptenodytes forsteri
AGAATCTTAAGAATTCTCACCATATTTTTCACACATCAAATATTCCAAGATATAGTAACACAGCACTTCTGTGTTTACTTCAGAATATCAGAATAAAATTTAGCCAGTGGTTGTTATGTTAATGTGAAAGGAACAGAATTTAACCTGGCTTCTGAGCGTCAAGTAATTTCTTATTTATTTATGTTTAGCTTTCTCACCTTCAATAGACGTTTATATTTTGTTTTCTATTTTTGGTAGGGCTTTTGTGGTTAAAATATAGAGTTCTAGCTAATTACTGTTTTTTTACAAAATTCATTTATTTTATTTGTCATATTTTTCATTCTTTGTAAAAACAGAAATAACTTCACAAGGTATAAACCAGTGGTAAATAAAGTCCAACACACAATTTTCATAGAAATATAGAAACTTAGAAATATATTTGCCAAAGGTCTTCAAAACATGAGTTTTGGTGACAGGTTTAAAGTTTACATTGTGGATTTCTTTCCTCTCTATTCTTTCTAAAGGTGGGACTGGAATATCATTTGAGATGCAGGAAAAATCATTTATAGGATCCAGAATGTGTAGAATACACATACCACTTTTTGATATTTGCCTTGTTTGTGTAATCTACTCCTGTGTTCAAGACAGAATGTGCTTTGAAACCATTGTCAACATCTATATCTTCAAGGCAACTCTTATCTGAAATGCCTGATGTGCTCAGTTACATTGTGCTGCATCATGATAGGATGACTAATCATGTCATAAAAGTTAAATGAAATCATCTAGCCAGGAAGAAGAATGCATTTTAAGAGTTCAATATTTCAAATGAATTATCTGTTCTTTCATAGTGACTAATGTTTGAGTGAAAGACATATTTCTTTTCTGGGAACCTAGAGCTTGATTCTGCTCCACTAAATCCAATGAAAATGCTGTTGTTTACTTTTCCGAGCACAGGATCGGAGTCTTTTATTAGGAAGACAGTGACATATGTGCATGTGTTTTAGAAAAAAACTCTACTTGTGTATGATTTTCTTTTTGCCTCTGACATACTATGTTACTTCAAAAGCCTTCAGTAACAGAAGCATATAATTTTCACTGCAGCACAGAGAACAAAAAAAGTATGACACGGTACGTGTGTGCTGTTACATAGATGAAGTAGCATGCTAATTTACTTCCTTTACACAGTGACTGTGTTTGTATTGATATAAATATTAAGCTTTTCTCTAAATAAAAAACTGATGCTATAACATTTAGAGATATAAGAAGCTTGAGAATACAATTAATTGTGGTTGTAGCCTATATGCAAGGCTTTTTAACTTTTAATAGTTTTTCTTAAGCTCCTGCAATACATTTTCACCAGGAACTAACTAAAGGAATGTGCAAGCAATCTTTCTGTCCTGTGGAAAAGCGTCATGTGTCATTAGGCAAGCTGGCTTTGCAGAATGGACAGTGTCCAAAACACCAGTCAGTAAAATGGAAAAAGGCAAGATGCTCCACATCTTATTTTAGGAGAATTATTGACTCAGAGGCACCATGTGTGATGGCTGTCTACAGTAAGCATGGTCAAGATTATCATTAGGCATGCCACACACCCAACACTAATTCCAGTGTCAGGAATTCAGTTCTAAAGCAGCTCTGCTACAGTCAGTTTTTGGCATGACTTCAAAGCCAATATTCAAAGTCAGAAAGCTTAAAACCATGCAAGCTTATTTAGATTCTTTAAATGGCCTGGCTTAGTAAATTTGAAGCTTTATAAATCATTGCAGACTGAAAAAGTAAAAAATAAAAAGATAATCTTTGCAGTCAGAGTTTTCAATGACGTGACATTGGATTCATTTCAAAGTGTTTTCTTCCTGCTTATCATCCACTGTCCCTAAATCTCAGGAGTACTGGAGTTATGTGTATTATAACTTTTTTTGATTGTGGAATTGTTTCCTTGGTTCGGTGCATCATGAAATTGCACAAGTTTTGGAAAAGAAAAAGCAAACAAAAAACCAACCTTTTCAGTTGGAATCCCACCCACATTAAGAAGTGACTGTTTTCTTATCTGTTATGAGAAATTGTTGGACTTGCGTCACCACTTTTTAAAGACGCTATCTTGTGACTTGATTGCTGTCATGAAAGAATGTGTTGGTACTTATGTCACTTAAATTTTAAACAGCTTTTGCAATGAGAACAGCTGAAAACTCTACTTACACCAATACCAGTTCTACCTCTATTACATGCATAACTTCATGTACTTATGTGTAATATCCAAAATATGAGAGCAGCATACAGAACAATACAAATAGAATATCATCACCTGTCATCACGTTAACATTACAACTTCCTCAGTACTTTAAAAACAGCTTGCAATTACCCTACCACAGGAAACTTTTTTTCCCCTCACAACAGTAATTTTCCTTCAGAGTTACCTCAGTCCAAGAATGAAAGGGTATGATTTGGTCTGTGGGCATTCAGAGTTTTTCTGTACTTTAACAGGTGTTGGCTTGAAAATCAATTATCATACATTTTTGTGGGTCAACACTAAGACCTGTGTATTACCCGTTCAGAAGTGAAAATTTTGATTTTGGACATCTACTGTGATCTCAGAAAGCTTTTCGATATGAATTGTTATATTTGTGAAGTTATGCATAAAGATGTTCTTACCTATGTTTTATATTAACTAACTTCAAGTATTTTCTTCTGTGCCCTAATATCCTTTGAGTCTTAGGGTTTATGGTGAATTCTGAGCTGGCTGAAGTTTTAAATTGGAACTATTCATCTTTTCTTTAAATTAAGTCAACCAAAGTACATTAAAAATCTTTGTTCTCAAAAAGCCAGCAATTTCCACAACTTAAACAGGGAAAGTGCAGATTCCCTGGCTGAGATTGCTTACAAAATATAATAACAATTCAAAGTAGAACTATATTATAAAATCATAGAATCATAGAATCATTTAGGTCGGAAAAGACCTTTAAGATCATCAAGTCCAACAGTTAACCTAACACTACCAAGTCCGCCACTAAACCATGTCCCTAAGCGCCTCATCTACACGTCTTTTAAATACCTCCAGGGATGGGGACTCAACCACTTCCCCAGGCAGCGTGTTCCAATGCTTGACAACCCTTTCAGTGAAGAAATTTTTCCTCATGTCCAATCTAAACCTCCCCTGGCACAACTTGAG
>NW_008795523.1:230672-241850 GCF_000699145.1 Aptenodytes forsteri
GCCTGTCCAGGTCCCTCTGCAGAGCCTTCCTACCCTCGAGCAGATCAACACTCCCGCCCAACTTGGTGTCATCTGCAAACTTACTGAGGGTGCACTTGATCCCCTCATCCAGATCATTAAACAGAACTGGCCACAATAGTGAGCCCTGGGGAACACCACTTGTGACCAGCTGCCAACTGGATTGAACTCCATTATCCACCACTCTTTGGGCCTGGCCATCCAGCCAGTTTTTTACCCAGCAAAGAGTATGCCTGTCCAAGCCATGAGCAGCCAGTTTCTCCAGAAGAATGCTGTGCAAAATGGTGTCAAAGGCCTTGCTGAAGTCCAGGTAGACCACATCCACAGCCTTTCCCTCATCCACTAGGCGGGTCACCTGGTCATAGAAGGAGATCGGGTTAGTCAAGCAGGAACTGCCTTTCAGAAACCCATGCTGACTGGGCTTGATCACCTGGTTGTCCTGTACGTGCCACGTGATGGCACTCAAGATGATCTGCTCCATAGCCTTCCCCATCACCGAGGTCAGACTGACAGGCCTGTAGTTCCCCAGATCCTCCTTCCAGCCCTTCTTGTAGATGGGCATCACATTTGCTAACCTCCAGTCAACTGGGACCTCCCTGATTAGCCAGGACTGCTGATAAAGGATCGAAAGTGGCTTGATGAGCACCTCTGCCAGCTCCCTCAGTACCCTCGGGGGGATCCCATGCAGCCCCATAGACATGGGCCACTGCATGTTGCCAGTAGCAAATGGAAGGCCTTTCCTCTTGTTCTTGGCAGTCCAGCAACTTTAGGCAACTGCATGGTTTGAACAAAATCTGGATGACTCTTTTCCACCATCTCTGAAGCCTTACTTCAGTATTGCTGAAATAGACCTCTGTTCCTTTCAACATTAGACTCCCAGGCCATTCTTCCACTGCATGCTCCCTACTTACTACCCCATGCCATACTCGGTTGTTCTCAGAGAAGGAGCATTCTCCCTCTCACTTGCAATCATCCCCATACTCCAGCAATAAAATAACACACTCACTGCCTGCTTTCCACCCTTTTTGCCTTTCAGAAAGACGTAGACTAGTCTGTAATGTATTTTAGAAATATATTCTTACTGTAGAAATATATTACTTTAATGTAAGTATTATACTTGTAGTATGTTATGAATGAGCAAACCAAACAAGTTCTACCACCTCTCAGAGTCAAGGGCGATGCTCCCAATTACCTCAATGAATTCTAATGACTTAATCTACATCCTGTACACTGTCTGAAATAGAAGAAATAGGCTCAGTCAAGTTCTGAAAACTTATCAAATTGTGTATGCCATGTATAAAATTAACAATAGTGTGGTAAACGACATCAGATCTCACTTGGAATGATCTGCCTGCTTCACTCAGGAGAACACAGAACTGCTCCAGTTTTGCTACTTCCATATCTGCCTATTGAAGTAGAGAGAGTTCAGTGCTCCACTGCTGCAGGCTGACAGAGGTAAGCAGGATTTAGTTTCTGATTTCTGATATGAGTGACAAGGACTCTTCAAGGCAATATGTCTGCACTTACTAGAAGGCATTCCTTTTTTCCTGAACCCTATGGATTCAGCTGTTGATTAAGATTTCAAATTAATTCTTTGGGTTTGTGGGGACACAGAGTCTGCCTTCTCAGCTGCCTGATGACAGGAATTAGTTAAATTAAAAATTAAATTAGTTAAAAGTTAAAATTGTGACCGAATGCGGATATCAGACAGTGTACATGAGGGGAAATGCAAGATTGATGCATCTTCCTAGACCTAAAAAGAAGGAATGAAGAAGGGAAGACCTGCTCTTAGAATACTGCCAGACTCATTAAGGCTGCATGATTGAACTGAGTTTTGAATCTAGAGCCTCTAAAACTCTTTAGAGTTTCTCTGACTTTTTTACCTAGCCATTTACAAAGGGGATTTCCTGCCTAAACAGACTTCATCAAAGCCTTTCTCACCATTCCCATGCAGTGAAACAACAGGAAATTCCTGAAGTACTCCTTTAAATGAGGGCTTTATTAGCGTAGTACGGTGGTGTTTGCTCTCTGAATTGCTCCAAGGGATCTAGCTACGGCTATGTGCCTAATTGTTCATCTCCTAACATTCCTGGGAGGGAAATGTTTATTTACTTGGATTATATTTCAGTTGCAATAGAAATGCTCACAAAATGCCATATCTTGGCAATGTTCCAGCTATACTGCTGGGCTCCGAGGAAATGTAGAAATATCTATATAAGCTCTTTCTTTCTCTCCCTCTTTCCTTATCATCTTAGATTAATTTTACACTGTGCTTCAATCAAACCTTCATTGGTCCAAAACTGGACCAACAAAAAATATGTAAAAAAAAAAAAATTTTATATCTTGCAAAATTGCTTAGCAAAATTATTCTTTTCTCCAGTAGTTTAGTTTTACTGACTGCTTTATCTATTACAAAGATAACCAAAACTGATTTCTGCATGAAGCATAATGTGAATTTGAATCTTGAAATTCATGATCTTCATTGAAAATTACATTAAAAGCTCATGAGTGCTTTATTTCTGCTCTCTGCATCAGTTTCTGGTTATAATTGATAAAGGCAAGACATCTTGCAATATTTTGTAACAAAAGTCCTGCTTTCATGTCTTCCTATCAAGCTGACACACGCAGAAATAGAATACCACTAGTTTATCTGTATGTATCATTTGACCAGAAATCACCAAAATAGATGTATCATTTGAGTAAACTATATCTTACCATTGCTATGAAGAACTGTATGCTTTTTTAATCTAAAATTGGTATTTTCAAAAGCTTAGCTGTGAAGCCCAAAATTGGTACTATAGTCATTGTTGGATTTGAAGTTGAAACTATCAAAAATGAAGAAACACAACTTAAACTGTTCCCTGTGAAGGATGGTTACTCAACATTTACAAGAGAAGAAGGTATATTTTCTTTAAACATTTTATCTATTCAGCGACTGACATTTATAGTTTTATACTTGTACTGCTATGAGAACAAGGAATTTTTTTGGTGCAAGAAGGAGAAAGAAGGAAGTTTGATAAGAAAATCCAAATTAATTTTTTAAAATACATGCAGTAAAAGTAAGCAGTTCAATTCCTTTTCTGTTTTATTCACCTTTCATAGTTTTTTCCTCATGAAGAACTTTCAACACAGTCATTTGGCAGAAAAAAAGGGATTCTTTTTTTTATTTTCAACAACCAAAATAAAAATATTCTGTTAGAAATGAAACGAAATGAAAAGCTGCTGTTTTCTTTTGTTTCCAAAGAAAAATGAGTGACAGAATAAAAACATACATTAACTTTTTGACATCAGATTAAGAACTTTTTTTTGCTAAACAAAATAAATACAAGCAATTGACAACAACAGTTGGCTGTCTTTAATAGACCAGCAGAGGAAGGAAACAAGGAGAAGAGATTGAATATCTCTGCTAGGAATGGGGGGATACTATTTAACCACCCTGATCTGGAGATGGAGGAAAGGGGAGGGAAGAGCTAGCAGGCTCAGAGCCAACTGTGCTTCTGTCAGCAGCAGCCTTCTAACGCCCATCTCCACTGGGCCATCTATCGCGACCTTCCTCACGGCCGCTGAGTGAAGACTTGTCTGGAGACAAAGGATGCGCAAGACTCATTCTGCCTCTCCAAAAGCTTCCAGTCCTTTGGAGGGAGTGAAAAGGAGTGGCAGAGACACAGGCATCACCAACTCACATTGAGTTCCTGAGTACTTACAGAGCAAGGCACAGGCCCAGTGTATCTGATGAGGGCACCAGTAAGCGTCGGGACAAGGTAGATGCCACGGTGTCGCTGGTGAAATAGTAACAGGAACTTTGCTGACGCTGCTAGGTAAACAAGGGGCTCTAGAGGGGGTGTAAACAGCTGGTTTCTTTTCACCCTCAGCTTTGGCTAAAACACAGCTGTGGGCTTGATCCTGAATTCATTTCACTCAACTTGAGCATCTTTTTTAAACTGCTTAAATTAAAAGTTTAATTGCTCTAGTTCTTTTTTCATGGCTGCTAGTGAGGAAGACATCTTCAAAGAAAGGGTCAGTCCACCTAAGAAATAAATTATTTCCTTCTTTCGGGAGGTATCTATTTCCCTGGGTTATAAAGGCAGTATAGGATGACTATACTCCGAAGGCAGGCATCTTTAATCAGGAAGATAAAACTAAGGCTCAGATTGCAATGTCAACTCAGTTGCACGTATACATGTGTTTTCTGACCATACAACAGTATATTTTCCATCAAGTTTTGGCAAATATGACATCTTTTGATTGTGTTGCTCTAATAACACTACAAAACCAGAGACAAAATCTGTGCTGCATCCGATGACTTAGTTCAATTTACTTCATTCATTTCACATCTTAAGATACCTGCTGGCAATAAAAGAGTGACTTTTGATGATAAAACCTTGCCTAGTGTTTCTGAATGCATAATTAAATGAAACACCCATGCATGAAGAGTAAATCCCAAATTATTTTCTATCTTTCACTACATTACATGAGGAAAAAGAAAATTACTGCACAGATGCAATACATGATTTAGTTTGGATAGGCTGTGGTCAGACCTTTAAAATTCTGGTGGGATTCATCTCAGACTAATCTATGTACCTAAAATTAACCATCTGACTCTAAACTGGTCAGCTTGGGTTCTATTTCCAATCAACAGAAGTGGCATATCCAGGAGGCAACTATACTCATCCTAAAATAGCTGCCTACAATATGAGAGATGCATTTTTCCTAAAAGTCTGGTTTTCTCCACTGTTTATAAAGATGGTCTAGCATGAGTGGCCTAGGCTTTACCAGACTTTTAGACGTCTAAACTTAGATCAAATGAATCCTACACCCAATTTACACTGATAAAATCACTCAAAAGTATTTTTATGCCACAAAAATTAATTCAATAAATATAAAATTGCATTCATGGTTTCAACTTTTTTTTTCTCTCCTATAACTTAGAATAGGCTGATATTTCATTCTGCTTCCTGATAATAAAACAGAGTGAACCCCACATTTGAATGGAGAAATTCTTGGAAATCTCACTGATAGATGAAAATATCAGAAAAGTAATTTTCAAGGGTTGCCTTATTATAGTATATTAGCATGACACTTTGGCAGTGACACCTTTTGAAGTCAAGATCCTACCTTTGAGCAAGAGCTGGTTCCTATTGTTTGCTTCATTTACTTGCTTGCATTCTTTATCCCCATTATAGAAGTCACATTGTTTACATTCAAAGACTGTACACTCACTGCTACTTTCAGTCACAATAAAGATCAAGCAGCTTCCTCAGCAAGCCATCTAATAATGATGAAATACCATTCAGAATTTTATTACAAAGGAAAGAAAAAGCATATCAGATGTTTCTTTTAAAACTGAAGAAATGCCTACGGAATGCTGAATCATTTCTGTGAAACCAGCCAATCACTTCTGCACTTGTAGAAGTCTCCCAGAACTGTCACAGGGCAGAGCTGGAAGAAAGTACACATCCAATATGGGCTGATGGAGAGGCCAGATTAAAGGGATGCTTGGTCTACATTATCATCCTCTCTGCAAATATAGATTACTCTAGAAGAACTTGTGGACAATCTGTTGTTTTTCATCAAATTTAAAGCCTCGGGCATGTGGAAAGCCTTGATTTAGGAAGTGTGACCAGCACAGACCACCTGGAATTTCCTTTTCAGGGAAGGAAACAAGCTGTTGAGTGCAAGACTCAAGGCTTTTCCACAAAATTAGCATCATATGACTTTTGCTAAATGTCTTTGGGCTTTTCTGCATCTTTTCCCCACAGACAGATGTGGATTTTTTTCATGAAGAAGATTTCTAAGACCTCTGTCTATTTTTTTCTAAAAATGTGGATGAGCTAACATGTAGTCTTGATCTGATCACTAAGTTAAAATAAACCAGAAGAACTAAATTTATATGTATATATGCATGAACACACAGTTGTCTTATACCAGCTGTATCAGAAGCACTTTTGTCTTGATCTTCACACCAGCATGGACAAATCACAATAAAACAGTGTGTTTGTGTGTGTGTGTACATGCACAAATTGATTCTAATATTTGTCTTGATGCAACCTCTCATTATAAGTAAGTAATAAAAAAGAAAAACAGCAACACTAAATATTTGAACGGTTAGGACTTTTTCAAATTTTTATATATAAGATTATGAAAGCAAATTAACCAACATTTCTTCCGTCAAAATAATTTGTTAACTTGATCCATAGATGGAAGCCAACAGTGAATTTCTAACCAGTCTGACGGGTCCTAAGGAGAAGCTTAATAAATCTTTCCATATTCACGTGCTGAAGTAGTGTGGATTTTAAATAAGGTGCAGGAAATTTTGTAACTCTGAAAAAAAATCTAATTTGCTCTAAGAAAAATACAAGAAAAACACCCAACAGTATTATTTTAACTTATTTTTACATCTAGTTACATGGCTTTATATTATTAATGCATTTTAATGGAACTGTAGATCACACCTGATATTTCTGATAAAGCATACTGAGTCCATGCTGCAGCATATTAAAATGAGTGAGTGACTACAGTAACCTATCTGCAGTTTCATTTGATAAGTAAAAAGGAGCTGTAAACTGGATAAATAAGCCTGTAAACTGAACAAATAAGTCTTGATCTCAAGACCAAAAGCACACAAGTAGTAAAGGAAAGATGTTTGTCATGTCATGAGGAGAATAAAAAAGTATATTTTTATATTTATTTATTTAATATCAGCAGTGGGAATGGTGAGGAGCTGAAAACCAAACAGTAAGTGTCAGTTACGTGGATTGAAGAAGTCATGACAGTCTTTGTCCAGAGAAAGCAGAAGGCGAATGGGAAAAAGTGAGCTATTTATTACAGTGATGAGTTCTAAGGAGCTAAGAATTTTGCCTTATTATAATTAATATTTCTTGGTTTTATAACAGCGGCAATTAAAACTGCAAAATAAACTAAAGAATTAGAATTCAAGATATGAGACTAAATATGTCAACTGATTAAATACTTTTTAGGTAAACAAAATTAAAGCTAATGTAGATAATTTCCTGTCTAAGGAAAAGAAAGAGACAACTATGCAATGACTTTTAAAATCCTTTTGCGCAGTCATTTCATGCTAAACACCCAGTTTCTCACTCCTTTGTCAAACAAACAAACAAACAAACAAAAGAAAAAAAAAGAAAAGGAAAGAGGTACAAGTTTTGGTTAGAGTTAACATGGAAGAGTATCTTCTACATATAAGTGAGAAAAATGTTTGATTAATAAAGAAAAGTTCTGATCAGGGATTATGAAATATAGATGAGAAAATATTTTATCAGTTCATGCAAATTTACATCACACACAGGTAAAACATATCTATATGAGTTTGTGTTGAGTATGAGGTTCTTTGTGCCTCTAATATACATCCGAAAAGTATCTAGCATTCGTCTAAAACAGTATAGTGCAGAAGGATTTCTTCCCCTGTGAAAGGCTCCAGAAAGCATTCCCAGAGTGTATTGTATGATAGTATTATTTATTCTTTTTTATATATGTGCATCTGGGTATATACAGTCAAATTGCTGATATAGTCCCTACCACAGACTTCATTCACGTTTATCCTAAACATGAATAACCTAAGTTCAAGTAATGAAAACTAAACACTGCAAAAAGGACATGCACAGCTCCTGAAGACAAAACGTAGGGTTTGCATAAGTTGCTAACTAAAAACCTCTATTCAGTTAGCAATGCCAGTATCTTTGTGTTTCTACTGTTTGACACAATGATGGATTATTTATTTACTGAACAGCACTGGTGGCCAGAAAATCTGATTTTCATGCATGAAATCCATGAAACCTCAGCCACTGAACAGCTTCTTTTACACGTGGCAAAGGTCACCTATCAAGGGATTTTCTCACGTTTTGTGTGATTGGTCATGCCTCATTTCCCTCAAGAAAATATGATTTCCACAAAGTGTGTGCATTTTAAGAGACTCACAAAGACTGAGAAAGTTATTTCCTCTTTGTTTGTGATAAGCACAAAATATAGAGACTAACCTACAGGGAACGACAAGCAACTGTTTGTAGCTGGAAACCATATTTAATCCTATCGTTAAGGAAAACCTCACAGCACACTAGGAACAAAAAAGAGTGCAAAACTGGACACTTAACCTTGTCACTTAACCTTTCAGACTTGCAAGTATTTAAAGAAAATATTCAGTATATTTGATAAGTGATTTCCCTGTATTGGGAAAGGATTACCTGTTCATACTAATAGCTTCCATTCTTTTAAGCAATGGGAAGTCAAACCAAATGAGATGATACCGGAGTTTTACAGAGGTTTCACTACTCTTAAACACTAGAGTAAACAACTTTACTTCCATGTTCTAATCTCTTGGAAGAACTGAAAGAAAATTATGGCTCATGTTACCCACCATTGGTGCAGCACTTTCAGAAGGTGTCATTGCAACACATCTTCATTGTGAGTTTTCTTTAGGACTAAGGCTGCCTCTTATTGTTGCATGCATGTATAAAGTGCCTATCACAATGGAGCTCTGCTAACAGTTGGGGTCCTAAGACACCACGGTGACAGATAACTATATGAAAATAGAAATATAGAAGAATCCCCTGAAGTGCTGCCTTCCCCCCCCCCCCCCCCCCCCCTTGTACTCGTATGGTCCATAGGCCTGTCTTTTGAGAGGCTGAGCTTTAGGATGCTAATGGATGTTGACTAATAAATGGAGAAGCTTCTGTAAGATCTTTCAGATTTTCTGTAGTTTCTGGCAAAGGCTACACATCTGCAAGTGACAATCTATGCCTTTCATCTAAGGAGTGATTTCCCATTTTGTGATTTCTTTCTTCCTTTTTGTTTGAAAACCATTGAAATGAATAACCTCCTGCACTGCCAGTACATTTTATTATATCACATAGTAAGTCATTATGAAAAAAACTTCTTATTACTCTTTCTACAGGGCAGATATCTGACTATAGTGCAATAATGACAACAATGTCTAACATGAAGAATACACAGAAACAGGACATAATGTCAAAAGGAAAACATTCTTATCTCAACTGAAAAAAATTAATCTGTTCAAAGAGAAATCCTGTGACTTTTAACTTGTGCTATCAAAATACAATTTTCTGCACATCAGAGGGCAAAAAAAAAGAAAAAAAAAGAAAAGAAAAAATGGAAGAAGTTTTGGTTAATGAAGGTTCCAGGCTCTTTCAATAATGTGGGAATGTTTAAACAATGGCATAGTGTTATATTTTAATATGTTAATGGTAATATGCATTGTTCATTTGACTGTGTTATTTACAAAGGTTTATAATCTTCCCCATATCTTTGGAACGCAGTGTTGATTGCGTCTTTTGGCATCTTTTTGCCGGTAGGGTAGTGATGAATTACTCTGACAGTTCAGAAAAAATGTCAAACATGATCAGGGAATAGAAAAGCTTAAAATACAGCGGTAGGAAAAGAAATACTGTACCTCAGCAACAACGAGGAGGAAGGTGATAGTGTAAGAATGTTTAAAGTAGATGGGATCAAAAATTTATTAAAAAATACAAATTGACTCACACAACTAAATGAGAAATATCATCATAGAAATTCTGTGCAAGCTGAAACAGGGAAAAAGCTGCTATTAGCATAAGTCTGTAATCAGTACAAAAGGGACAGGATGAATAATTACTGTTGAAATTTTAAAAAAGGAAAGATTTAAGCTGCTTGTCTGAAGAGAAAATGGGAGTGAATGAAATCTTAATAATGTTTGGTATTGGAATATGGAATATTTTTGCATAGCAAGTCTTTAAAATTACAAAGCTTTAGACATTTAAAACAAGACTGGACAATAAAAGATTTAAACATACTGAAGAGTGCTTCTGCAGTTGGGTAGAGAGACAGAGTCAAAAACCTCCTATCTGTGTTCTGCATCTAACAGTTATACCTCGCTAATAATACAAAATAGTCTGTAGTACTTTATTCCACAGATCATAACAAGCAAAATACAATGCTTACCGAGGAATTTTGTGTCTGCCCCTTTTTCTTCTGGGGCAGAACTGCATATCAATATTAATGACATATCATCTTCTAGGCTGTCTACAGCCATGCCACTCTCGTGATAAATGCGATCAGATACTGTGCATGGTGCTGCCAGTACTGATGCTATTGAAGGGGTGTGTGCCTCTCTTTTATGTTACTTTTGCCAGCTCGAACCTGGTTGCTGCTCCAGCTGCCACTGCTATTTATGGAAAGCAAGTTTGTGTTAATAAACCTATCGCGTAGTTGCCTGGAATAAGTATAACTGTTACTGCTCTGATTTGTCTTGGGGAACTGGAAGGAATTTTACATGTTGATTGTCAGAACAAATCAAAACAGTGTAAAGATTGTTTTATTTGTTAGTTACTTTTCAGATAATATTCTTCCTTTAAGCACATGGTATAATGGGATAAGGTTTGTATAAAATAACCAGGAATATTTACCAAAGAGTCTTAGATTTTGTACAGAATTTCTTCCTGCACTTTTTTTTCTTTTTTTCTTTTTTTCTCCTCCACTGACCTGCTGAAAACTGAAGTTAATCCCTGAAACAGGATGGTCTGTCTTCATTTTGCAATAACCTTCTGTTAATTTGCATCCTATTCTATATTTAACTTTTCTATTTCTAGATTGCATGCAATTAGGTTATTTACAGATTTGTCCTGCTTTCCTTTCTGCATCCTTAAATAAATTAAATAAGGAAAAAAAATTCCTGAATTCATACTTCACCTTATATTAAGAATTTCCAGCGTTTCAGAATACCCATAGAAAACTTTGATAAAAATACCTTTTTTCCCCCGTATTGTACTACAATACATGTAGTAGATATGCTCTGTTTTCCTGCAAGATAAACAATGTTTGATTGACATAGATGAACAATATATAGCCTGCTTTTGGCTTAATTTTTTTAAGAGTAAGTCCTTTTCCATTTAATGAAAACATAACATTTAATATTTAATGCAACATTTAGTTTAACATCGATAACAGTTGCAACACTGTTTACCAATCAAAACAATGAAAATATAGTTGCTTTATTTTTACTGTCAAACAGAAATTCACTACAGTTGTAAAGCAGTTCCATTTAAGGCCTAGTGAATATTTATTTTTCAATTTTGTCATCACTACAAGAAAGATTAGCAATTGTTTCAGTGGCAAGACTAATTCAGTGCCTGACAAAGAAAGGGGGGGGGG
>NW_008795523.1:241862-254852 GCF_000699145.1 Aptenodytes forsteri
CGGGGTGGGGGGAGAACACAATCCCCAATAGAATCAATCTTTTATGAATTTGGAAAATAACAAGTAATCATTGCTTGTTATAGTTTTTGACAGCTTAAGTATAAAAAAATCAATTACCATGAAACTACTATCCAGATTAATGTTGAAAATAAACCTGCTTCTTAGGTACCTGATAACATAGCATTGATTTTTATTGTTTGAGGGAGGCTGGCTATATTTAATTTCTTTTATTGATCTTTTTTTTCCTTAAGTCCTATATTCAATGCATGGGAGATACAATGCAATTTCTTATAGCAAAGTAATGCCAGGCACCAAACCTGTGAATTAATTTTACATGAGTGAAAGCAGTGCTTAGTAATTTGCTGAGTATTTGAGAGCAAAACTAGTAATTTTCCTCTTTATTATTTATAAATATCAAGAGGTCCAGAAGTGGGCATGGTGATGTGTGCTCAAATGAGAAGACCTTGCAGTAATTTCTAATATCTTGACACCGCAGCACCTCATGTCCTACGCCTCATGTACTTTGAATGCCAGTAGTGATTGAAGGTTTTCAGAAACAGGGAAAAATATAATCAGCAAGATTTCCAATTGGCTATTGAGACCATGAGTTTCAAATCAGAATAGAATTTTAAACAGAACTGAATGCAGTATTTAAAAACAAACACAGCAATTAAAAAAAAAAATCATATTGTTTGGAGCTTAAAGCAGTTCTAGTCTTTTTTCCAACTAACGAATAACTAAAAACAAATGGCATCCATGAGCCTGTATGAGTAGAATTTTAATGATTCCTGCATCAACAAAGTGAAAGCAATGTCATTTTGATAAGAGAAATGCAAAAGTTTCCTTCAAATAAATGTAAAACATGCAAATGCAGTGATTCAGAAAGGTAGAATGAAAAGTTTGGAGCAGTGAGTATTTCAGTTTCACTCAAATGTTGCTCGTTGTGTCATGCATTATAACTCTATAGCAGCAGATTTCCTTGTCTAAATATGCTAGACAAGGTGGGTGCTCTTCACAGAGATTGCCTGTTATTTGGAGATAGCTCAGAGGATGAGTTTCTCTGCAGCAAAGCACTACTGTATTTAGCTGTAGAGGAAGATGGTGACATCTGAAAGTGGGTAAGCAAAACCCGGCACATAAAGGAACTGTAATGCTCAGAGCCTATTTACTGCAGCAGGTGAAGATCATACTCCATCTGATTCAAAACAAGGTAAGTAAAGCCTGCCCAACTTACCCTGAGGAGCTTTCAAAGCTTAATAAAGTTGTCACGACTATACCTGGAAAGACTTGATTACTCCTGAACATTTATCTACCCTTATGACTTTACCTGTGCGAAGTGGGGCAGTGGGTGGCAGTGTTATGCTGCTGCTTCCTGCGCAGAGACGCCATTCTAATCAGGCCAAGGAGAAGGGATGTATCTAAATTAGGTTTGAGAAGCCTCTTGTTTAGTAATCATTCGATCAGAGGTGCCATAATAAAACCATTCATTTGATTTCTCCTGGCTTCTCTGCTTTCATTAACTTAATTTGAGTGGCATAACATGGTCAGCTCCAAGAGTTTTATTGAAAAAAATGATTGAGAATATTGATTTGAAAGGAGTGGGGTTTTTTTATTGTTTATTTGGTTTTAATTGGTGCACATATTTAATAGTCATGCATAATTATAATATCTTTCTATGGTGATAATACCTACCAAGTTTCCATCATGGAGTAAGAACACTTACGCTAGGTCCTGTTCAAATGTAGCTACCTACCATCTTTATGCAGTGTCTTGATACTGACTTTCTGTTGAACAATTGGTTCTAGAACAGATTTTTGATAGATTGGTCAAACTCAGCATCATTAGAAAATAACATAATGTTAATGATAAATTATCCCTCTATGGGAAAAGGTTGAGACAAAAAATGATATCTGAGCTGTTTAGGTATCTGGGTGGCTAAGCTATGAGGCTGATTTCCTTGCCTTCCTCTAAAAACGAATTAATTCCTGCAGGGGATAGTTAGGGACGGAGCTGACTCTCCACCTCTGGAGGAGCTTGTTTCATTCACTTGATCTCATGAGGTATATAGGGAGATTGGCTTCCTAACATCAGCGTTAAAAGTTGGAGGGCTAAAAAAGAGGATGTAAATACTATTTAATGATCCTATTATGCAATATTTTGTTCAGCAAGCTTATAAAGGAAGTGATATTTTGGAGGTGTTGATAAAGCTCCTGCAGATATATGGCTGAGTGCGTAAAGTCTGACCTGCAGAGTCAGGTATTGCTAGAGTTCATGCACTGTCCAGCATCCACAATAAATCTGCAAGTCTGACAGTTTAACCTCCTACATTGGAAAGTTGATCTGGATATCACTAAGACACAATAAATCTGGTCCAAAAATGCATCACTTTACTGTCTTTTTTCACATTCAGTTTGTTCTGGAGCCTAACATACTCTGCTTTCTACTGTAGATAGGTGGGAATGTGTAAAATTATCAAACTTACTTGTGTTTTGAGCAAAAACCCACTCCACCTTCATCTATTCAACACCTCTCAAGATTTTGAAAAGATGAAATATTTTTGACTTTAACATATAATATTGTTACCCTTATGGTGTTTCAAGAAAGGCTGGATGAGTCCATCAAAACAATATTCTTTCAAAGTCTCCTCAAGAAGCATTAGTAAGTTGTTTAGTCATCTGTGTGTGGTGTCCAAGTGTAAATCTGCTTTATAAGAAAGATGAGTTTTAGAGGAGAAGAACTGAGTTAGTCTTTTTTTTTCCTCCTCCCATCTGAGTAGTTGTTTGTGAAGAGAAAACATAAAACAAACTGTTGCGTTCAGAAAAAGTTTCATTGTACAGATATCTCACAATAAGTATTTGTTCATGGCAAATATATTACATTTCCTACTGAGTTGATGCCTGTACTACATCCAATTGCAAGGTAGGGACGTGCTGCTCTCTGGCATCCAGGTAGAGCTCCATGCTCTGTAGGGACAGACATGAGCATATCCTTTACTCCACTTTCTGGTCTTTATGCAGGGGAAAAATGCACACATACACATAGGCTATAAAGGCAGTCACAGCACTAGATCTGGACATCTGGGTATTCAGGACCTGCAGTGTACATCAACATATCTCTGCTGCACAATCCACTTAATGCCCATGAGAATAAATTTGAGGTGCATTGCTATGAGCAACTGCAAGATGCTTACATAGCAGATGTTCCTGTACTGTGGGTATCTAGAGAGTTTCACAACTAGTAAAATTATTGAACTATAATACACAGATATTATACTAGAATACACATAAAACGGGATCTGAAAGTCTTTGTTAATGGAGGCCAAGCATGGCTGAAGCCAGATTTGATGGGTCTGAAGAGTTTGGGCAACCCATAGGTGTTCTCAATTATCCTCTGGACAAAATGACAAGAGAGATGTCTACTGAGGCTTAATAAATACTTAAAAAACTACTTCAGAATGAGCATATCTCTCAAGTACAAATGATTGGGAGCCTGGGTTGGAACTCTTTTGTTTACTGAATGACTGCTCTTCTCAGCACCTCATGAATGAGGAAGAGCAGAAATTAGAAAGAACCTCCAAAAATTAATTCAAAGCATGCAGTTCTTTAATATGTTCATTATTAACTGGAAACTGAAGAGCATTCAAATGTGCTTATCCCAGGTTCTGGTATTTCTGTTTCTGCTTAGAGCTGGTAAAGGAGTAAGAATTCACTTAATGTTTCTGTTCCATTGTGGAAGTAAAATACATGCTTGCAGTGTTCTTACACTCTTCTTCACATGCCCGGTTTGGGCCATGGATAGAGACAGGTTTGGTCTGGTCAAGTAAAGACATTCCTAAACTCTTAAATTGTAATCTAAATAATGGATTTTGCCATTATTTTTAATGCAACATTCTGACAAGAAATATGACTTCTTGTTTACCAGTTGTCTTTTCTGTGATATGATTTTGTGTATCAGTTAATTATCATTACTCTTTAGGCAGTGCTAAAGAGACCCCAGTCAGAACCTGGAGCCTCATTATTTTACACAGGTTTTACCCATACAATGAAAAAAAAATAACTTCCATGCTAAAGTTCTGACTAGCCCAGTCCATGATAAGACAGAACAGATCAGTACTACCAACAAAGAAGGAAAAATGAAAACAAAACAGCTATATTTATGATAAATATTTATCAAACAAATACTATTGCTAAAATAAACTTTTTAAACTATATTCTAGATAAAAGCAAATGGGCAATCATATGAGAAATTTCTTTAAATCTGTCATTGTTACGAATAGCTTGCTTACACATTGCTTTGCAAGAAACCAGCCTGTCAGTAATTTTCATATAGCCTTAGAAAGCAGTAAAAGAAGTGCTCTACCTAGGGAAATGTTCACTGAAAATCCACAAAAGTATTTTCAGGGAAATGACCTACTTTAGCTGCAGCCTGTGATTTGTGTATGTGTGCAGTACTGTTTCTGGCACTGGGGACAGATATTCATTGAGGATTTGCAAGATCTGACATTGCTGGCTCTTGTGTTTCTGGCAAATTATTGGCATTATTAATTGGAATTTTTTCATATTAACACTTTCTGCTTTTGTCCAAGGGAAATGCAGAATGGCAGGTGTGGTGTGGAAGGTTCCTTAGCTTAGTTACAACATAACACAGAAATATGGGGAGAAATCCAGCCCCACAGTAGTTATCTACTAAAATCTCACTAGAGTTAATTACGTCACTGTTTCACCCATAATGATAAAAACAACATTAAAAATAAATGTTACCCATTGAAGCATAAGAAAGGCTATCGACAGTAGGGCCACTTAACAAGAAAACGTGCTAGGCTACTTAGAGACAAGTGTATCCTTCCTCATGTTAAACAGACAAAATTGACCTCAGTTAGGTTTAAGATGGTTATAAAATAGAGCTCATTTACCTGGTTACTTACCTGCTAGGGTTCCCAGAGTCCCCGAAGGCCTACCCCATTTTTTACATCTTTCTCCTAAAGCCTCATCACCCAAACCCTTTCCCATACCAGTTACCCCCTGCAGTCAGGAAGCAGGAGCAGCGCCAGTCCCAAGAAAAGCAAATGTTGAGTTCTAAAGTCACCCAGGGAAAGCTTCACCACCCTGTTGATTATCAGGGCTACACACCTGAGGAGCATTCCTGGAAACCACCAAGCAACGTAGAGGTCCTATGTGCTCCCAGAGTGCACCAACAGGCCTTAGTCACCCTCATCAGCCTCACCTGGGACTTCTACCTATACACCCTTCGCTCCTGGTTCATTTTCCCTTGTGGAGTAGCCCAGGTTTTTTCCCTATGCCTTGACAGTATTTTTTCTATAATTATGAGCAAAATTCTTAGAACTACTTGCTAAGTATTTTAGAGAAAATACTTAGAGGATAACAGCTCTAATATTGCTTCTGGGGGACAGCAAAGGCAGTTATCATTTTGGTTTTGCAGTATTGGTTTGTTGGGGGGGGTTAATAAAAATGCATGTAAAACATAATTATTCAGCATATTTATCAGGAACTAGATGCAAATGTTCCAACAAAAAGCATAGAAAACGTGATTGTCACTCATAGGACTTACTTCATTCACAGGTTTATTAAGAAAGAAAGAAATCCTCCATACCCTTTTTTTGCTGACTTGGACATTTTTGGCCAAGAAAGAAAGTTGATTGGAAAGCTCCACACATTGCAAATATATTGGCATAATTTCTCAGTAAAACATTTCTTCAGACTTTTACTTACACAGATATAGTTGGGGGGTGGGGGTGGGTGGTGTTTGTGTATTTTTTTTTTTTAATTAATTAAAGATAAAGTTTATGGAAAATGTCAGCTCCTAGTTCTATCTTGAACGGCCTGTCCTCCCAAATTTCTTGTCTTATTTTCACTTCAGCAAAAAGCTTGGGCTTTTTAGCCTTTAAAACTGAGCTGGAAAGCCCAGCTGGCATAGCTCTGGAGACAAGCGACCTGATATCCTGTCACAGGAAGCATTAGGCCAGGTTCTAACATGAAATAAATTAGCATGGTCACATAGAATTAAAGGAATAGGTCCATAATAACATTTTCAGTCGAGACTATCATTAAAACACAGAGTTGAAGAATTCATTGCTAACAAGACTAATACTTGAATGAGGGAAAAAGATGAGATCCTTACCTAGGAACATTAATCAGAATTGCTTTATTCAGTTCTGTAGAGCAACTCTGATTTTAAACAGTTGAAGTTCTCACCCAAACAAACGGAGTTATCCCAAATACAGTGAATACGAAGTGTTTACATACCCAATACATTTTTTTATATTGATTATTTTGCTGGTTTGTTTATTAATTTGCTTAACTGTTCAAAAGTATTTGGCCAGCACCTACTTAGGAAAAAGATGGGATAATTCAGTGGTTACTGCTTTAATCAGAATGGAAGGTCAGTGAATTTCTACAGATTTCTTGTGTGGTATCAGGTAAATCACTCCATTTATGACACAGTGCAGGCAAAGTAATTTCATATCACAGAAAAAAAATGATTTTTATAAAATGAGAGGAAGGAAAGTTCATCAACATCAGAATAGAAACACAAGTTTCTCTGTGAAAGGGAATGGAGCCCAGTCTGCAGGAAACATTGGGACTTAATTTCAGTTGTGTACTTTGTGCAGCTCAAAGGCTTATATAAAATAAAGTGGACTATAAATCATTAGTTCCACATTGATTGCTGGGGGGTGGGGGCAGGAGGGAAGGTGAATATGTGGAGTGGAATAGAATGGAATGGAAAATGAAAAGGTTAAATGGAAATACTTGCACTTCCTTCATCCTAATAACAATAGGTGACTTTCACACATAGTAGAAATCTAGTGTGGTTGTTTCCAAACCTCTTTATACTACAGTGCAAAAGAGGAAAATTCCCACTACAATCTATTTTGGCACAGCTTCAGATTAAATAAAAGTTTTACTTGAGTTAAAGATTCCTTTCTCTTGGGTTTCATCATTCATAACAAGCCAGCAAACAACCACCCCTCAAAACCCCTCACACCTTTAAGAGGTGCACCATTTATTATTCTGTTACAAAGAAACAAATTCTTGCTAAACTCTCAAGAAAAACTGGTTTGGGTTTTTTTTTTTTCTACTCTGGAGAATTATTGACTAAAATGGGTTTTTTTTTCCAATCAATGACTTTTTTTTTCCAATCAGGAACTGCCAGTAAGTCATGTCATACATAAACATATTAAAACAGCCTGATACAAACACTGTCTTTTCAAAGTGTTGGAAATCCCAGATGTAAAATACGTATAATATCTTCTCTAACTACAGTCTAGTGTGATATACTAAAAAAAAAAACAAAACAAAAAAACAACAAACAAATAAACCAGCAAAAAAACCCAACCCAACCCAACCTTATTCTCTCCTGCCTCCTGGGCTTCTAGTCTAATTCAGCATTGCAGTTATTGATAGAGTTGTGTCTCTATTTATTTTTATTTATTTATTTTAATGTAACATCACTAGGAACACCTGTCTCCTGGAACATTTTTTTATTTCAATTGCTTTTGGCAATTAAGTACATTTTAGCAGGATGGATGACAAATTGAACTTTTAGGCTCAGTGGATTCTTTTTTCTAGATATTGCAGTTGTGTTTACATTTTCTTGGTAGTCCTAGTGAAAACAGTCCCATGACTCTAAGTGCTTCACTCAAGCATTTCAAGGAAGACAGATAGGCAGTAGGTTTCAGATATTTATACAATTAACTTCAGGTGCCCCTTTGTGAGATTACAATTTATCTGAAAGAATTGACACTAGATTTCCATCACATCAGTAAATGTAAGGAACAGGATTGTACTAATTCTGTCCTTGAATATGCAGTTGTAATGTCTATGGAATTCTGTAGGCTGTGAACCTCTGGAAAATTGGATGGACCGCAGTAGGTTTCAGATATTTATACAATTAACTTCAGGTGCCCCTTTGTGAGATTACAATTTATCTGAAAGAATTGACACTAGATTTCCATCACATCAGTAAATGTAAGGAACAGGATTGTACTAATTCTGTCCTTGAATATGCAGTTGTAATGTCTATGGAATTCTGTAGGCTGTGAACCTCTGGAAAATTGGATGGACGTTATTGGACAAGAACTCCAGTTATTATTAAGACTGATATGGGGGTCTATTGCCTCTAAAACTCTTTTTTTCTCCCACTCTTTACCTCCTGTGGAGGTACAGAGCACTCACAGGAAGCACAGAGCATACACTAGGACCTCCCATCTTTTCTCCTGAAGGCTTTGATCAGCATAGAAATAGTTCTTAACACTAAAAATTGGGTTGCATTAGTATTAATATTCAACAGTGTGATAAATGAAAAAAATTTGCATTAATTTCATACTTCAGACCAAATGAGACATTGCTGATAAAAATAAATACATTCACTTCACAGTTTGAAGGTTATCTTTGCAACTAGAAAGGTTAGAGGTTGTGTTTGTTTAATAGAAGATCAGGTACTACAGCATGAGATGACAGATATACTGGGAAAATCCCATGACTCAGAATTGGGGCAAAACCCAATAAACATAGCTTGTAATGGGGGAAAAAAAAAAAAAAAAAAAAAAAAAAGAAAAAAAAAAGCCTCAGGAAAAAATAAAAAAGAAAAATGAAAAAAAGAAAAAGAAAATAAAAAAAAGGCAAGCAGGAAAACATATTTTCCTCATTTCTTGGAAAATGTTTAAAATTTGACAACACTTCTTAAGTGTAACTATAATAAGGCCTTTCAAAACTGAATTTGTTGACACAATAACTAATAGTAAGGGCACTGCATTCCAATTTTAGATGAAGAGGTTTACAGCTCTGCATCTTATGGGTCATTATAGATATTAATTCAGGGCTTTTATCTCAAGTGAGTTCCCTAACCACGAGGCAACTAGTTATTAGAGGGTTCCTTTCTCTCTTTCCCATTTTTGACCAAAACCTTTAATGAAATCTTAAGAAAGATTCCCAAGGAATAATAATCACTGCAATCTATGTATTTCTATGCGAGGTTTATTTTTAACAAATCAACATTTTTCATTGATATCTCTTTCGTCTGAATAGTCTTGAATAGCATTAGGTCTGAAGTTCCTTGCCCCTAGCCACATAGAAGGATGAAGGATGCTGTTCAGCCATCTGTCCTTCCCTTTTTCACCTGAAACACAATGTTTCTGCTGGATGTTATGCCTTGCATTTGATGGGGAGAGGGAATGGCCCCTTTTGCACTCTGACACGTAAAAACTGTCGTAATTCAAGAAATTATGTTATCTCTTCATGAAAAAATCATTAAAAAAGAAAAAGAGAAAAAAGAGCTCCTAGCTGTGTGAATAGGCAGAAGGCCGTGTCTGTTGTGGAAAAAGAAAATGCTCTCATTTTAAGTATGACGACTGAAAGCTTTGTAGTGTATCATTATCAACAGCCGACATCTGCACAGAACTGTCCTGTATGACACTGGTGTTCCACATCTCACATGCAAGTAGCTTTTAAGCAGGGATGAAAGGGGATGTGGGTCAGAAATCCCCTAGGGACAGTCTATGCGAAGAAAAATCTCTGTAGCCAGATTTCCAAATCATTGCCTGCAGGCAACCCAATTCCAAACAGAAAGATGAGAACCAAAACAAAACAGCAGAAACAAAAGGTATATAGTTTTCTGACTTCAGAAGTATTTCCAACCTGATCTCCCTTCACTTGTGTATATCAGCAGTTGGAAATCCATAGTTGCCGGATAAGCTTTCAAAATAATTATAAATGTAGAAATGTTTCACATTGGGACAATTATACACATTGCATAATGATGATTAAATATAATGTTACCTCCATAAGATTTGCTGTTTTCTTTCTGAGCAAATACCCATAGCTAAGATAGAGAAAGGGAATTAGGAGACAATAATGTGGATGGAGATTCAGGACATCATTCACAGGACATCATTCTTGATGTCAGTGACCTGAAATGCTCCATGACTTTAAGGAACAGGAGAACTACCTCTACCCAACATTGTTTATTCAGGGTTTCTACTTTTTTTGTCTCAGATGCTTTGCCTAAGATTGCACATGGAACTCAGTCACAGAAAGTGTCACTTTGACCTCCTAAATACTAGAGTAATTTTGTGGTTGACATTTCTGAGCCTCAAAGTTACCTTATGAGCCTTAGCAGAAGTGGGAATAGAGTAGAAGGGGGGAAGAGGTGTAGCTATTGCTCTGTGGGCCACTAAGGAAGATCGACTTGGCAGAGAGCACATGATCTGGTTCACGGGACTGAGTGTTTACAAAGCCATACTGTGGCAATTGTTAGGGTCCCACAGAAAGTAACCTGTAACTGTGGGACTTGGCCCTTAGCACTGCAGTTTATGTGGAAGACAAAGAGAAAAAATACCTATATTTAAGATAATGCAGAAAAGGAACTGTGTTTTTAGAACTGTACATTTCTCTTTATTAAGACATCACATCTGCAATCTCCTAATCAACACAATGTTAAGAGGCTTGAAATCATTTTATCCTACTAAGCCTAGCGCCCTGCTCAATTATCATCATAAAAAGGAATAGCTTTTGTTCTGCAGTTCACCACAATTGGTTTCCAATAATTACCTTTATGTCTTTTTAGCTATCTAGTTTACAGAAAAGATCATAGCGTGCGTAAAGTTTACATTAAAAAAAGTTCAATAACTTGTTATCTGAAGATAACAATTTAGCCTTATGTTCACTGCATATATTACGGCTTTTGTGGCTTCTTTTCCCTTTGAATGACACGGTCAACGGTTCATCACATTTGCACCTCAGAGCCAATTGTTACCCACTGATGTGTGAAAATAGCAGAGTCTATTTAGATTAAATTGCTCACGATCATAACGGATTGGTAAGGAACAAATCACAACATTTTGCTTGAAAGAAGATTGTTGTTGCCTTCCACCTCGCACATTCTGGGCAAAATCTTAAGTACTATACAAATGTATTCCTAAGAACACAGAAGGAATTCAAAATTCATTCTGTTCCTTCTGCTCAAGGATTATAAGTGTATTTGAGAAAAAAGGAAGAAAGAAATGACAACAAAATATGTTAAATAGTTACTTGTGTGATCATTTAAGACATCCTACATGATAGGAAAAGTACATGATTATAGGAAAGTCTTTTGGGGAAAAATACATATCAGAACAAAATGTGCAATTTTTGTTATAAATAGAATATGTACAGTAAACACAAACATACATTAAACATTTTTAAATCACCAGATGACTTGAAAACTACATGTACCGAGTATGATATTATACTTAAAAATATATTTTGTTTGAAGCATTGAATGAATAAAGGAATTAAATTGAACAGTTTAGGCCATTTTCTATGCAAGTTTATTTTAATTTCCAAATTGGAGTACAGAATATCTGTGTTTACATTGATTCATTGCTTTAATCATTTTGCAATTAACTGAGATGATAATGAAAGTGAAGGTGGTCTGTACTAAATATAAATATAAGTATAAATGTAAATAGTAGAAGTAGAAATATAAATATAAATCATAGAAACATAAATAATATAAATAATATGTATATAAACATATATCCAAAATGATATTTTTAATGTAATCTCATCTTGGACATAGAAAACACATTTCTTCAGGCAAATCTGTCTTTGAAAACAGTCTTTTTTCATTATCTTTGCTGCTTGGAATTACACTAAACATATTAAAGTAAAATTAAAAATGAGGTGCTACTACAAATATTGCATGACAAATTTTGTATTAACAGTATTTTTCCTTGCAGTAAAATTATAGATCTAAGGCAACATAAATGAGGAGAGAGATAAGCAAACCATGTGAACTAACATGAAAACAAGAAGCTCTCAATTCCAAGATTATTGAGGTATACATGAAAGGCGAGTCATGACTATGTGAGGAAATCAGTAAAAGTACCTTCACATAAAATAGCGTCAACATTTATGTTCAACATACAGTGAAAAAATTGACAGTAAATTGATCGTAACAAAAGAATAAAAAGTGTTCAGATTAACTGTATTTCAAAACTAGATGCAAAATCCCAGAGCAGTGGAATCAGTGACCTTTTTCTCCCTCTTGGAGCATCATCTGAACTCCTTTCTAGTTGGAGGAGTACCAGTACTGTCAATTCTCCTTGATCACAAGTTTCGGCTGGGTAATTGTTTCAAAAGACAAGTAAAATATCACTCTTAGTTCATTATTACCTCCTGTCATAGGAATGTTGGATAGAAAAAAGTTCATTTTAATGATAATTCACTATTTTGGCATGTCTGGTTGCTATATGTGTGCATATACACAGGCACACAACTGACAGAGACAAGCATTAAAGGCAGGTACAGGTCTGCATGTGCACACCTGTGAGCACACAGGCAGACATGCAAAAAGCAAAAATGCAGCTTATGTCAGTTTAGGACATATGTCTAGAGCTAGAGGACGGCTGGAAGCGCTGTGTTTGAGGTTGCACCAGCTCAGTGGCAAGCTGGACCTAACTGCTCTACAGGATTTCTGGGGCACACTAGCTCAGCACACTTAATAAAACTTCAAAGGGTACTGCACGCTGTATGCTGGGTGTCGTTGATGACTTTGTCTGTACAATACGCGCAGACAAGCTTTCTCAGTTACAGCTCCACAATTGTGCGCTAGTTCCTGGGGATGCTGCACCCCACTTAGGGGCCCTGTCAGCAGCATCTGTCGTCCTCTGCCTTTGACTGCTGGTGTTGCGAATGAGTAGAATGCACCTCACTCAAAAGAGAGAAGCAGCAATATGTTTTATTGAGGTAAAATGATAATTTGACAGAGTTCAATGAACTTGATGGAATTTAACAAAGTTTAACAGTGCTTTACCAAGGTTCAATGAGTTTGATGGCAAGGTTCACCTTATTAATTACTGCATGGAAGAAACATACAAAGGAAAATTGAGTTATGCTCGAGTTAGAATGATTCACAGAGAGACTGGAGACGCAAAAGGGTAAGGAGGACCCTCCCGTTGAGTCATGAGGTTCAGAGTGGACCCCCTTGCTTTCT
>NW_008795523.1:254871-276386 GCF_000699145.1 Aptenodytes forsteri
TATTACTTTACGGCACAATCATTTGAACAATGATTGAAAACTACCAAGTCACAAATCAAAGTTACCAAGTCACAAATCAAAGTTACCAAGACAAAATCAGTTACCATACTACAAGGTTATGCGCGGTATTGGTCACTTACCAAAGATCTGTCATTGGTAAAAGGTCTCTCTAGGTCTCGAAGAGCAACCTTGAGAGGTGTCCCAGCTCAAGGGGAGATCACCGCCATGCAGCCATGCTGCCTAGCAGGGAGAGCTCAAAGGCGGCTTACTTAGACTGTCATATTTATGGAATAAAGTGGTTGGCTCATAGTCATTTATCAATGAGTCTTGGAAAAGCCACCCGCTATTCATGTGTCAATCGGACGATCGGTGTTCCAAGCTCATGTGCATCGATGCTCACTGTGTCACTCTGCTCCTTTGTGGGTTTTCAGAGAACAGATTGGAACTAGAGGAGTTCTTGGCCCAGCTACGGCTCAGGCATTTACCTCCTTTGGAGCCTGTACCCAACTACTGCTCATTTGGTTAAGGGGTCGAGTGCATCTGTCACAGCTGGGAGCACAGCAATCCAGTCCTATTTTCTGCAGGGAGGAACTTCAGAGCAGAAGGGGATTCCCTGCAGTTCTGTATCTCTAAATTATTACCACAGAAAGCAGATACTATTTGGCTATTCGTAAAAAGAAGAAAAATACTGTATAAATATGTAGAGGTTTCTTTATCTCACAGATAACAGAGAACAGAGAAAGCTTTCAGAAAAGAGGCGAAATGAGAAAAATTGCTAAGCAGTCTGTG
Organism: Aptenodytes forsteri; assembly: GCF_000699145.1. Lineage (NCBI taxonomy): Eukaryota > Metazoa > Chordata > Aves > Sphenisciformes > Spheniscidae > Aptenodytes > Aptenodytes forsteri. The sequence continues at coordinate 255,661 of NW_008795523.1, forward strand.
GACAGCTAAACATTCTTTGGTGTTCAAAATATTTTTTTTCTGAATAACTCATTTATTATTTTTCAGGTGTATTCCAAGGAAATCTCTACTTGACTATGTATAGAAATTTGCTTCACTTAAAGATCACAACTAGAGATCCTTTTAACAATGGAGTGAATTTTGCCTTTCATGTATAGCTAGAAAAGAATAAAAATTCATTTCCAAAAATAAGTACTACCTAAATATTTACGGAACTGTGGCAAATAAATTATTGTTTAAAAATTTGTTGCTGATCAAGATATGTGCATCTTAAGAACCTTGACAAACAAACATACAAAAAAGCATCTTGGTTTAATTCATGTTAGGATTTCGCATTTACAACTTAACAAATATTAACAAACAAACAAACAAATAAAAGCAACCAACAAACCCTTCTCTCTTCATTCCAATGCTTACAGGAGTGTGGCAGTGACACATTTCTGGCCTAATGTGTGCCAAAGTCCACCCCCTTAGACGACCTAGCTGTAGACAGGTAGTTGCTTTTCCAGCTGGGAATGTCAAAGGTGTTTAAATACAATGCTGTTTTCTTATCGCTGACTGATTTCAGAAATGGTAATGCTTTAAGCTTAGTAGCCCAGTGGACCACCTAGTCTAGAGACTGGCCTTTGATTCCCGTCTTGACTAACAGCTGTGGCTACACAAGGTTATGTTCCCATAGCCGGAAAACAAAGTTAAACACAGCTAAGTGGTGAAGATTCAAAATAACCAAAATTTGACGTTCTCAACAGATTAGAGTTTTCCAAATTATATTTGGCTGTATTTTACTCAGTTTGATGACCAATTTCTAATGATATTGAAAAACATAATCTTAATTTATTCCCCAGTAGGACTTTTTTCATACACACTCAGTGTTAAAAAAAAAAGAAAAGAAAACAAGCAAACAAGAAAAAAAACCCAAAACACAAACAGTGGGATTCTATTTACTTTCTACAGTTTGCAATTAGAACAATCAATGTATTTAGACAAAAAGAAAGATGTTCACATCATTAGCATTCCTTGGTAAATCTTTTTGCTTGAAAGAGTGTTTGAATATCTGATTAGTGTTGGTTTTGAGACTCATGGGACTTTAAAATTAACTTTTCAAATGAAAATTGATCAAGGCTGAAAATCAAAGGAAATATGGAAAAATACTTTTAAAATTTCTTATGAAAAGATATGTATATTACTAATTGAACTAGAATCAACCATTTCCTCTATTAGTGAGAGTATACAAGATTTGAAAAACTGCTGAATAAGTATTACTACTGTGTTCACACAAATAGAACATTTTAAATTTAAACAAAAAACTTCATTTTAAATACTATCCAAAGGAAGAATTATGAGCTATATTTGAGTATACTGTGTGCTGTGGAGTAAATACACATCTTTCCTCAAAAAAAATTGAAGAAAAATGTAAAAATAGGTAACAGTATTCTAAAGTCTAGTTCTCTTTTGAAACTGTTACTTATTGTTGCCTTATCAATTCTTTATTTGCTGCATGCTCAGTGTTTTTATTTTAATATCATCCCTCTCTGAGAGTCTGCAGGGTTGGAGTCTGCTGGTGGAGCTGAGCAGACAATGTTAAGTTACATAGATAAATTTGTTGTACTGGGCCCAGTTTTGTAAAACTGTATCACAGTTATGGTTTTAAAATTTGCATGCTTTTAGACAAAAAAAAAACAAAACAGTGAATGACCTAAAAAAACCCAAGCAAACAGGTAAAAATTTAATTAGATTATTTGACTCATGCTGCTAGTAAAACACAACTTCCTCATGTCTATATGGATGTACCGGTCAGTACAAAGGCATATAGGACAATTATCTGCCTTTTGAATTTCTGTCTTCTCTTCTACTGAAAACTCTCACTGACTTTCAGCGTGTGTGTATGGGTCATTTGTGTATTCTGTACCTTCCTCTATGATGTGCATATAGAAAAATCATATTCTTGCTTATCTATAATTGTTTGGCTTGGGTTGTCTTCTCATGTAGAAGACAGGGACCATTTTCTATATCTTCACTCAAAGTTGAAATTTTGAACTAAATATTGCTCATTTCCTTTTTTCTTCTTTTTTTTTTTTCAATATATGATGATTAGTGAATTGGCATGGAGCCAAACTAAGTGTACATTCCTGCTTCAGCACTGAAGACTGAATCTAGAAAACACACTTGAGTAACTTAATTCATTTCGAGCAAGCCCACTGGCATAATGTAGGATTCAGGCCAATGTCCTATCATTTTGTCTAGTATGTTTACAGTATATGTAAGTATATTTTTAACATAATCTGTTAACTCATATTGTGTATATAGTTTTAGAGCTGAGATTTGGTATTTTATTTCTAAAGGGTGCTACTACAAGCACAAAAACTACAAAATAATAAGTGAATAAATCTATTATCTGGACATTACAAAGTAATCTGTGACCTTTCCTTACTTCTAAACCAAATAACTTCATTTGCTTTAGAGCTTTCCAAAATTTGCATCATTTTTCTTTGAGAAAGTTAGTTTCAGTACCTTCAGTCATCTCCTAACCTGGACAGAAAATTTTGACTGTTTAAGAGCAAAAATGTGGACAAGTCGATGTTACTTATCGACAGATAAGCAGATAAGCAGAAGACCAGCAAGCCGCTTAGTTTTCATCTTCAGCCATAAGACTGATATTTAGGCCTGTGCTGTTGTGGACGCTAGCATTTGGTACTAATTATTTGGAAAAGAAAAAGTGGTCCCTGTACCTTCCAGAAGATGTTCAGCACCAGTCTTAAACAGAGATTGGAGAAGGATTTTTTACATTTGCAAGTACTATCACAGATTAGTCTGAAGCAGCTGAAATAAAGACATTATTTTAGTTGTCTTTGTTTAGTTGTACACTGGTTGTCAGCTCTGTCCCTGTGCTAAAAAGGCACAGTGGAGAACATTAGCTACAGAATCCTGGGCTAAACTAAATCAACCTTAATGTTGTCTGACACAGTGTTTAAGTAAGTCCGAATGTACCTTTTCCTGTTTCTGCTCAGGAGCTATGGAGATGTCGGCAAAGCAGCAAGGAACTGCACCGATCAGCACAGTACTGCCAAAAACATATTCACAATTCAGCTTTGCTTATATGATACTGTTTTATGCTGTCTTTGAGATAGAGGCCTGGAAGAAAGCCAAGTCCTGATATCATGTGTGGGTATCGTTGTCACAGTTGGCGACACTTTTTTCAAGATGACAGAGGAACTTTTCCTGAAAGTTAAATGAACATAAGATTCCAACAGCTTTTGACCAAGCTCTTCTCTTCTTTGACCAAAGACAGGAATGAGGAAATAACAAACCCTCCAACAGTGTTTGTACATACTGACTATAAGGCAATTAGCAATCTATTTATTTTACTGTTTGGGCACACTGAAGACCCTATTTCTTAGGACTTTACCCATGTTGCTAGAAACACAGATGGGGAAAGCTACCACCCTCTGCTTGAATCTGGCTCAGGCTTCAGAAAGAGACTTTCCAGGGGCAGAGCAATGGAGAAATTTTGTATGAAAGCTTAGCGTCTTTAAGTCTACCCTAAAAAGATACTTAATGTCGGTGGAACAGATGATGTGCAGAGGTGCAAACAGGGAACTGTGAAGCTGGTAACTTAATGGTATCTGTTAATTTACGGCATTGAGGTGACTGTTTTACATGACGTGTAGCACTTCAAGAAAGTATTGCTGGAAAAGTGAAAATGATGTGGATGTCTCTCCTGAGTCAGATAAGAGAGACTGTTTCCTGAGGGACTTCCAGGACAGATGGCATTTGCAAATGAAATGGCAGTGATGACAGAATTTGCCCAAGCAGATGTAAGCTGCTTCCAGGGAAACAAGAAGTCGTTGAATGAAGCAGGATCAACATCAACACCTATTAGAATGGCCCATCTGAAGAGATGCTCAGATAACCACGATGTTACACACTGGCAGCTAGGAGACCACAGTGTTATTAGTTTCTGGATTGGAAATCAGTTTTTTTTTCCGTTGAGAGCAGTCAGTGAAGAAGAAGGAATGGAAGAAACGTATGCAGGAGGAAGTAAACTGGTAGATGCAAACCATCAACTGCTGCATGCAACAGGGGGAGTACAACTCCTATGAACTTGAATTACTGTTACTTTACTATGATAATTAATATTTGTAGAATAACTGTGTCAAGGATCAATTCCTTTAAAGTATGAGGGAAACGGATTTGTTCCTGAGAGCCTTTAAGCACTTTTGCTTTGGGTGCATAGAAGAAACTGTGGAATCTGATGGTGTATTTAGACACATTAATGACACCTATGCTATGCCTATGAATGACAGGCATGAACAACTCCAGGCTGTGCTTTGGACTAAAAGCTGCTCTAAATCCATATTACATAACTAACAGAGTCACCATTAAATGATTTCCATAAGAATAAAATATTTTAATGGGTATTTTAAATAAAATAGCAACTTAGACTGCAGTTTAACAGATATCTAAGTGGACTTAAGCAGTTCCACAATTTTTAAGCTTGTTTTGTATTGTAGGGACTAATTTTATCTCCCAAAGAAAGATAAAGAAGCAAGGGATACAAATCATGGATTTCATCTGTTTCCTTAGTTCCAGACAGCAGGGTGAGACAGGAGTCCAGAAATATGCAGAAATAGAGTATGATAGTGACTAGGCATATTTAGTAACAGTTTCAAAAACCATGTTGAAAGTTTTCATTATAAGGGAGTGGATGACATTTATTCACATCTTGCTTAACACTGAGTCAACCTTATGGCCAGATGGTAAAGCTTTTAGTTATAAGAGTTAAAGACAATGTTATGGGATAATCCTGTATGTCGAATTCCTTTATGACTGAAATATTACAAAAGAATAACAATACTACCCTGTTCTCCAATGTGTTATTCATTAGGGTAGTTTTGTCCACTCTGGCATGTTCATGGAGTAAGACAAAGCATTGTGACATAAGCAGTTGTCATTTCTAGATGCAATACTCTCAGTAAAACCTTCAGGCAGCTACAGGCATCACACTGGGATTCTGGGTTTTTTTAAGATGAAATAGCAATGGAGGCAAAGATGTAGATTTTCTCACCTTCGTTGAGCTAAGAGCAAAACTCTACTCCTGTAGAGTAAAACATTACAGAAACAATAAGGAGGGATGTGCTAATATCCTGTACTATTCTGAGAACAAGCTACAGATTTCTGGTATATCAACATCTGAGGACATCAGTCAACTCTTAATCTACAGGCTAATAATAACTAATGTTATAAGTTATTGAGATCCAGACTATTTTGCAGAGAAAACTGGAATATTTGTAAAGGAACACTGCGTCTTAAGGAATCTGACTATCACACACTATGCTCATATTATTAAGACTGAAACAAAAACTGAATTGGTTGAACGTGTATTAAAATGTGTGTATGACAGCAGACATATACAAATAATATGTAACTGAGTCTACATATAACAGAAACCACTTAGTTGAGTCTGAACGGAGAACATCAGCAGATTTATTGTGGAATGCATTTCATCATATATTATTTACAGTGTTTTGTATTCGCTCTGCATTTGTTTTACTAAAACCCAACCAACCAAACAAAAAATGGTATGCTTGCAAGTCAATTGGGAATTACTAACATTTTTACCGGAGTTTCACTTGCAAGAATCTTGCAGATTTCCTTTGTGTAAGTTGTTGAAGTTTTCTGAAGAGGCTTTACTCTCATCTTTAGAGCAGTAAAGAGTTAAAATTAATTAAAGGAAGAAGTGTGTAATAGTTCTATATAGTATTGCCCTAGTATATAATTATTTTTGGCATTTAATGTCATTGCTATTAACATTTATAAGACTGGAGTTCTGTATGCTTTGTACAATTATGCATTCTCTCTGAATATTAAATATTTCAGTTTCTAGACCCGTTTCCTTTTCCCCAATAAGTAATATATATATTATGCAGTGAACCTTGCCATATAAATCATTTACTCAACTTACCCTAAAGCAACAAAGGATTGATTGAATAATAATGGACATATATTTTTTCACATATATTTCCTTTTGACAATTGTATCAAAGAAGGTTTTGCCCCTGTTTAAATATGCCCTCTGTCCAGCGTATGCGCATTCGTCTATGATGTGCTTCATACACAATAGAGTGAGAGCATTTTTCTGTTCTGTAGAAGGGCTGGAGTACTTATATTGTATGTCACAATTAGGTTCGGCTGTCAACTGTGTGCTAATAACCTGAAGTGCCATCCATTGTGTAACACACTATATAATGCTCAATGACCTCAGTGCTTGTTGGAGGCTGATCGTATTGAAGTGGCTTCAGAGAGAATCATATTTCGTATATACCTGTTTTGTGTACTTTTTTCCCCCCCCCAACAGTAGAACAAACACATAATACATTGCTTCAATGTATCAAAATGTTTTTTGTATTCATCCACATAGAGGATAAATGTGATATCAGGCTGCTAAGGTGCTAGATGCAGTGCTAGACAGCATGGAATAGCAAAGATATTAAAAGTAATTTTACATACATGAGGAGGATCTTCTGGCTATTTAATTTGAAGGTTAATGAAGAAGAACATTCACTCTCCACTAGTGTTACAAGTTTTGCACAGCTCCTGTTTAATCATAAGCCGATTCTATTCACTTCTTCCTGATATCAGAACCATCATGTTTGCCGTTTCCATTATTCTTGACACAAACACATATAACACCACTGGCAGATACCAAACAACATGGAATACATATGTTCTGGCAAACTAAACAGGGCCAATGCACAGACTTGCACACTGATATGTGATCATTCATACTGTTAAATTCTTAGCATGGCCCCTGAAATAATTTTAGACTCATCAACCAGCACTCTCAGGGACTATGCCCAGGCACAGTTTGATGCTTAGCATGGGCCAGGGACTCCTCCTCACAAGCAATCTGGATGCAGTTACTATGGTTTGGGACAAAAGAGAATTTATCTGTACAGAAATAAGCTGTGCCAAGGCAGCTGGCAGCAGGGCCAAAGAATAGTTTGTGGTGCATTTTCTTTATTAGCACAGGCACAGTCACAGATTGCAGACAATGAATAACATGCACTCTCCATGTAACTACATCTATTTGGATTCTGCACCCTTGCTCTTAGCTTTGGACTGTGGTGAGCTATGCTTAACAATTCAGAAGCCAGCATGATTTACACACTACTGCAGAAGGCTTCGTATATTTATTTTTAACTAAGGAAAGTGGATGATTAAAATCTACCTAATTCTTTATTAAGGCAGTGCTTTGTGATAACATTTCTTTCATAAAAATGTTCTGTGGGAGACATAAATATTTCTGTACAAATTATGTCAAACTGCCTAATTCCCAGAAGCATTTTAAGATGAATCGATGCAGGAGGCATGCTCCAGCCTGAGTGTTACATGTCATTTGTTTTGTGACATTCAAGGCTGAAGCTAAATCCCTGAATGTCAGAGAGACATTCAGGGTTCTGTGCAGTACTGCCTGCAGAGAGTGTTTGACCTTCACTATGGTACTTGCTGGGGGCATTCTAGTCTCCTGAATGCTCATAGGAGGCCACAGATACCTGTGGCCTGTTTCGGCAGAACATAAAATCTAGTGCTGAGCAATTTTAGGTTCAGACAGAGCTTGCAATGCAGTTGACCCATGCCTTTTCAGCACAAAATACCAGGTGATATTTAGGCTTCCAGATCTACTTCCAGTTTCCGTAGCATCAAGAGGTGAGGATCTACCTTGACTGACTTAGTGTATTTTGGATTAAGTTCTGTATAATAAGTCTGAAGACGGTGCAAACTTCCTGAAAACCCCATTCATCATCTGCTAAGCCCGTAATTATGCATATGTCCTTATCATTAACCTGTGCTCATTCTATCTCAGTACTACCTTACCTAGAACTGCCTAGGCAGAAAAAAATTCCTCAGGATTTTCAGCTACAGGCTGTTTGTTTGATGGAACTAATTAGATATTCTTCTTTGCTTAGTTTCTTATTTTATTTTTTATATTTTATATGTCTTCTGGGACAGTATAAACTTTAAAGTTAAAGACTTTTTTCTTGTGAGAACAGTAATACTATCTCAGGCTTTGATGGTTCACAAAGCTACAGATAAACTGCACTGGCTCAAATCCTTAGTTATATCTCAAGTTGGAAGAGTATAGGATCCTTTAGCATACCACCATCCAGAGTTACTAGACTTCTCTTGTTTATCAATATGTTAATAATATTTTCCATCAGGACAGCTAATGTTTAATGTCTTTTGGATATAGGTATAAATTCAGTTATGGCAGAGTTTCATAAAAAAAAAAATCCCATTTTCCTTCTTAAAAAGGGAAAAAGCAATTCATTTTTAAAAATGAAGTATATAAATAATTATTCTAACAAAAGAAAAGGAAAAATGGAATAATGAAATACTTGGCCTAGTCCTTTGACTCAAATGTAGAGAGATTTGAACAATCTATTTTCAACTCACCTTAATTGTTTGTATCATTCTCCTGAAGAATCAATATTTATCGTTCAACACAAATGGGAACTGAACTCAAAATTATGCCATTTATGAATCTGCATCATGTTCTAAAAGGGCAACCCACCTTAGAAGATCATCGCTTACTTATCTGGCCACTCCAGGAATAGAATAATGTAAGAAACGAGCCTATCCATACTCTTAATGTATTTTAAGCCAGTTTCCAACTTGGAATATACTCCTATACGAAAAACAAAACAAAACAAAACAAAATAAACCCTCTTTTGAGTGCTTTTTGCTAAAAAAAAAAGCACTCCTCAGGCTCTTTTACCCTGAGCAGTAAAGGTGATTAAAAAAATTCATTGGTCTCTTCATTTCACCTTTTCTGTAAAACAGACAACTAATGTATAATTTGGGTTGCTGCAGCAGCTCAAGGAAAAATATCTCAATGGTCTCAGTTACAACATACATTTGCTTGAATTTCATTTCACATTCTCTGCCTCCATTTTCTCCAGAAAAAAGGATTAAACAGTACGGTGTTACTTCTAAACACAACTTTGTCCTTGGAACAATTGCAGAGCATTGTGGTTAAATAGCAACCTTTCCAAACTGACATTGCTGCAGCCTAGGTCTTTGCACTGTTTTCTGCAAACCCAGTCTGAGACAACTTGATGCCTGACTTTCAGAGGTGGTGATGGCATACCACTCTTCTTGAGTGACTATATCTGTGTAACACCCCAAGGGCTTTCAAGCTATACATGGATAAAATTGGAATTAGTAGCATTTCTCAGAATATGCCTAAATATCTTGCTTAAAAATAAAGCTTTTCTATAATAATATAAAGAAATATGAATGTTGCTTTCCTACATGCTGCTGTATTATTTTTACAGGAATGAGAGAAGCACTAAATGAAATTTTGTGTCCTACCTTCTTTGGAAAAGTGGAGTTTACCTTTGAAGTGACCTATTTGGATAAACAGAAGCAAGGAGTGAGAAATACAGGTTTTGAAAAGAGCCATACAAACCATTCGTATGGCTTGATATTTTATTATATATGTAAGCTGAAGCCTTGCCATCTTAACAATGACACATATCTTCTAGCAACTTCTCCCCAAGGAACATCCCCCACCATACTCGTTCCTACTTTCAAAGGAAGTCTGATTTCCACCTATAAATTTTCTTATTAATGACTCATTTTAAAGCTGTCTGAACCAATTAATACCCATAGTATGTTTCTACAGTGGGAGAATCATCAGAGAATGTCAGATTACCCTTTTGTAGTGTTCTGTAGCAGCCCATTCAAACATCCATTAATAAGAAGCAAAATGTTTGTTTAATTGTTTGATTTCCTTCTCCGCTGTATAAAGGAGGTACTTTTTGGCTAGAGAATGTGAATATATAACTCTCAAATGCATCATGAGTTGCCGGCAGGAAATTTATAACTCATGCTTCCTTATCTGCAAATAGCATGCTCCCATTATAGAATAGGTCAAGCATTCTTTTTGCCTAAACCATATTAGACTGCTTTTGAGGGCTGTCCTGGGGCTTACGAAGCTCTTGCTGAAGGACTAATGTAAGATAGTGGAAAGTTCAGAATATTAAAAAATACAAAGGAGGAAGAGACTTACGGACAAAATTTTCCTTCAGTTTAATCATCAGTATACATCTGGAGAAATTCCACTGGAACCAGACAATTACTCTGGAATTATACCAGAAGAACTGTAAGCAAAATAAAACAAATATGTTGGGAGAAAAGAATGGGAGAGAAAATAAAATACACTTAGGCAAAACTGAAAGGAAAAACTTTACAAGATAAAATGTCACAAAAGGAAAACTGAACAATTGGGCCACCGTTTAGATAAAATAGCAATCAGCTAAATAATAAACCTATCTACCTAAAATTCATAAAAAGATCTGTTATTAAACATACAGCTTATATCTTAGTAGTTATAGCAGTCTTCAAAAGTTGAGACACGAGTTAAAATCTGCTGCAGTTATCTGCTCCACAAACACACTGATTTCATATGACTTCACTGCATGCCGTGGAAGCCTGTATTCAGAGTAACCTGACTCTCTCAGAGCACTATACAGGAAGACTTTGCACATAAAAAGATCTGTTATTAAACATACAGCTTATATCTTAGTAGTTATAGCAGTCTTCAAAAGTTGAGACACGAGTTAAAATCTGCTGCAGTTATCTGCTCCACAAACACACTGATTTCATATGACTTCACTGCATGCCGTGGAAGCCTGTATTCAGAGTAACCTGACTCTCTCAGAGCACTATACAGGAAGACTTTGCACCTCTGTATTCAGACCCCCCCTCTCATGGCACGTGCTTAGAAAATTCATGCTATAAAGCATTTACTGTAGTCTTTAAGGATATAGACTGACAAAGTCAAAGGCATTTGGCTGCCTAACTCTTCCAAAAAAGATACTAAATTCTGTGAAATGTTTGGGTCCAAGTCCCTGAATCAGCAGCGTGGTTACACAGCTGCCTGATCATTGTTTGCTTTATTTTTTCTGAATTGAAGCATTGATAACAAAATCAACATCTTTAGTCTGTGTCCCAAATTACTGATTTAGGTTACTAATCAGTAACTTAGAGAATGACTGAATAGTCAGGACAGTATCAAAAATAGTTCTTCTCCACAGGGGTGTCAGAAGGTGTCTGTTACCTATGCCAGGTGTCAGAAGTTATATCATAGTCAATGCAGAATTAAGCCATAAAACTAATAAAGCCTGGGGAGTTATTCAGTTAAATACAGGAATTATTTCAGATACTCTGAGGTATCTTGTCCTGCAGCTGCATCCAGCCCAGTGTTCAACTGCTGCTCCAGAAAGGTACAGATCATCTGTAACACTGTGACAGTCAGCCTTATGCACACATCCTGGATACTCTCAAGCATTTGAAATGGCACAAGACAGGAATATTTAATCAAACAAATCCCACCTTAGTTGTTTATGCTTAGGTGAGATTAATTGCTCTCTAATCTCCATTAATTGCATTGACTAAATCTCCACAGAATATAATGGAAGACCAGATAATTTGCATGCTTGTGTATGTCTACTTCCAGACATTCAGTCCCACTGTCTTAATCTCATGATGAATTCTATTCTAGCTGACCATAGTGACATCTAGTTGAAAATATTGTAACCTAGCATCAGCAACTTCTTGGGTCTGATGAATATTAATTAATATTTGAGGAGCTTCTGTTATCTTTAGGTGGAAAGAATCTATACCTGTGAAGTATATTTATTATCAGAATTACTATCTGATTAAAAGTTTAGGGTCATAAACACTTAAACGTTTAAGTTTTGCTAACCCAGAGAGTAAGAAAGGAGAATTCTATCATAACTAAATTATAATAATGGCAAAAAGATACGGAGCAACAGGAAAGAAATAGGATAAAAAAAGATTAATGAAAAGAAAAAATGGTTGTTGGGCAAAAACAAGATAATAAGACCGATAAGCTCTTTGTGGGACCCTGGACAAAGTTCAATTGCATCAATTCTTCACACCCTTTCTCACTTTTTCCACTTTGTCTTCATGAAGGACTAACTTCCTGAATACAATAAATTAGGCCTCATCATGTTCCCATTAAAGTGAGTAGTAAAACTCCCATTAATTTTAGTGAATCAAGGGACAACCTCAAGCATATGTTATTGAACAGATTGGTTTGTGGATATATTGCAAAAAAAAGAGAAATTTCATGAAATCAGGCTAAACTAGTTTCTGTTATACTTATACTTTTTTTTTTCCCCTTAGAAATTCAGTTTTTCCAAACCATGTTTTGTTTTGTTTTGCTTCCTACAGAATTAATTGAATTGTTAAATTGTTTATTTCTAAGTAGAGCCGGCAAATATTGAAGAAAAGTACTCCAAGATCTGTTTTACTAATGTGAACAACCATTTACATATTTTCCTCATTAAAAATGATCAGCCAATAGTCAAAGATACAGCTTAAACAGATATTTCAAAGGCAACCCACAAAATGGGAGAAAATATTAAAGTATTTGCATTTTTTTTAAAGTATAAATATAATGTCTGTTTGTGGGTTATTTATTATGAAAGGGAAAAAAAAGAGGGTGAGGCATATATTGGGTACTTTCTGTGATAAACAGTTTCCTAGTTCCTTTACTGGAATACGATCCTTTCTTGGGTTTGCATAGTGATTTTTTCGACTGCTAATAAATGCCCCAAAGTGTAGAAACGACATGAACTTGGGGAATGTTGATCTAGAGTTCCTTCTTGCAGTAACAGTCCTGTGTATCTCGTATTGTCACGGCAGTTTGAAAAGCCTACACTGCACTGTTTTCACCATATTTATGCTGCATTCTTGTATTGTATAAAAACTAAGAAGTTCAAAGCTTGTGCTGAGCACCTTCTAGAGCCAGGATGGATTTATTTCTCTCCCTTGTCTTCTGGAAAACTTGGGGAGGAACCTAGGGGAGAGGAGGAACTTCTTCAGAGTCATTGGAGACTGCCAAAGCTAGAAATGGGATACAACACAATTTGAGATGATCTGTTTTGTTCACACTTAGGTCATCAGACTTGGAGTAAGGAGCAACCTTTTGCCAGTTTGTAAATAGGAAGAATAGCTTTGAGATGAGGGGAAGAATTAGTCACCTGCTTCATAAGAAGGAGTATGTGACATGCCTATTTCTTCAGACACTTGTTTAACTAATCCCTTTCCGTAGTAGAAAGATACTGCTGATGAATTTGCCCTTATCGTCCTCCTGGAAAGCTCATACTGTTCTATTGCAAGACTTATACTTACTAAACATCTTGCGGATGTATTTTGTCTGGGGATGTGAGGATGTGAAATGGGTGTTCTGTGCACCCTTCTGAACCAGACAGACCTAATGACCCATGTGGTCTATTACTAATAACCAGGCTTTTTCATGCTATAGACATAACTTTTGACCACATATCCAAAACTTCATCAAGTGAAGATATGAAGAAATAGCTGGGAATTCACACAGTAATTTTTGTTTATTTTGTCACACAATCTGCAAGTCTTTGGTTAAATTACACATAGCAGAATTGTGGTTTGAACTCTGTTTTTCCTTTGTGTAGCTGAGCAATGGGAAAAGACATGATACACTTATAAAACAGAAATACAGAAGTGAGTGGGCAGGGACCCAAACAACTCAAAACTACACTGTATTATGTAAGCTTGTTTTTTTAACTTTTTTTTTTTTTTAACTTAAAACTATTTTGCAGTGATTGGAATACCTACTACAATATCCTCTATTCCTGAATTTCCTCAGGCATATAACTGCAATCACTCTATATTCTTTATATACATTCAAACATTACTCTCCCTGGAAATTCCTGTGGGAAATATTCTTTTCTCTTTTTACTTCAATCAAAATCATCAGCCATGGCATATCGATTACAGACATAAAAAAATAACTCTCTGCAAACCTAACTAAACGGCAAAAAAAGGCGAGAACCATAGGAATATTTTGCTGGTGTGCAGTATTTACTGCTTCATAGGAAGCTGTCAAGAGAAGCAGACTAAAATCTTGTGATGAAAGTCCTAGAATTTACTTTAGACTGTTCAGAAAAGTAAGGAAATGTATGAAGTAAATTAAATATTAAAGAGTTAGTAAAGAATTATCAAAGCACTCTAAATAAAAAATTTCAAATTAAAAACAATTTCAAAAATGTGTGATCTACAGGTTGACTTATCAGTGCATTTAAAAATGTGACTGTGCTTTTATACACAATTCACAAGAGTGAATTTATTAACTTTATGTCTTCATAACTAGCCTTCGGAAATAATGTGATTGACACAGAAACACTGTTCGTCAAATGTTGTAGGACATCTTTAGCTAGTGTCTAATCATCTCCACTGGTCTAAAATATGTTGTCACAGCATCATCTGGCTAATAATTAGAAAGGTATCAAACAAAGAAATTCCGGTTCCTCTGAGCAGGCTTTAATTGGTTTTAAATATTCATATGTGAATACAGCTTTCTTCATCTTTGTTCCTTGGATTTAACAGTTCAACTATACTCAATCCAGTCTAAAGTTTCAAAGCCAGTATTTCCACAACCATTCATTAGCTTCTTCATTAATTTTATGGCCAACACTAGAATTTTAGGTGGTTAACTTTTAACAGCATCTGTCTGGTTTGGGGTTTTTTTTTTCATTTTTCATTTTTAATTAAGAAAGAATCTGGAGAATCTATTAGGGATGGATGTGGTGGAAGTTATCACGGCACTGGCAGTGGCAAGAGACAAGTCAGCAAAGGGACAAATGCATCTCCCTACAGGAAAAAGCTTATGATCCTTGCCTGAGCTACCCAGATTTGGGGGTCTCCGCCTTGCTCTATTTGAGCTTTGTTAGCAGTGAGTTCAGAAAGATGAAAATCCACTGCAGGATGCATAGCTGATTCCCACAGGATTTAAGGATCCTCTTAATTTAACATTCCTGTGGAAAAAAATAAAAAACAGCAGAAGACTTGGAGCATGGTAGGAAAAATAGTATTCTTTATTGAAGTCTTTGGTTGTCTTGAATAATTTCTGTAATTCTTCTGGTGTTAGATTATATAGGATCTCTCATTAGAGGTTTTTTGACAGTGAAACACTTTTTCTGTTTTTGGCTTGGACAGTTGCTAGGACACTCCTTAATTCAGCTCTTCACCTGGTATTACAGTTCATTCTGAGGGGTGACTGACATGTTTTGTCAGCAAGTTCTTGTGTACCCCAAATCCCAGAAACAAGAAACAAATAATTGTTACAATCCACAACACTTTCCAGTATCTGTCTCTACCTCTGTGTGTAGATACCCCAGTCTGGTTCAAGCAAAACAGAACCAGAAATATGTTCTCAGATTAATTTCTGCTATTTAGACATGAATACATATCACTCAGGGGACTGCACAAGGAAAATACTAAGCAATAGGATTACAGCCTGTGCTCCCAATACACACCTTTTTTCCTCTCCCTGTTTTTACTCAGTGGAACACAAGTATTTTAAATTCTCTGTCATGAATTCTCAGCTATTTCCTAAAACAGGTTCAGCTACAAAATCTAAATCTAAGACAAAACCATTATATTTATACCAACACAGAAAAGGAAAATTAATAAACTGCACCTTTAGCAGCCCATTACGAACTACCTTGCTTACTAAAGTGATTCACCCTTTCCATGAGGAAAAAGCAAAGCTACATTGTGGGAGAGACAAAGTGAATCATATGATCATCCACTTGCACGGGTTACTGATGTGAACACGTGCAAGCATACTATACCACAAGGTAAGTAGGAGTGGTTCCTTAACACTGAAAAATGTGATTGCTTTGCTTTCTTCAGTGAATATATATAAACACTGAGAAGTTTTGTTATTCAAATTCTCCAAATTCCTTGAGAATTTTAGTTTAACCTGGAAATCTCCAGTGAAAGCATTTTTTTTCTGTTTGAACTTCTCACATAAGCACAAAACACCATGAAATAATTTGTTCTTGTTTTTTAAGCACCTCCAATTCAGACTGGAAGCAGGATAGATTTTGGACAGTGGCAAATATTGGGATAAAAATCTATTGTTTTACACTGTAAACTTCAAAATACTTGTAAAAAATGGTGTTCATTCATAAGAAAATGAACTCCTGTATTCATCCATATATGTTTTCTACTTGTAATGATTGTATCAAGGTTATAAAGTTAGTCTGTTTTGTAGCATGTGCAATATCAAGTTAATAATTTGTTTGTACAATCATTTGAGAAGATGATATTTCGTCACTCAGCAAAGACCTTTGGCAGTCATACATTAAAACCTGGTATTGAATTATAATGTCTTCAGAAATACCAAGGAATGGATCTGGGTCCTGAACCTGTGCAAGGAATGGTTTCTGGGAAGCACTTGATCCAGCACAGTGGGCCATGCAGATGACTCTTCTGATACCAGTACAACTTTGACATAAAACTACTCTTCTGCTAAGAAGGTGAAGTAAACTTTACACAGTAAGTAGAAGCGGCAAGAGATTTCTCAATGAAAGGTAAAGGAATCTTCCTTTATATGCCTGTCTGCCATGGTTTAACCCCAGTTGGTAACTAAGCACCACACAACTCTATCCCAGCCGAAACCAGGACACTGTCCCTCTGAGAGTAACCACAAAACAATATCATGTGGCCCACAGCTGTGATTACTAAGTAAAATCTTAAAATACTACAAACAAAACTTGGGGAAAACAAAATGAAGAAGCTATGTAAGAATTTCAAAATTCTGATTAAAGAACTTATGCTGACTATTCTGCGTTATCTTATGCTCTGCAGGATGGCAGAAAAGCATCTTAGTAGAAAGTAGGAAATACTCAAAATAACTAAATCTACATTGCTGTGAATCTGGAATTGCTAAAATTCAAAGCACATCAAAAAAGCAAGGTACTAAGTCTTGTAACTAATTACTGATTTATAAGGTTATATCTTATAAATGTCACTTAGATTTTGGCCCAAAGAAACAAAATTCACTAAGAGGAACAGTTTAAGAATATTTTGTTGGATAACGTTTGGGGTTTTTTTAAGTTATATATTGACTTCACATTTTCTTTCCCCACCTCTTCAGTTGGCAAGTGTCTTTATGAGTTATAACCTTTCCACTTCTAGCTATGCGAATTATTTTACATGATTGATTGGTGTAATTAAGCTGTCTAGTGGAGCGGTGGCAGTTCCTTGTGCTGCCAAGCAGGAGGGACCTCAGTGCTGAACTCTCACAGCCTGGGATGGCCAACAAAGGACCTGCCATGGAGAAGCTGGGCCTGACCTCTGAGGAAGGTGGTGGACATGTCATTCAAAGAGCAGACCTGCTGACTGTGAGCAGAAAGCAGCTGCTCATGTGCTTCTAATAGCTGGATGCAAACTGGTAGTTGCATAAGGATGTATGTAAAGGAAACAGTGATGAGGTGAGATGTTTTGTGAATATGGAGATAGGTTATTTGGAGCAGACTACAGGGGAAGATAACTGCGTTGGGGTAAAAAACTCATGTCTTCCCTATTACATCATTGCATAGAATATCTGTAGATATTAAAATATTTTATATTTTAAAATAATACAGCCTTGAGTTGTTATCTTCTAGCCCAATGGCATTACCTTCTCTTGTACCCCAACACTTCAAACAGATCCTTAACATTTAGATCTATTCTGGTTAGGACCTCTCATGGCTGGGTAGCAAAAGGGTTCTCTTTAAAAGAGGTTAAAAAATTATAGTCAAAATGATAATTAAGACCCCTGAATAAAATATTTAACTGTGTATCTATACATATTATATACTTGTACATAGATACATAAAAGCTAACACTAAAAAATCTAGATTAGAAACTAAACCTCCATATTGGTAACTCTTCTTTTCATGCAATGTCTATATGATCATTCATGTTTAATATCAGTCTTCACCCTGTTATGTAGGTTTTTCCTCTCTTCTTTGTTATACATTACAAAATTCATGAATATAAAATGATGACATACATTCTTATATGGCCTGAGAAACTAAAATAATTCTAAATCTGTATAAAACAAATATAAATAACATTACCTTGAAAAAAACCCATAACCTCTGGTAATTTTGTTTTGTATGTCATTTCGATGCATTATTTCAGTGGTTCTTAATTTCACTTGTCTTAATTGTTGTGATTAAAGTCCATTACACAGGCAAATCAGAAGAGGTTTGGTGATTCTAAACAGCAGGCAGACACTAACTGCAGTCCTTGATGCACTTTTGCAATTAAAAATGCAATCAAGTTGGAGAACTGGAGGTTAAAATAGAAGCAGGGTGAGTGGACATGAGTCTTGGAAACTAAACCGTCTGTCTGGCAAGGAGTCACTGGAAATATCTGGAGAATCCATGTAATCTTGATGAAATTCCTTTAAAAAATGCACATATTGAAAACAGATTAGAGTTACTAAGGAACCAGACATTAAATATTTTTGGCTGATAAAATCTCAGAGAAAAAAAAGTATTCTTTTTTTGTGCAGATAACAACAGTAAACTCCCCCCTTAAAAACCATGCTAAAAATTTCCATATCACAGCTGCCCAGAGTGCATAACAAGGAGAATATTAGTAATGTCCAGATGCACATAAATCTACAGGGATGCCTCTTGCCATCAGCAAAATGAAAGGGATGACAGTGTCAATCACATCCAATAGACTATGTTAATGCTTTTCAAACAGTTCTTTCACATTCGAAAATAGTGCTCATTAATAATGTATGGTCCGGTATGAAGGAGAAGGAATGTTGCCTCCAAAACTGATAGAATTCATTGTTCGTCTCTATACTCATCTGAACAATAAAGCCCCATTTCTGAAGGACAATTTTTCTTTTGTCTTTAGGGCTCTGCTGAAATGATTTCAAACCTATTATACTAATTGGCCCCTTTAGTTTTCGAGCGTGTGCTGCAAATGTTGCACTTTAAGAGTCTTCTCTCCCCCACTGCCTCCGTCCTCCCTCCCGCCCTGACTGGCATTTCTGGATTGTATGAGTAACTTACCAAGCTTTTCAGAATTACTGGGCGGGTGACGGTGCAGAGATTTTTCTCTGCTCCTCCGCTCTGTTGTTCGAGCAGCTGTCAGGAAGGTGGGCCTGTGGGTTTGCAGATATATTTTGAGACTAACAGATTGTAAGCTCACACATGAGAACAGAAGAAATACTTAGAATCTGAAAAGGTTATCCACCCCTTGGAGACTAATCTCCTAATATACTATTTTTGTGAGAAAGCACCTCAATTGCTTCTCAAACAAGCCCATTATTTTTTCCTCACAAACCATTCAGAGTGATGCTTATAAAAAAAGGTCCTTTTATACCTGTGTGAATTCAAGTTTTATTTACTTTCAGTCACTTCCTTTTGTTCTATCATCTAAAGTGACAGCCTGTATTTGAAACAGTGACTTGTAATGTTCCTGCCCCAGAGTACAACCAGACCAGCAAGGGATAAATCAGCACGCTTTCCTCCCTTGCCCTTATAGAAGAAACAGACAGAACAGGGCAGACTATCAAAATCCTTAGCTTTTTGGGCTGCTCACCATAAACAGTCCTTTCAGTTTTGCACCAACTGTAAAAGACAGACTTTTTTTCTCACTACCTAGACTTACTTTTTTCTTCCTCTCATTTCCACACACATATATACACAAATACATATGACACCAAGGGTATCAAACAACCTGATGGTCCCAGCAACATCTCCCTAGGCACTGAGAACAGCAGGAGTTCAGGTTTCACAGCTCCTTGATCTCTCCAGTCAATGTAAAGTTCGGACCAGCTGCCTACAGGCTGCTCTTCATGAAGATACACCTTCTCTCTTGCACCGCTCTACAGAAAAATATCAAGTCTCCTTGGGTAGTTTCTAATGGAAAAATAGCAAGACACAATATTGTATAACCCAATAGCTGGGCCTTTACTAGGGCAATCAAAGTGTTTTTCCAAAACCACTGTTTTGGAGGCAAGACAGTACTCTACAGTGGTTGAGACAGTAAGAAGGTGATGACTTACTTCCTTTCCAAGAAAATTGCAGCTATCAGGGCATTTCATACAAAACTCATGATGTATATGTTGGCTCTGACAATACCAAGGGAGTCCAAGGGAACATCAAGGGAAATTTAGACAGGGAAAAGTTACTACCTGCATCTTGGAGGAACATCACACTAATTGAGCTTCAGTCACAGTTTGTGGTGGCACAAGTTTGGGGATCTCCAGGATTTGTTTAAAATCATGTGAGATGTTTCAGTATCTTATTTTACAAAAGAACTTTTCAGATTCAGCCCAAATTCTGTAGCTTTAATCAGTCAGCATTTGAAATTCAATTATTCAGTCCCAGTCTCATTAGCAGGGTCTCATTAAAATAAATAAATAAAAATAAATAAATAAATAAATAAAAGCCAATCCCCCCACCTCATAATAATATTTTTGAGGCATTACTATTAATTTTCTGTTATTTATTATTATGCAAAATATTTACTAACTTTCAGTTAGCACCTCCAGCAGCACCTTTAAGAGTTTAGAGATTGGATTCTGATATGCCTTTGGTGAAATTTTTGTTGAGGCAATATGATGCCTTTTATGTTTTTCTTATTTTTCCCCTATCTGTGTATTTACAGTACACTGGATTTACAGGTTAAAAGTTGAAAATCAGAGTTCTTCACCAGTTTATTGAAGTTGTTTAAGACAAATGAATCGGTTCAAGGACTGTTTTTCTATAATTAGAATCATAGAATGATAGAACAGTTTGGGTTGGAAGGGACCTCTAAAGGTCATCTAGTCCAACCCCC
>NW_008795523.1:279882-283762 GCF_000699145.1 Aptenodytes forsteri
TTGCTGGCCCTGGCATCAAACTGGTAGGAGTGGGATGGATTAAGGTTCCCCTCCCCGGCATCTCTAGTTTAAAGCTAATTAGATACTATTGGGAGGAGGGGAATCGTAAGATAATCTTGCTTCCACATGTAGATCCTCTCCGTCAATCTTTGTTTATACTAGGGTAAGACTTCAGGACCCATGTATCTTCTGTCTCATTCATCCCAAATATTCTAGGATAATACTACTTATTGTCTTCCCCCCCCTTAGGCAAATGTCTCACTTGCAGGCTGTATTGGGCCTATTTATCTGGCTGCAATGAACTCAGGGATGCAAAGCTCCTCAATAGGGTGAGTTTTGCAGGGGGTTGCCAATGAGAGAAAATATCTCATTTTGTAGTTCATTCTGTAAAGGTGACCTGATGACCTCTCCATATTTCTAGGAATTTGGGAATGACAGGTGGTCTATTTGCCAGGCATATGCCCAACCCTAGGAATCAAGGACAGCTGGTCATTGCAGAACTACCCGAGAAGATGGTTGTCCAGCCTTCTCTGAAAATTATCGGAGGGGGGGAAAAGCTGTATATCTAGAAAACACTGACAGTAAACAAAGAGGCAGAATATTGATAGTTATTTTGGAAAATAATGGTAAAAAATTTAAGGTTGGTAAATTTAATCAGAGTTTTCCTAGATGTTTTTATTTTTAAATTCAAATGAACATCAGTGTGAGAATGCAATTTTAATGAAACTCTGAAAATGGAAATTCAATGTTTTCTTCTAGTTTTGCATGTTTTGATTGATTCTTCATTCTGGAATATATTTGATCCTTAAGCATCACTGTCTTTGTATATATTTCAATAGTTACTCTGAATGATCCCTGAGAAACAAGTTTTTTGAACAATTCATTTTATCAAACTTGATGACACCAGATACTTGATCAGGATAGACTCAGAAACCTTTCTTAGTGGTATCAATTTAAACAGGAGTAATCAGTACTCTAAGAACATAGATATCCCTGACCACAGTGAAAGCATCCCCTCTGGTTTTTGGAAAATTCACTACAGAAGTTCATAATAAGAGTTCATTATTATAAAAAACACTATAAAAAACACTATATAATTTCCATCAGATATCTGCTTGATGTAGGATATTGCAATGCAGTCATGTCCAGTTTTCCTTCAATCTTAGCAAGAAAATCGTTCAGCTTTATAAGGAAGTCAGAAAAAGTATGGACCTATATTGCAAAATAGCACAGAACACATTGCAGTAAGAAATTTATGTACACACGAGCTGACAACATTTTAAAATAACTGAAAAGTAGCTTTGCTCCCAAAAAGACTCTATGTACCTAATTTAAAATTAATGGAAATGATACTTTAACTTCTGGATCTATTTACTGGCTATTTACTTAATCGTCAGTTTCATGGAAGCAAAATGAGAAAGTAGAAAAACACGTAACAGATGGAGAGCAAACCTGACCCAAATGGCATCATGTAAGAAAAGCATACACAGTTTGCAGGACAAAAGTAATTTACGAGATAACAACTGGTGCCATTTATGGACTGTCTTCCTGGGAATGCTGATGTAGAGAAGTAAGGAATAAAGGAAGCCAATAACATTACAGGATATTGTCTCACTTATGGCTGATATATGGCCACTTGCAATTTGAGCTGAACAAGACTATTTTCAACTTATGCTTTTGTAGTTTTTCTCTTTGCCACTTCTCTTATGTTTACAGGAGACCATTTTATCTAAGAGGGGAAAATTCACTGGTTTGGAAGGTGACTGGTCAAGAGAGAGACTTTAAAAGAGCATAATAAATGCATATTACATTCCAATAGATGTTAAAGGCCATGCAAAGCCATACCAAGTACTTTGATTCCTAAGGCATGTATACGACACCTGCATCCATCACCATCAGTGCTGCGTGCCAATTCTTCCCACTTTCCTTATCAGCACCTCTCTAGGCAACCTCTAGGTGTGGCTGACTTCCATCCCTCATTCCTGTGAAACAGCAGCGTATAGTAGGTCGTATTTACCTCCTTTTGGAGTCTGCATACAAAAAAGGTAGCGATGCTTATCCCATTCACTACAGCTGCAAAATCAGAGTAGTTGACCGACAGTGAAAGACATTAATAGAGAGATGGAGACTTTAATACTCCTTTTTCTTCTTCTTTGGCACATGGTGTGAATTTTGTTGAAGTCAAAGCATTTCACAATGACTTGAGCTGCAGCTGCAATGTGTCAACAAGTTCTGTCTTCTCATACATTCTACAGCCAAACAGTAGGTGTATGACAAACCTTTTGGTTTAAAAAAAAAAAAATGCATGCCACATGCCACAAATTAGCTTAGCCATCTCTGACAGTTTGTATCTACATTTTCCATCTTCTCAAGCAATGTCACACGTGGCATTCATAATCTGTTAGAAGACGAACTGTGCCCATTTTTGTCACTCTCTGAATCTGCCAACTTCCAAGGAGAAACAAATGCAAGGTTTGTTTGTTTGTTTGTTTGTTTGTTGGGGAGGAAGACTGCTGGAGTTTTTCCTCGTTTGATTATTTTGCATGGAACTATTCAACTTTGGAAACTTTATCCAAGTGCTAGTTTGAGCTCAGTGTGACAGAAGTAGAGTAGAAGAAATGGCCAGATCCTGTACGGGTGATTCAGAGAGATAACATGTCCTGCTTGCTTTCTTTGTTGCTGCGTGTGTAGGGTGGGGATGGGAGGGAAAAGGTAGAAGGAGGTAAATTACTGCAGTCCTTGAAAAGTCTATTGTGGTCAGAGAATAAAGGCAGGACTGGTACAAAAGCTCTGCTGACTCCCCTTTCGTGTTTGCATTCTCTCTGTCCAGTTACTGTAGAGTGGACTCATTCAGAAAGCAGTAGCAGTGCCATGTAACAGACCTGATCCAGGTTCCAGATGCCTCTTCCTGCACCAGTCAGATAGAAAGGGTATGAGGGAAGGGCTTCGGTCACGCCACAAGATCAGTATTAACACAACGGCACAGTAGGAAAAGGTGCCCTTTGTAGAGGGCAATGCAATGTATAATGTTCCTGAAATTCAAGACATCAAAAGGTGTAAAACATCAAAAGTTATCACTTGAAGAATTTTTTATAACAAGAGTTCAAATTTATCTTACAAGAAAGAAAATGAGTGCAAAGTTTTCAGCATGTGAAAAGAATTTTTTTCTTACTTTAAACTTTGTAAATGATCCTACAGATTAAATTCCTGCTAGACCAGGAAAGTAGGGAAAAAAAAAATAAACCACAAGTATTTGCTAATATTCCTGCTAATGGGTATTTTATGGAGTCTTTTATATTTTATATTCTCTTTCAAAATACTTCACTACATTTTTATATGTTGAAAGCTTATTTTATTACTGAAAACAACAGTTACATGAAACTGAAAAAAGGATTCACAAAATGGCATTAAGTACTATTTAAATTGCCAATAGTGTGGCACTTGGAAAACCAAGCAAAACTAAATCAATTTTAGCAACATTTCTATTAGAATTAAGCAGAAAGGTACTGGAATAAGAAAATACATTGCATATCAGCTAGAAAGTGTAGCAGAATCTGACACTGGAACACAGATAATGGTAGAAAGATAACGAGTACAAAGTAGACATGTTTAGAATATATACACCATATACCACAGTAAAGTTTCAGTCTTTATTATCTCATATTTTATCTGAATCATATGAGTTAACTACAGTGCAATGTTTAGTTTTCTAAATTTATTTACCTTCCTGGAGTCCAATATTAGTAGCATATTTTCAATCTGGGATGATCTGCAGGTCCTTTATGGCATCCACAGCCACTTGTGTAAGGAAAAAATAGGTAGTGGGGTACTAAACCCTTCTCCTAAAGAGGCAGGTTTTTATTCTCTTTTCCTGCCCCCC
>NW_008795523.1:283908-291507 GCF_000699145.1 Aptenodytes forsteri
TTCCACTTTATATCAGTCAGGTTGAGTTTTAAGCTAAAGAAGCAATTTTATTTCTAAATAAGGCTGTTATAACGGGGGATGCATTTCTAAAAACCTCAGAACTATATTGGTATAAGGAGTAAAACCTTTTCTGTCAACAGAGCCTTCAACAACATAACATGGGCTCCCACATTAGAGGTAAGGAATTAGAACAAAGCACTTCAATGTAAAGGGCATTTTAACTAAAGGACTTTGAGCTCATAATGACAACCCATGACTTCGTTTGTGTCAAGATTCTTTTTGGCAATAATTAATAGAAATGAAAACAGAATTGCAAGAACAGTTGTAGAAGAAAACGTGTCTTGCATACAATCACCTACTTATTTGAGGTGCATGCATGGGACATTTTATGACATCCTTGTGGATGGGAAATAGAAGGTAATGAGCAACAGCAACAAGCAGTGGACAGCTTGAAACTATTGTCAAAACCAACAACAGCTACAGTATGGCAAAGCTTCAATCTGGGCATGTATATTTGGGCAATAGTGTTACATTCTTCCAAAGACAGGCCATTTAAGCCTGGATAAGAAGATTGAAAAAGGCAGCGCTTCAGAGAGAGAGGCCTGAAGTTTATAATGTGTAAAATATGATTCTGGAGAAGAGAAAAATATTTCCTCCCTTATTCACATTGAAAACAAAATGAAGGATGAAAAGCCACGAGGACTATACAATTGCTGCTACATACAGTCAATTACTGGTGATAGGAAGAGTAACCATAAGAAAAGGTGGACCAGCAATAACTTACCAGTATAGAAAATATTATTATATAAAGATTTAAGGATACTACGGTTTCAAACAGAAACAAAAACAGGAAAAAATATCACCGAAAAAAAATTATCCTTGAATCAATCGATCAGAGAAAAAACACAGAGAAAAGAGTATACTCTTTATAAGTAGGATTATGTACATCCATGTAAGTTTTTGCAATATGACAAACAGACACTGAACCTCAAGTCAGCAAAACAGTTAAAAAGTAAAAATTTCAAAATGTTTCTTAAGAATCCAAACCAAATTTTTATACATGACATATAAGCTTTGGAATTGTCATGATTTCTTTTGCAGGAAACTGAAAAACCTTATTATGTAAACCATGCTATTTTAAGTGTCAAAATGGCATATCAAATTACAACAAAGAAAACACAATATTTTCTTTGTAGATGGTTCACAAATATGGCAAGGTTTAAATTCACCAAATAAATATTTTCTTATTAGTTATTAATGCAGTTCTTACATTTCTTTAATGTGTCTCATTCTCAGAACATCACTGATACATGTACGCAGCTAAAAAATGCACAAACACACATGTACAAGGACCCACCTCCCCACATACTTGAGTAGCTATGACATTTTGTCTTTTGAACAGCAACCACTATTTGCTTGCACTAGCCAGTACGTTATACACTGAAGAGCGATAAGACACATTGTTCTGTTTGAGTACACATGTAGAAGTTATGGCCAAGCCAATGAAATTTTTTATCCATGAAAATTACAAAATGAATACATAATAGAAAATCCATTAAGCAAAGAAAACAGTAACCAAAATTGGGTACTAGTCTAAACTTCATCTTTATTTACTCAATATATTTAATGTTTAGGCAGTTTTCTAAATTTACAAGTGTTTGCATAAATGGTCTTTTTCAATTACTGACCTGTAATTTACTATAATTATTTGCCTTTGTGTCACCAACATTAGATATTCCTCTTAACAGATTGGTTTATGTTCACATATAATATAGACATTTCAGCTTGAATAAATCCCAGAGGCCTGACCCTGGATATAGCCAATAAACAAGGTCTCAAAATATGTTTTAATGCAATAAATATGGATTTTTGTGTGCTAAACAATCTTAGAACCTAATCCCTTCAGTGTCTGATTAATCAATAATATAAACATTAGCTGCTAGCTCTTGTCTTATAGCATTAGAGCAAAAACAGTCTTTCAGTTTAAGAATCAGGGCCTAGCTCTCTGAAAATCTTTAATTAATGTAAGATCATAGACAAGAAATTATAAATAGTCTCAGAAATATATATATGTGTATTTAATCAGTGAGACACAAAGAGGCAATGATTAGTATGGAAACACTGCAAAATATATTATTAAGATTCAGTGATGAGATTATAAATTTGACTGTGTAGTGCATGTAGGAGAACAGGAAACTAATGCAAAAGAAAAAGCTTTATGAGAAATTATGCATGTTGAATGTAGAAAAATGTTTTGAAATTACCCAGATTCTGTCTCCCTGTGTATTTATGGAATTTCTCTTTTGGCAATCTGCCATCTATGGGCAGAAATTAAAGACAGAATGTGGCCCTGCATTATTTTCATCGCTCAATTTACCTTTTTAGTGGTAAGTAGTATAGTAGCACCTTAGTAGTGGTAAGTATGCATACCAGAATAATATCTAATTTCATAAACAAGCAATGCCTTAGAACTTAGGACAGTTCCTGTCCATGTGTCTATTGTTACAGTGTCTGTGAGATAAGGTAGGACCCTTCTTGCTTCAAGAGAGTCCTTGTTTCCAGTGTGAACACAATATATCACTGCCCATTCACTCACTACGGGGATAAACAACAGAGCTTAGCTCACATGCATTTGAAGAAATTCCTTTCCCCTCTTAAGACAGCATGGCCTTATTCATCCAGCCTTTTGGGAACTGTCCTGGTAATGTATTATCTTCAGACCATGTCTGTGCATTATCTGGTGAGGGTGAGCTAGTTGATGTCAAACCTATGTCAGGAATCGTGCTAAGAAACACTGAGGACATCAGCCAGCGCTTGAGCAAATGCCCACATCCTATTTTGCTTACCATTACTGATGCATCAGGGAGACCAGACTACAGCGCATCTCAGTGGAGAGTTTTATTTAACCAAACATACATGAGATTTGGGCAGCCATTATGGGTTACCCAAAAAGCTTCTCTCTGGGTCAGGAGTCCCCTTGGGCACATGGCTGGGTCATCCTGTGCTGATCAAGGACCACAGACTTCTTTTCTCAGTTTCTTTTCTTTTGTAAATATCTGTCAAACAAATATTAAGACCATCACTTGAACATTCTTTTTACATCCCTCAGTGGGTGCACAGGCTGGTCCCCTGTAGCTGTCTGATAATCTATTGACATGGCTGAAGTTTGCTATATGTATATGACTAGCAATAGCAATCTAATTATGAAGCCCAGGTAATATAAATAGAAATTCAATCCTTTGCTTCAGATGCTAACACACCAGAGTGAAACTTACACCCTTTCGTCATTCTATTTACTTTTATTTGGTTTTGGTTTTGTTTTGTTTTGTTTTGTTTTGTTTGTTTTTTCCTACAAGAAGACATCAGAGGCTAAGACAATATTTATGCCAGTTTAAGCCTAGAGGATGCATATTTTTAAATATATACAAAGAGTTCTACTTTAAGATGCTCCACATTGCCTTTTTGCTCTTGGTGATGTGAATCACTTTGCATGGTCCAATGTGATCCATAACAATAGAACTGATTCTGAGATAAAATACTCAACAAAAATTAGCAGCTAAGTTAAAAGGAATTGACTTTTTTATAGATAATGCCCAGATGAGGGATAATATTTCCTTTACCATGGCGTACAGAGATTGAGACCTACTAAATTGTGGCTAGCCCTCAGGGAATGAGAGGTGTGTATGCATGGAGAGAGGAGAGTAGCTTCACTGTTGGAGATAATTGCATTATTTCTACCAAAAAGCAGCTGGACATTTTAATGGACTGAACTGAAGAGAAGAAAATATGAACTGTCAAGTTTGAGTTAGGGCTTAGCCAACAGCAGGTAAAAGAGACTTCTGAACCACAGCGACTTTCTTCCCCAAGTGCCTTCTATCTCAGTGTCTTTGTACTTTGGTCTTCTGTAAAACATGGGCATCTCTTTGGATGTACAGCAAGGCCAAGACAAAGATAAGACAAAGCAGTGTGATCATAATGGCTTAGTATTTACTGGCATTCAAGTACTGAATGACATGAAGCATGACAAGCTAGAGCTATATTTCTGTCCCCAAATATATACCATGAATATAAGATGATGAAAATAATGGAAATGTATATTTCTACTAGAACATGCAAGTTCCGCCGCATTCATGAAGATAAAACTTACCATGTGGCATAGCTAACATTTTGACTGAAGTTACCAAGGTATTTCAAGACAATAAAACCCCTGCACTCTCTAGGTACACTGTACATTTTCTCTAATTTTTGCTTCACTTTGATTTGGGAAGCAGATATAAAATGATATAACATTTTTCCCAGAAGGAGGCTTAGATTTTTATTTTTCATTTACATGGCTTCATGAAACAATACTACTTTGGTACTAAGGCAATCTAACCTAAGAGTTGCCACAATTCACGGTTGTGTTCAGCAATAACTGGAGGGTAAAATTGTGTTGAATATCTCCTGCTGTTGTTTCCACACAGGAGCTTTAGCTTTGCTGCTGCAGTGTGGATGGTTCTTGTTAGAAGGCAAAATGAATTTAGCAGTTTGACTTCTTTTGAGGAAATTCATTCTGACAAATATCTGGAAGCATTCTAGGGAAAGAATGCCTCATGTCAAATATGTTGATCAGTTGCATTGACTCACACAATGCTGTCAAAATTCAAGACAGCATTCCTCCCTACCAAATTACCCAAACCTTCAATGCATCGATGTCAAAATATTTTGCAATGAAAGTTTGAAATTTAAACTCCAATACAATTATTTCTGGCTGTCCAGATGAACAGAATGAGGAAACACTTCCCTGTTATTTCCATGAACTTTTCTAGCTCATCTTGTTTAGTAGTTTACTGGGTATGTATTACAAAGGCATGTTAAGTTTGGTAGAAGATCCAATGCAACAATAAATATGTAATTTCTATTGGTCAGAGGAGACATGCATGGCAATATGCCAACTTCAGGTGAACATAGGAAATATATATTAGGTTCAAATGCACATAG
The DNA here is from genome assembly GCF_000699145.1 of Aptenodytes forsteri. Taxonomy (NCBI): domain Eukaryota; kingdom Metazoa; phylum Chordata; class Aves; order Sphenisciformes; family Spheniscidae; genus Aptenodytes; species Aptenodytes forsteri. Next base: position 288,889 of record NW_008795523.1, read on the forward strand.
CATGTTTTCCTTAAGACTAAACAACAAGAATAATTATAAGAATAATGGGAATGACAATAGCATGTCCATTCAATTAAATTCTGGAGTGGGAATAGAAAATGTGAAGAAAATTAAAGTTCCAATCTCAATATAGCTTTAAGTGATATCAAAAATCTTATCTAGGAGAAAAAAACATTGGAAAGATAAGAAGACACAAACTCAGTTGGTATAAATCACGACCAGTTTACTGCCTTCAGTGATTTCTGTGGACTGGGAATCTGTTTCAAGGTCATTAGGTGTACTCTGGTAAATCTTCAAAAGAAACTTCCCACAGCCTTGAAAGTAAGAAAGTCCTCTTCCTATGAATGATTAACAATTTCAAACTCTACAGTTTGAACCGTCACAACTGTAGCCATACTACCTTAGCTGCCTATAGACAACAGAAAGCAGTCATATTCCCATTGCAGTGTTACCTTCTGATTAGCTTAGTCCCAGGATGAAGTGCTGAAGGCCATTACAACTTCCAGTGCTGTCAAGCAGGAATAAATTTTCATCTGGGTTAATATAATATTTATCCTGAAATCAAGTGCCTTTCCTTGTACCAGTAATGTTTAACTGTGGGAAATACAATTGTGGTGTTATTTTCCCAGTCAGTTGTATTCTGCATCTTAGTGCCTCCTGCTTATATGAGCCTCCAAGGCTTAGTTATGCCTATAGCACTTCCACAGAGTTTAAAGAGCTCTGTGGTACTACATTTTCTGAAGCATCAATATAGTTTGAGAAGTATACACTGTTGAGATTATTAAGTTAGCTCATAAAAAAATAAAGTGATAATAATGTTAAATCAAAGTTCCTTTGTGCTGTTACTTTAAGAACCTTATGATTTTAACAGGACAAGTATTGTCTTTGGGTATCTCTGTCTTATTATATAAGCTTAGTCACAAAACAAAATATGTAATGGTTCTACCTGAAGTCAGGTATAGGATAAGTTTTACTGAATGATAAGGGTATAAAATCTGTTCTCTGACAGGAGATATTTAAAAAATAATTATTGCACCTAGTGCCTCAGTTGAATAATATGCTATATCATATGGAAAAAATATTTATAGCAGTTTATAACCATTTATAATAGGTTATAGTTAGTATAACCCTATTCCTATAATATTAAAATTAAAACTAAAGGGTTCGTTATCAAAATATAATTAATAATTGCTACACTGAAAGTGTTTGGGAGAAGGAGAGGAAAACAGTACTTAAAGGAACTGTGAGGAGAGATCCTACTGTTTTATTCTGTATCAGGACTTCAAGTCAGTGAAAAAGGCCAAGCTTGAAATAATACAAAGTTTAGAATACGCTTATGGGCTTATTTCAAAACAAGGAAAATGTTTAGCTCAGAACCTATCTAAAATCTAACTCACAGTTACAGGATCTAGAAGCTTATAACTGAAATCCTGATCACATTTTTTAATGATTTTTGTTCAAATTTGGCAACTTGGTAAGTTGCCTGGAAACTGGGTTAAAGGAAATCTTTTTAAATAGGAAAAGAACATGTCCCTCATTAGAAACTAAAATTAAAGTTAAGTGAAGGTATCATAGTAGATAGGACAATTGAAAGGCTCCATGGACTTCCTTCTGAGGCGCTGGGTGAGATTCTGTTCACCTGAACAGGGACAGAGCACTGAAAACCTTCTTAGGTTTCACCTAAAGCAACTCACTCTGTCTGGTTTTCAGCAGCAGTTGAAGCCACCCAGCTGTATGAGGAATCTCCCTGCCCACCCCGAGGGTTTCCAAGGGCTCAGCTGCAGTCTCCCATGCACAGGTGTGGTCCCTGCTTTCAGGAATGTGAGCGCATTGACTATAAGATGAAAGAAAACAGACAGAATCCCAGGAGGAGAGACCTGTATCTTTCCTGACTGTAAATGAGTGTCCTAAACTCTAATCTAGGACCCGACTCCCTTTCACCTGTCCCTGTGACTGCTGCATTGCTCAGAGCATGGCTGTTCAGAGTACTGGTGGCATTGCAGATCCCCAGGGCAGGGCAGGGCCTCGAGCTCAGACCTGCTCTCTTCCCACATCCAGATGTTCTAACCACAGAGACATGACCTCTCCCCTGTGTTGTCACAGGCAAGGAACTGGATACTAGCTGAAGAGAGACTCATAATATTTCCAGTTAATTTCCTGCTCTCTGGAAAAGATAGATAGGTATCTCTTTTTAGCAAGCTAGATCATCCTCTCAGAGTCTCTGCATTTGCTAGGCAGAGAAAAGTAAGAGAGTACCCAGGTTGTAGGGGATGGATCCATGGGTCTTCAGAGATGACAACCTTTCTTCATGGAATATTTTGATGAATCAGATGCTGTCCCACAGCCTTCCACAGGGGCCAGGTATCAAACTTTGAAGTTGAAGATTGTAATTTATGTCAGACTTAGTCAAATTAATTCTCTGCAAATGTAATCCAGTTTTTCAAAAATGAGTACAGTAAATACCTCCTTGCAAAATTATACTTATTTTTGTTTTCTCCCATTGTACTCCCTGATACAATCTTTGTCAAGGTAATATTGAAAAAGACTTTTTTTTTTTTTTTGAGCCAACATATTATTGTCTGAAGCTGTAAAATCATTGGTCATTTTTAAATATATGAA
>NW_008795523.1:291526-296129 GCF_000699145.1 Aptenodytes forsteri
TTAGGAACCTGGATTTCTTCCCATTAGGACATACATTTGTTTCATGAGAATTAGAATATCTGGAAACCAAGCTTCTATTTTATATTGATCTGTAGTGCTTATAAAATAATTCTTTACTCCTGAACTGCAAAGGAACAAACTTTAATGGGAGATTAAACCTAATAAAACTTTACACAGTGCAATAGCTCTCTGTTACTTTCAGCATAACTGTTTACACTGCCAGTATCTAAAGCAAACATTTCCTGACCCATTTTTGGCTCCTTTTCAGTATTGTGTTATATTTAATGTTACTCTTATAGGCCAAGTCAATTTGGCGAAGCTGAATTTCCTCTGAACGTGTTGGTTGTCAGGGAGCTACTTTTCAGGTCAGCAGTTTTGTAAATACAGGTCTGAAAGGGTAGGTATGGCTGGTTGTGGAGGTACTCGTTCCTAAAACTGCTTCTTGTGAAAACCGTACGTGTGCAATACCATAGTGACAGTAATGTATGATGGGTGCATCACGGTGGGTTCCAGAACAAAAACCTTGTTCTGCTCCTGCTAAAAGATCCATACACACCAGGAAGACTAATTTTTCTGCTGCTTAACCTCAGGCCAGGGCTTAGCTAATGGCCTAGTCACAAGCCTGCAACCCCAATTCATCAACACAAATAAAATGTGAAATGTATGACAAACCCTGGGTATTGGGTTTTTTTTTTTTTAAATGTTTTAAAAATCCTTAACGAAAATCAAATACGCTTTATCTCTGTGGAAAATCAAAACCCATTAAACTTGCTCAAAGAGATTACAAAAATATTCACATATCTGAAAGTTAATACACTGCAGTAGATTGAAAAGTACAATATAAGGAGTTAACTATTTTCCCAGCATTCTAGATTCAGATAGATTTGGATTTCTAAGTTATATTTCAGTTGCTGTGTAATTGAGAAAGAGTGGATCTTTTTGGGAGGGAACAAAGGAGACACACAGGGAAAAAAATGTTTGTATCCTATTGGAGGGCTTTACAGAGGAAAATATACATTCTAAATTAATTATACGTAAGTATTATCTGGTGCCAAAGTTATATATATTTACAGTACATCTTTTACAGCAATTCTTTCATGTCAGTGCTAGAAGTATAATTTACATCCTAACAAGTGCATTAATCTCCCTTTGAACTTGAAGAAAGGTGCCCCTATGGGTATGATATATTCCTGCATATGGAGCAGTTTATCCTTTTGCAATTGCCATGTTAATTTTGAAAAATAAAAAATAGTACTTAATTTAAATTTCTCCATCCATAAGCAAAGCCATAGATAATATAAATTTAAATATGTTCTAGTAAGCAAGTAAATTGTATTGATGGAAGACTCCAGAAACTGTTTTAAGTATTTTAGTAAGATTAGTTTTTAAATTCAGAAATAATAAGTGAATTGCATTCATTATAATAAAAGGAAAATAAAAGATTTAAATGAACTGTTACATTATATAACTTACATTAATTTTTATTTTTCTCTTTATCTTAAACATATTGACTGTAGTAGTTCTAATGTAGATCTGCTTGACTTCGCATCAAGCTCTAGACCTGCAAATCTGGATTTCATTTGAAATCAAATCTGAAAGTCAGCTTTTCCTAAAATCTTATGGAAACAAAACTTCTATTGAAGGCATCCTTTTTTTGATGGGATAAAGATTCAGTACAAAAAAAAAAAAAAAAAAAAGCCCTATTTGTATGTTGCTGCAAAATACTTAAACCCACTTTTGGTTTTGTTACTATGATCTGGTGAGAAGGAGTACGGACAGGATGTTTCATACAAAATCCTATTCTTATGACATTTGAGAAAGCTTCAGAGCTTCAAGTAATTCAGATAAACTTGGAAATGAAATTGAATCATGAATTAAAAGCCTGTGAGCTTTGGAATATTTATATTAAACAAGCTGAAGGTTCAGCCATCCCTGCAGTTTAATACACAGAGTGGTTTTCCTCCTTTACTTATTAATTTTGCCTCTAGACAATGTCTCTTTATCTTTTTTTTTTTTTTTTAATTTCTCGGGGTCCGGTATACAACTTTCATTACATATTCAAAAGATACTTTTATAGTTTATGCCATAAAAAACACAGAGTGAAATTCACAGAAAACATGCATGACCCTCATTTGTCCAGAGAATTTGCAAATTCAAAAATGTACATATTAGCAAGGAATACAGAGAAGGAAATTACAGAACACTTGTAATCTCCCATCTGCATGTTCCTGTCACTGCACATGCATAATAGCCAGTTCCACAGGAGACGCAGAAGGACGTATGTATGCAGCCAGAATTAAATCATCAGGCAGGAGACAGTAATACATTCACACAAATAATAATTTTGTGATAATTGCTTTATAAAACTATGATCAATTGTTTGAAATCTTTCACGATAAACACCTACTTCTTGGCATGTTGAAGAACACAGATATAATTGTCTGAGCTGATGAAGTGCAGAGGGACAAATAATTACAAGGCTAGTGTTTAAAAACACATGTAGCACTAGATAGAATAATGACAAATAATAAATCATTCATAAAAGTTACAGGGTTTAGAGAGGATACAGGCCTGGGGTGCTGCCTAAAGTTGCTGTCATGGTGCCTGATACACCCTTTTTTCAGTCTCAGGCAACTTCATCTTCTCATTTGATACAGAGAATTCTGCTGAATTTTAATTTCAAACCACGGGGCCTGTATTACTTCTGCATCTGTCTGTGGGACATCATTTAAGACTGTGTTTTTCCACAGGGAGTTTTAGTATCTGCTGTCACTCACAATGAGGTTGTCATTAGCAGTGCTTAGTAATCTGTATCCTCTGGTCTGGCACCGTTCTGCTTTATAGCGCACTGTTTTCCTTTTACAGTTGACTGCAAAAGCAAAGAGGAATTATCTTTGTGCTTTGGGTGTAGGCTTTCCTAGCAGTATGACACTCGGGCAATGACCATATGTATTGCATCTCCTTCCTCTGTCAAGAATCTACAATGTCAGTTTGTGAGATCACTGAAAATAATCATAATTAATTTCTTGTTGATTGACAGGCTAATTCCTTTTCAGTATAGTATGCAAAGGCAATTATCAGTCAGTGCTAGCCACATGCCTACGTAAATTTTGTTAGAGATGCTCAAGGCGGAGTTTAAGCCTGCACAACTTTAAAAGCTTGTGCCGTACTTCATGACCAGTTAGACAGTTTAATCAAAGTTAATTTGTATTTAAAAAAGACTTTTCTGAAATATGCTTCTTTTAAACATGTTGGTTTTGTGAGGGGTTTTTAGAAGAGTGAAACAAGCCCTCTGTTGTCAAATTGGAAGAACTATCTTTTGATGACACTTTAAAAAAAAATCAAAACTTAGTGAAAAATTATTCAATTTCTGCATTTTGTATTGACCACTTCAAGTTTTCATTTAGAACTGGTTCTTTGAAAATAAATCATATTTCAATATGTATCTCAGAAAATACAATATGCCAAAACCACATTCACATTATTTCTACCCTAGCAACACTTTTTGATCAAATCAAAATTGATTGTTTTCTCATTAAAAATGTTAACATTTTCAATTTTTATTCCCATTTGGAATTAAAAAAAGGAAGGTATTAGGGAAATTGCAGTGCTCAGAAAGATTTACTGTTTCTATTCATACATAAAATTGATGCCTGACTAGAGGCAAACTAATTGATTTTATGAGATTGAGTTATTTTCGTCATTTACCGATATAGACTTTCAGCTGTATATCCAGCAGGCTTTTAATATACACTGATGAGGAAATAGCGTATTCTGATACAGAATAGCTTGTACAAAAATGTAGAAAATGTGAAAGTAGCAGAGTTTGATTTCAAAGCAGTCAAGTCCTATTTATTGTGACTCCCAAGTAAATTTACACACAGGAAACCAGAAAGAGACCCTGTCTGCCACATTTTCCAGCTAGATACCTGTAAGTGCCTGACTGTCTCAGAGATGTCAAAGGGGTACTACTTTTGTTAGGAGAATCACTTCTTGGCCTATTTCTGTTAGGAAGTGAGCATTTCTATGGGCATGACCACATGTGTAAATCGAAGGTGAGAACTTTGATATTTTAATGAGCCTTGTCTGGTAGAAATCCTCTTAGCATCACTGAAGCCAACAGAGTTACATCAATTGGTACCAGAACAGAATCTTCCCATAAAACTTTATTTTAAAACATAGATGGTGTTGATATTTTTGGAAAACATTTCTCAAGCTTTACACATTTGTGGTTTGTTCTGCACTTTCAGTGACATCTTCTATTCATTTACTGGAAATGAAGGATAACACAATCATCCTAAGGCCCAGTACTGTGATGAAGAATTGCAAAGAGCTGCAGTAAAAAGTAAAATCTATATACATACATGTACACGTATATGCACTTATGTACAATTTTTTACATATAAATATGTATATATTCTTGCTTAGGGAAAATAAGACGTTCTTACCTTGTTTAACAGGATGAATTTTGGGTCTGTGGTAATCAGGACAAAATACTCCACTTTCACTCATTTCAAATTTATCTCTAATATTATGCAAAATGTCCTCCATTTGATTTAGATGAGAGGTTTTTTTAAAACACATTTTATAATGAAACTTTTTT
>NW_008795523.1:296167-383616 GCF_000699145.1 Aptenodytes forsteri
TTAAAAAACATTTTTTAATGAAATTTTTTTTTTTTTTGGGGGGGGGGGATAACGATTAGGTACTTACCTACTTTATAAACAGGTCATGTTTATGATGGGAAATAAAATTCAGCCATCATTTCCTGATTTGCTCTTTCTCATCTAAGTTTTCTTTTACTCCACTTCTTTATTAGATATGACAAAAAAAAAAAAAATCTTTAGCAGTTCAGGCATTTAACACTCCCTCTGAAGCTAATCAGAGATTGTGTCCCCCATGATACACAATGAACTCTCTGAGGAGCTCAGAAAGTACATTCTATTGTTTTTATGTGGCTTTTTTAGACTGTTTCCTGGAGGAAATCCTTAGTCCAATAAATTTCTTAATCACTTTGAAAAACATGTTTCATTTTTTTTGTTTGGGATGTATGGGGTTGTTTTGGTTTTTTTTCCCCTTAAAAAGGTGTTTGAAGTCCTTGAATTTACCCCTGGGCCCAATAGCCATCTTTAATTCTCATTTCTAATCTCTGAACACTCTTAATCAAGTCTTCAGTAGTTTTAATTATTATTCAACATCTTATCTAGGATTAAAATTTTTCTATGATTTTACCATGAATACAGATCATTAAATACTCATTGTATAATTGCAATTAAAAGAATAATCCCTTCAACAAAGTTTAGAACAATTTAAACTACCCAGGATTTAAGAAAGCTGAGTGATTGGAAAGGAGATTTAAGGCTTGGCCAAACGTCCTGAAAGTTAAAACAGATTTGTAAGTATTCTTAGGAAAAAGGAAATTACTACCAGGAACCAAACATGAAATCTGTCAGCTTTGATAGACTGTCTTGTATTGTGACCAGTTCAAAGACTTTCAGAAAAAAGGTCTAAGAACCTCACAGCAAGAGTGTAGAAAAATCTGCATCTATAGTTAGATCTCTTCCCAATCGTTGATATCAGAGAAAGTTTAAACCCTGAAGCCTGAAGGTGAAGATCTCTTCAATAAAAGTGACATTAACTCTAAAAATGCCATGTACTTTTGATATCAACTTACTTTGTAAGTCCAGCTTTTTTTGGTTAAGATTATGCCTTCAGAAACTACAGTCTCCAGAGGACTAAAAGATTTCCAGGAAGAGCAGGATAACTGGGCACAAATTAAAAATTTAAATGCATGATAAAATCAACAGTGATGAAAAATGTGCACAAAAATGCAGTATCTCCAAATCTTCTTTTCTGCTATAACCAGAATGTTACTTTATGAGGCTAGATAAATTACCATTAGGCTTACAAAAACCAAGTATCTCACCTATCCAATAAAATACTTACATGTATTTTAACCCTATGATAAGTTCATTATCCTGCTAGTTACTGTAAAGATGCTTACAAAATGCTTGGTAAAAAAGCTGAGGAGGGAAAAAAGGTGAATTCAAAAGCAGCATGTTTTGAGCTCATGCTCCTCTCAGGAGGCAAATATTTTTTATTTCCTGTTAACTAGGCTTAAGAGACACACATGACCATGTACAAAAGGAGCTGTTGGTGAGCCTTAATGCCAAAATTCCTGCTGCAGACTGCTCAGTAGGATTAATGGCAGTCAAGGCCATACGGAAGGACAAGATGGTTAAACAAAGCACTGGTCCCTTGATGTTGCTGTCCAGCTACCTCTTTCCCCATCTGGGCAGTTTACATTCAGAGTCCTGTCAGTACAGGCTCCCGTGGGCCTTACGTAGCACGCACTGCCTTTGCACGGGCTTAGTGCTGTTTTCCCTGTGTTCCAGGAATATAAATGTTTTTGGCAGAGATGTAATGCTTCAGACTACAGCAGTTTGGCTGCTTTCACCTGCAACACACTTTTCATGTCTCAGTACCTTTCCTAGCCCTTCCTTTTCTACTCTGAGTAGTAGCGTGCATTTGGATTTTCTGCATTATCCTACCCTTGCTTGGCTTTTCCACAACTCTCTGAATAACAAGTATTGTGTGGCTTCCCTTTCAAAACTGCTTTTTGGTGTTTTCCTCACTTTGAATTCATCGAGCATATTAACTGCATTGGTGCAAGCCCAGTGACAAAATAATTTGGGAGGGAGGTATTCCTATTTTGTAAAAGAAAATCCTCCAGTGTAAATGGCTGAGTGTTTTAACACAGTTGATTAGGAAAATATGCTCCGAACACACTTGAAAAAATGCTTGCCTGTCAAGGGAGGAGTGGGAGGAGAGGCAAAAGAAAGGAATTAAGCCATTCAGAAGAGAGTTTCCTGGCAGGTGGCTCAATTTGTGCCACTTCAGCAAATGGAGAAAAACAAACAAACAAGAAAAAAATTACAATAGCACTCAAGGTGATTCATTAAGTTACATTTTCATTAATGTTTGATGATGTCATTAAAACACTAAAATATTGAGATGTTTTCCATCTATTAGGCATTAGCCATTCTGTCACACTGGGATATAGCCTAGCATTGCCCTATATCATACTGGGAGACTGGTTAAAACCCTCCTGTGTTGTCTGTCATCAGTGTTCAGTGTGAGACTTCCTGCAAGTTTTCAAAGACAATAACGAAACCTGGGGATTGTATCCTTTTGAGCAAGTGAGTCACCAAAACATCACAGATGTTCATTACCATATGAATTTAGCACAATTTCTAAATCCCCAGATCACTGTTATCTCTGAATTTACCCTTTGTAGTGAATGGAGGAAAATTGTTATTTTATTTATCTGAAGACTGCATTGTGATAAGCAAAGTGCTGGAAATAATCATATGAAATTCACTGTAGCATAAGACTTTCTGGTAAGGAAAAAAAAACACAACTTTTTTTTTTTTTGAGGGAGAGGGAAGGATATAACAAGTTTTAGTAGAATAAAGAATTGTAATTGCTACTTCTGATACAATACATAATTTTTTTCCCTCTCAAGAAAAGAAACAAATTTTGTATGACAGAATAGGGAATATATGAGATATCCCATGGGCCTAGTTTTACCATGTTTATATTCCATCTAATAGTGAAGAAAACAAGGATGATGTCTAGCAGTCTTTTGAAGGCACATTTGAGCTCAACCAGAGAGCACCTGAGGCAATCCAACTCCAACCTCAAAACTGCGCAGGTGAGAGAGGGGCTTGTTAGAGAGGGTGCAGAGCTGTACTAACAGCTGCAATACAGGCTTGAAAATTGGACAAAAACCACAGCTCCACAGAATAAACTCTGTTGGCAAATGCCATATAGTTATGCTGTCAGAAACATTCATTCACCTATGGCCTCACGTTATTAGTACCGGTTCTTGAGCAGTTTTGGCTGAAGCCAACCAGCACTCTCCCATAGACTTCCTGGAGACGGGTCAGTAGCTAGCATGGGCCACAGCAGTTCTCATTAATTAGGTAGAGATTCTGGTAGCATGAACACAAGCTGTCCTGTGTCAGCTAGCATAGCTGATGGCTGTGTTTAAATTAAAGCCTTGATGCTTCCAAATAACGCCAAAAATATATTTTCCTCTTCCTTTTTCTGCTCCTGTCTGCATTATTTTTCCTTTAAGCCCAGCTAAATATTTCCTTTTTAACAAGTTCTCTGTTTCTCTTTACTGAACTTCTTCAGCATGTCTTGCATTTGTTTATGCCATTATAATTTGTTTACAACTGTATTTCAAAAATATATTTTAGACAAAGCAAACAAACAGAAAAAAAGCATAGAATATGGTGAGGACTTTAGACAGTGACTTAATATTTTAGGAAATTCAGATTCAGTGCAGAAAGAAGCCTGAATATAAGTCAAGAGGCATAAATATACAGAACAAAAATGCAAATGATCCATTCTGGGACCATGACTGTACATAGCTCTGTGTACAGGTAGGCAGGATGTGGGAAGCGTTCAGCTGGCTGGAAACCTGAACACAGCACAGTTTTTCTACAAGTGCCAGCTACAGCTGAAACTCCACATTGTGATTTTGAGGAGCAGGTACTTCTTATTATTACTAAGTTGAGTTTGATATTTCTCCAAGACCTGGTATAAAAAAAGAAAAGGGGAAGAAAATTCATCTAATGAACACACCAGTGTAAAAACGACATCAGAGACATTTATCTGTAATGTGAAACAATCTCTCTACATACAGTTACATGAATTGATAATCTGAGGTCATTTGGGTTTAGTTGTAATATTTACTAGCTTTCTGTTTACAAGACAGCTGTCTTGTAAAGTCTCTGCGAGACAACCAAGCAATACCAATGAGTTTGAGTTTCTTCCTGGTTTAAGATGAGTGAGGTGAAACAAAAGGCCAGTAATGTGTGATCTCAAAGATCTGGCATTAGCTGAGGAACCTGTAGCCACTGGTTTTAATCACTAGACTCAATAAAAGTTGACAACTATTCTCAATCATATTCTGGCATGAAGAAACTGAATAAAAGTATGAAAACAACACAACCATCTTGTATAAATATTGGGGGGATAGGGTGTGCATGTATTTTAAATTAAAATTTCCAGTTTCCATCTGTAGAGGATTGGAAGGCTTTTGGTGCTATAGGGACCAAAGGCATCAACAAGTGTGTGGTCAGCAGTCACATGGGGTAATCCAACCTTCCCAATCAACTCTTTGCCCAGGACTTAAATTAAATAGTTAGCACTGAGTCAGATAACTTGGAGGCTGATACCTAAAGAAGACATGAGCCTTCTCAATTAAATAATTATTTAATAAGGAGGCATTGGTTCATACGGCACAAAGCAATCAGTCTGATAACTAGACTAACCGAATAATTTGATATTAACTCAGTAAATATGATCATATTTACTTCACATTTATTATAATTAACTAGTTGAGTTGAAACTGAAAATTTCAGTGGCTGAGCTATTTTGGCCAGACATCAGCCCTTCAACAGACCTGAAAGTAAATAAGAGTGATAATCTTTATAATTCCCCGACTGCCAACCTGTAAGTACAAACATTGCTTGTTTTGTTCTTTATTTATGCTGGAAACACTTGTTTTGACAAATAACACGATCACTGATACTTCAGTACTTGGTATAATTGGTAGCAGCAGGTCAGCTAAATTGTTCATCCCAGTTTGTCTATGTTGCTAATGAAACTCCAGCATTATCACTTCTTTTCCATTCCCGAGGACTACAGTTGACCAGTACCCTCGCATGTTCCAACCCTAGCCTTTCCCCACCTCCTGAAAGACACTTCTGTAACCTATTTCCATATGAAAGTATAATTTCTTTTGTACTCCAGAACATACAAAGTTAAATCCTAACCAGCTGAGGATCTGTCCCAGTTGCTTATTCTGTATTAACTACTGCCTAGCATTCCTGCTGAGACAAAATGCCTCGCCAGTACCTCCTGCAGTGGGCTATGTCTTAAAGGCACACATTAATTGTTAATTAACAGATTATAATTTAAAAAATAAACTCCAAACAGCTCATTATGGTGACATTTAAATCACTCCATTCAGTCAAATAGGATGACAGTTTATTTAATAATGATCACAGTGTTTCTTTTTTCTGTTGCTTTTTTCCCTCTTTAGCAGCATTCTGATACAAAAAAGATACCATCGACAAATGCAAGTCAAATGGTCTCTTTATGAAACAAAATTTGTGCGAGCTGATTCGACTCAGGCTGATATTGTGTCTTGAAGGATGGGAGGGGCGGCTGCAAGAACAATCTGTTTCTTTTAGGAGCCAACTCTACATGCCTTACTGTGTAAAATAGTAATAATTGAAAAAAACCACCAGTTTGGCTGAATAAGAATTGTAGGATTCAGCTGACTTCACAGTTTTAAGGGTATTTTTTCTTTTTAAGAAAGATTAGCCCTTGTGAAATGTGAGGAGCAAACAACATTACAGGATCTATTTTTATGGAAGGAAGCATCCTTCTGTATGAACCCCAGATGAAAAGCTGTCATCCGTCTTCTGAATAGGTTTTATCCTCCTCCCCTTCAATGGCTAGTTTTTTGAAACTGCAGAAGACTCCAAGCAATTCTTTATAATTCCCTAAATAAAGACATCAGAGTATTGGCAGAAAGAGTACATTAACAGGAATGGGCAGCTGTCTCTGAGAGGGGAAAGAAAAAAAAAAGAAAAAAAAAAGGAGAAAAAAAAAAAAAGGATGCTTACCAGCTTAGTTAAAAGCTGTGAAATGTTATTATTGAGTGTATGTCAATGTGATGTGTCCTTCCAGTTTAAAATGGTGCTTTAAAATGGTGCTTCAAGCAGAAGATTTCTCATTTATGATATATCAGCCTAAGTCTATGAACTGTTCTATGGTAAGAGTCTTACCAGTCCATCAAAGGTAATTAAAGGCAGAGAGTAAACTTCAAAGACAAAGTGCAAATTGAATCAGGGAAAAAAAGAAGGAATTAAAAAAAAAAAAAAAAGAAAGAAAGGAAGGTATATAAAAATAAACCTTTCATTTGGGAATATGTAAAAAGGCATCTATTGATATCATGCTGTAGAGAAGGTTTTAAGGATGACCAGAAATATAAACTATCCCCTGAATTTTTATTCCATTTTATAGAACTGATGTAAAAAGATGGATAAGGTTGCAGTGTTAAGTGTTACATTGTACATTCTTTATGGTGTCTTATTAGGTGGATAATGCATTCTACTAATAGCTTGGACATTTATTGCTAAAATTGTCACAGGACACCCAGCCCCCTTATTTTTTTCCTTGGATCAGTTCTATTCCTGGTCAAATAATTCATTCTTTTTGTATAGTGCTTTTTCCTAAATAGCTGTGCCAAGTATTCAGTCTGTTCTGTGGAATGTACAACTTCAACTTTGTCTCTGCATGTGTTCATTATAGCAGTCTTTAATTACAGGATCAGATAATATTTCTCAAATAGCACAATCTAATATTATATTGTTTGGTTTTGGATTTTCACCCCATTTTTTTCTGGGAACATTCAAAGACACTTGCAATAAATACATTGCAATGGAAAAATAAAATTTTATTGTTATTATTTGAAGCATTAAAGCTGTTGAAAAAATCTTAAAAAATGGGAATTTTTGTATTAAATAAAGCATATTCTTCCCCTCCCCTGTCTTGGGTATCTTTCAAAACTGGCCAAACATCTTGCATAAACCATCTTCACACAGAAAATAATAACCAGTAATAAGGATAATGACAGTACCAATAAATATCATATTCAGAGAGAACAAATCTGCAACATTTCAATCTGAAAGCTGAAAGTTTCAGAAACCTATGAGAGGCTATAATGGACTGTAATGAAAAACATGATTCATTTAACTATGCAGGTTGGTACAGCTCCCAACAGCTCCCATTATAACAAGCAGAAATCATCTTTGCTGTTTTTAGTCAAATCCTCTAGAGTAAAGGCAAATTGTTTAAATATACTGTGGGATAAATTAATGAGAATTTATTTACCTAGTGGGTAATTCTTCACAGTTTCCATAGTTTCAAAATCATAATGCATGGAACTGGTTTTTTACTATTGGGATTTTTTATGTATTATGCTCCAAAACCTACTTCCAACAAAATCTCTGATCTTTTCAAGTCAGGATAGGGTTAAAACACTAAATCATGATATTGCTCTTTATGATTCAGCAGTGGGTGAAAATCTTATTTCCCCCCCATGGGAAATGACATACTAAAAGTTCCAGTTTCTTTTGATCTTAATCCAAAGCTCATCAAAATCAATAGTTGTGTTTCCATTGACCTCTAGTATGATTAATACTGGCTATTTTGGAGGATAAATGGATTGAATAGATGTGTGACACGAATGTAGCTTTACAGAGAACCACTGGTATCTCTGTTTCCTAACTGCTTGCTCATAGTTTGTGGCTATTTACATAGGGCAAGAAGAGCACTTGAACTATAGGAAAAGAATGAAGGGAAGAAAGTGGGTAACAGGAAACCACGTAGTGGTTTTTGTTTATGTTTCTATTCTATTTTGATCTAATTTAAAATTAAAAGGCAATGTGCAGAATGTAACATATTTCTGAAGGTAAAACAGACATCTTGTAGGAAGATGAAATTCCTAAGAACAATATTAGAAGTAGCCAAAAGTTAAAACACCCAATAAATTCAAAGCTAGTAAAGCAGTGATTTCATAAAATTTGAAGTAGATAGAGGTTTAATATAGAAATAAAATCAGCAGAGAAAGAGAAAGGGGGAAAAAATGTGTATAAGTTGATTTCTTTTTACTTTATTTTTCTTCTCTCCATTGTTTGTTATATTTCCTTGCCCTGTGTTAGCTTAAAATTAAATGTGAACTGTAGCCTTTCTTAGTGTTTATTTTTTACACAGAATTTTGCTGGAACTACTCTTATGCATGAAGTTAAGCACATTTTTTCAAAAGGATCATAATATATTTGCAAATTGTTGCTTCTTTATTTTTTCTTCTGAAAATTCCAGACCAAAATTATTCTTTTCATGTAGCACGCAATCTTTTTGTTGAAAAAAAAAAGAAGGAAGAAAACGTTTTGAGTCAGAGTCTTGATACATTGCAATAGATTTGTGATTCATACCAAAGTTTTGCTTTTCAGTTTAGCCAATGGTTATAAACTGGAAGAAGTATTTTCTCTTTCTGAATGTTATTTCTACAGGTATTTAGTAACTGTCTGTGTCTTGGGCTCAGCACTGAAATTTACTTCTTAAAGACGAAATGAGAACTGATTGCATGAGTCTTTTTTTTTCTCAGGCCTTTATTGTCGGAAGGGTGAAATGCATGGAGTAGGACAGGACCACACTGAAAAGGCACAAATGATTGTTACTTGGCTTGATAATTCATAATTAACAGTTGCTTCTGGTAAATGTCTATTGCTACACTTCATCATCTGGGCAGAGCACAGATGTGTAGCCTCTGCAATTCTACCTGATCTGTGGAGAGTACATGTCTTTTTTTCATATTTACATGTCATTATCTGGTACAAACAGGACAAGGAATTTTTTGTGGGACAGAAATAAATGATAAAGACTAATCCTGAATATAGACTTCAGAAAATTACCATCTCTTTAGCATTGCATTGTGAAGAAATTGGTTGCAGGCCAGAACCTAATACTGTGCGCTTATCCTCTGAGAATGCCACTTGCAATGGCAAAGTAACAAGTGAGATATCTGAATGACTGTAAGCAAAATTCTGTCCTCATTTTCACCTATTCATTTCTATGAATGCCAATGGCAGCAGTATATTTCTCGGTGCCTGAACATTCACCTCCAAGCCCCAACTCAAACAAAAAAATCTTTAAATCTCCTTCAAGAAGACATAATATATTTATTTGTCAATCCATGTTTAATGATTATTAGGGCAATCAATTAATTAAAATGAACTACATGAAAGTGAATGCAATTAAAATGAAATGAGAGATGGGATTACAGCCTCTGTATTTTGTACTGGTGTACATGGTAACTTTTCTGTCCTTAGTGATCAGTTTCAGCAAGGTCTGAGAAGAAGGAGAGGTACCTCAAAGATGTGCATGTTCTAAAAGTTTTGCCAACTCAGGAGACAGAGTAAAGAACAGAAATTATTGTTCCCTCCAAGGAAAGAACAATTATAACTCAGCCAATTCGGAGAGGATAGGACGAGGCTGGGGAGACTGGGAGCTCAGAGCTGTGAGTTCTGTGTGTGTGGGAGGGGGCATGGAATAGGTTAGGAATATGGGATACTGTCTCATAGGAAAACCGGCTTCATTAATTCTGCTAATTTTACTTAGCTTTAACTTTAATACCTAAGCACAGTAGCAATGAGGTGAGAGCTCTTAAATGGGTGAATGCACATTGTAAATTGATTATTAGAAGCCTGTCTTATAGATACATTTATATCTATATATGCAAATACAGATATTTATATATCTATACGTGCATTTATGGGTGTCTGTGTATGTACATATATAAATATGTATACATACATGCAAATACGTACATGTGCTTGTAATAGAGAAGGTGCCAGTAGATGGCACTCAAGAATGTAGAACTGATGGGTTTGTTGGCTGCCTTTTCAGGACGAAATCAGTAAGAAATCTAATCAGATTCTTGAAACAACGATGGCCTCCACCCCAGACAAAAGCATAACAAAGTCTCTACTTGAAACTAATGCAATGGCTCTCTAACCTCCAAACAGTCTTTTTCTGCGTTGTCTAGGGAGGGTTTGCATGTACTAGGGCTCAGGTGGAACAACTGTTAATACTACGGCTGCCTCCAAAGTACTAAGTAAAAAGGTTCAGATGTTATTTATTTTTGTCTCTGACAGCACCTGTCCTGGTATGATGCTTCACTATCAAGCTAAACTTTTTTATCACCAGAATTGGGGCAGCTGCATCCAAACTGCCTGATGGGAGTTGACCCAGCCATGCTAACCATTGTGTATTCTGGACATAGTCTGGAGAATAGCTCACCCAAGACAAAACCATGAAGACTTTTCTAATAGTTTACATAGACAACCCAGTCCTTGGGCCTGTTTAGTTTATGGATATAGATTTCTTATTTAGCTTTTGTAAGTGGCATTGTATCTGCAACAGAAATAATGAAAAAAAACTCTGTATGAATGCACTGAAATCAGGAAGAACTAAGTGGAACTTTTCCTGGTAAAAATGGATTTGAGAAAAAGTTGTAACCTCAGCAGATAGAGATTTTTCTTCTTTATTAGTCCAGAAGTCTGTTAGTCTAGAAAATACAACTGTGTCTACAGGCAGCACAGGCATACTCCATTACATCTAGACTTCAGTCTTGCCACCCCTACCAGCATGTCTGCATGTCAGAAGAAGACCCAGGTCTACACCACCCTCCCATATTCCCAGATTCTTCTTGGAAGGAGATCTGAGCAGAGAGATGTGAATTGAACCACACTGCATAACCATAGCTCGCCAGGTCTGGAAAGCTGGGAGAAAAGAAACACCAGCCCCTCCATATAGACACAACCAGAACATTTAAAAGAAAAAAAAAAAGGTGGGGGGCAGAGAGGGAGAGGAGCATCAGTATTTGCCATTGAAAGTGAGAAGCTTGAGAAATCAATAATGAAAAATTACACGCAGACTGCAAATCACTGGGACCATGGCTTTGTAAAGATCCCATTTTAAAACACATGCTGGATAAAAGTGGCTTGAAGCCACAACTAAAGAAACACTCCTGGTTTTGTTTTTTTTTTTTTTTAATTTCTTCTGTGTTCAGGAAAATGGGCTCTTGTTCTCTAAGAACAAATGATCATACCTCATTTCATTATGAAAATCTCTCTCCTATGAGATATCCCTCTCAGGCCTAAAAGCTTCATCTGACTGATCAGATGATGAGAGATAGCAGTCGTGTACAGCCTGGGTTTGGAAGACCAAGGAATGTGTGTCACAAGTTGCTTCCTTTCTGAAGATCTGCAGCTTTATGCCTTTCTCATTCAACCTTAAAAAAAAAATTAAACTTCGAGTGGGACTTAATTTGGGAGCACAGACTTTCAAAAGGCTCACAGAAGAGAAAATGTATTCCTCCATATCATTCTAGCTTGAACTTGCTCTTTGTCAAGCTTATGTACACTCTACTGGCCTTCCCCTGTATCTTCATTTTCTTTAAAAAGGCCTTGTTTTGAAATCTAAATCTTATCTGGCATCAAATGAAGTCGGTTGTATCACTCTAATTTCCATGAATAATCTCATTCATAAACACACTATGAAAATATAACGCACACATGCAGAGAGAGGAATCTGGGTATTTATTCTGCAACATAAAATGTTTGGATCAGCCACAATAGTTTTCCATGAGGAATGTTTTTGCCTGTCAATCATTTTAAATAACCAGAAAGAGAGAAAGCCTAAATAAAACTTTGTCTGAATGGCTACAGAGAAGTCAGAAAACGAGAGATGCTAACTTCTTGCCAATTAATCTGTTTCTTTTTTTTAACAAATGAAATTAATTCTGAGATGTGCTACATTCAGAGGCAACTGTCATTCCTGTTCTAGTTTTCACACATTATTTTTCCTACTTTTTCTCAGCTGTAATGAAAAGACTAGCAGACTAAATTGAGAGAAAAGGAGAGGTGAATCTGTTGAGAGGCTCTCTAATGACTGCTTACTGCAGCATTCTTTGCATGATGGCTTAATTAACTAGTTATGGTATATATCTGCTATCCTTAGTGAGTACTTGTTAAAACTTTATGTATACTCACACATGCAGCTTTGAACACAGCTTTTAAGATACAAGGGCTTTTTTAAAATTATTTTTTTTCCTGATGTTTTTCCTCTAATTCTCTTAGCAATCAGCTAACCCTAATTATATTTAGTCTACAAAAGGCTGCTGTATGCTGTTGTAATATGCCACCTGAGAGATACCTCCTTGAAGTTTGGTAGAGTTTAATAAAAAACTAGTTAGCGAAGGCTAAATCCCGGAAAGAACTAATGCCACAAAGTCACTTTGGTTACATGGGAATTCTCCCTTTGCGGTACAGACACGTGCCACTCCTAAAAGCTCTAACTGGTTTGATAGATTCCTGCTTTTTGCTACATTGCCTGTTCAGCCACAGTTACTTAAGAAATGTTATTTTAGATTTGTAGGAGTTTTACAAGTGTTATATAAATTGCTTAGACACCTTTATGTAAAACAGAAGGGTTTATTTTCCTTCCTCTCTCAAAATAACAAAAATAATTTCACTCTCTCTCACATCCCAAATGGCAAATCACTTAAATTCTTTAAGAAAAGAGCATGTTTTTGCAATAATCTATAAAGTATGATATGTTATAAAGCATAACATGTTTTGTTGAATAAGGATTGGGTTACGTATATAATGGAAATTAGTCATATGCTTATAGAATCATAGAATCATAGAATCATTAAGGTTGGAAAAGACCTCTAAGATCATCGAGTCCAACTGTTGACCCAACACCACCATGCCCACTAAACCATGTCCCTAAGTGCCTCATCTACTCGTCTTTTAAATTCTTCCAGGGATGGGGACTCAACCACTTCCCTGGGCAGCCTCTTCCAAAGTTTAACCACTCTTTCAGTGAAGACATTTTTCCTCATGTCCATGTTATGTTTTCTGTTGACTCACCTATTGTAGGAATGACTAAACTAGCCTACGCTAATATCAATGGCAACATTCTTACGACATAAATCAAATAAAATCATCACAGAATTTGGTATGCAAATCTGCATGGCAAACATCTCACCTTTCTTCCAGAATTCTCCTATTCCATATCCTATTCCATTGGACCAGCTTTTTCCACATATGACAGCTTCATGCATAGGCTGTATAACAGAAGAATCACACATGCAACTATCAGTAAAAGTCTCCTTTTTCTTTAAGACATGAGGCCACTGTGGTACAATGTCATTAATCTGACTATACTTTGGAAGGCAAATGACCGTCAACTGAGCAGTCACAAAGCAACAACTATTGCCATGAAACACATTACCTTTATTACTTTTTAAACATAATTTAAATTATTAGCAAATTATTTGGAGGCACTTTTCAAAGACTAAATAATGACCCTGAGGTCCAGCTGATATAAGAACCTGCGATTCTTTTAAAGAGACTTGAGCCACGTAATTTTGTACATTCTGAGGACTGAGAAAAGTGACTGCTAAAGATATTTTTTTTTGACTGAGTCTTTGGGTCTTTGGTAGAAACAGAGCAAATTAGCCTGTGCAAAATCCAGCTATATCACTTCTAATACTTGAGATATTTTATTTTTGTACCTAAAAAATATTTCTACTCTGCCTTGTTTCAGGTTAGAGGTAGGAACCTAATTACTAAATACTTTCTCTCTATTTTTTTACCTCTCAGACTGTATCTGCATTAGTGACTATAAACCTGTGAAAAGAGCACTGTGTTCTTATTAAAGGCAAAACTGCAATCCAAAGTAGGTCAAAAGAAAGGAGCACCTGACACAATACACAGCTTCCAGAGATCATAGTTAAAAAAGAAAAACACCCATCTGTAGTGCCATTGCTAATGACAAGCTGAACCTAGGTTCCTTTCAGGAAAGAACTAGGAGGAGGGGCAGTGCAATAAATACAGTGGCACATGCCTGCTTGCCTGAAGAGTTTCCTCTCACTCAGCCCTGATACCCCTCCATCAATCACGGCTGATGCCTGCATTACATTCTAATTCCTAAGACACATCTCCTGTCATCTGGAAAGATCAAAGGGGAGGCTTGCTCAGGGACAAGGGAACATGTTAATCACAATCCCACCCCTTTGTTTGTAAATCCTTCGCAAAGTTCCAATTGCAGTGAATTAATTAAATTGGTTCTCACATAATGACACTGATTCTACTTGGTTTTTTCCTTTCTTTTTTTTTTTTTAATCACTTGCAAGAAACACATATTGCAATATCTTAGGCATCCAGCATTTCAAGAATATGAATATGATCTTGAAGCGTTATGATTACAGAGCACTGGGAATCTACATGTATTTTCTCTCATAAGAGAACTGCATTAACATTTCACTTACTTAACCTCCCAGTAGAATTGTGAGGGTATCATTTATAAGAATTGTATAGGTAGTATAGGAAGAAGAGAGGATTGATTGATTCAGGAGGGAAAATCATATTTCTTTCAGGCATATTCCTAAATTGCTTGACACACATTTGCTTATATGTGAAGGCTATACTTGAAGGAAAGCTGATATCTGAGCTTGAATAAAATACATTTCAAGGTAGAACTGGGAGAATTAGTAAGGAAAAAACTGAGATTCAGACTACACAAAGGTTGTATATACAAACAAGAAATTTACACCAAATTTACACTGAATTTAAACCACTTTTTAATCCAATACAATTTAATTAAACACACTTATTTCAATTTCACACTGGTTTATTGAAGTTTAATTTAAGCCACTTCCTCCAAGCTTGTTCCCAATTGACTTAGACTATGTCTACGTTAAAGACTTTGTTACAGTTCAAACAGCAAAGGTGCAGAGAGTGAACTTAAACTCACATGTCTGAACTGGCATAAATCCCTACTACAGATTCTGTTCCAGCAGCAAAGATGTCCTTTAGCTTGATTTGCTTCAAGACAGTGAATTTATTACATTGATACAAAGGTTCAGTTTGATAATGGCTCCATTAGGAACACTTTGCTGGTTTACTGTATTGGTATTTCTATAATGGTAAAGTGTTTCTAGTATAGATGCTTCTGGATATTAAATTGAACAAAACCTGATTTAAACCCAGAATAAGAGCATCATCCCAGCTTTCCACATATAAACAACCCCTGTGCAATAGTGAAATAAAAGGAGTTTGTTAATCCAAATATATACTATTTTCCCAAGGCAAACATTTTCTGATGGCAAAAGAAAAAAGTATTAAACCTCACTTTGGACTTAAATAACAGTGAAAGCCATATTCAAGGCTGTCAAAAATCCCAGACTGTCCCTGAAGTTAACACAGCTGAACTTCTCTAGAGTATCTGCATAACTGTATCAGCTTCTTTCTTCTTTTACAGATAATATATATTTACATTAAGCTTTTAATCTCTATGAAGAAAGGGACCTTAGAAAGGATTCACAGAATGATTTAACCAGGCAACAAAACAGAACATGTAAAAATTCATGTGTATGTCTCTTTCCAAGTAAAGATGTGGAAGGAGACAAAAAAAGTCCTTGACGGGGACATTGATGATTTGGGAGTTTAAAGCTCTTTAAAAAGAAAAAAAAAAAAAAAAAAAAAAAAGCTTTACGTAGAATATTTTAAAATAACATATTTTGTTACTGTGTTACTGGTAGTGGTATTTCAAGAACCAATCCAACATCTATAAGTCAAAGGAAAATTAGCATTGCCTTCAAACTTAGTTTCTTATATGAAAACAATGTTTCTTTCTACACTGTGAATTTTCTGGAGTTAAGACTCAGTGCTAGGGCCCTTTAAAGTTCCCTTGTGAATTTGCCAGGGTGAATTTTCCTGGTAGTTTGATTCCGAACATCATATTAAAATTTTGTAGCTTATATACATAAGTATTCAAACAATTTTAGCCTGATTCTAATGAAATGATGTGTCCATTCCTGCCTTCCAGAATTCTAAAATAAAAATGTCACTTTCATCTTTTTCTTTTTTGCTTTTGGGAATTAAATTATTGTAGTCTATCAATAAATGTTCACCTATTTAATACGGATGCTAAAATCATGCCAGGTGGAAATGGCTCATGTCCACACAACTGTGGAAAATTTAAAAAAAGTCAGGAGGGAAATACAGTACACTGAAGATGTTTCTTTTACTTATTTTCTTCATGTCACAGCTGCAAAAGGTAGAACTTGATTTAAGCTCTTTAAGTTTTTGTTATCTTGGTGAAACTTGATGATATTTCATGTAGCCATGAAAAAAAGAAAAGCAAATAGTGTGTTCCTTGAGTAATTATTTAAATCATATGGATATCTGAAAGTATTCTTCTTGTTCTGTATTAAAACACAAAGACCTGCATGGTCTTAGAGCCTGTACCAACATGAATGTTTAGTGAATAGGTAGGCATCCATGTCAAAGTCTGCTCCATGTTTTAATATGTTAAAGTTTGTGGCCTCCATGGGTTCCTGAGATGGTGAATTCCATAGTTCCTCAAACATATGACAAGACAAAACCAATTCCTTTAATTACTTCTTAATTTTCCTTTTTCTTCAAGGAGAACCTGTGTGCCCTCTTTGTAAATTCCATCTCCTTAAATTTAACTGTCCAAAATAATTTTATAATAACTGCAATCCCCTGTCATTTAACTTCATGGGAGGAATCACATACTACACAGTTTTAAGAGTCTTTGGTGAATGACTAAATGAATTTTATTGGCTGAGTCACTCTTTTCTATAAATTTGTTAAGAAACTAAGAAAAGTACTCCAGTAAGTAACTCACCTCCACAAAAGCCAGGCTAATGTTCTGGTGTGCCAGTTTTGTCTATCCATATGTTATCTTTGTTCTTTATTACCACATTTTGGTACAGAGCAAAAGTTGTTGATTTGCATGCTGGGTAAAACTATTTTGGGAGACTTGCAATCTTCAGCCTTTTTTAGTAGTAGTAGTAGTCGTAGTCGTAGTCGTAGTCGTAGTAGCTGAATTTCTGTGAACTGAAACCAAAGCTGGTTTATCATAATAGTTTGGGTCAGCTGCCCCACTGCAGAGACAATAAAATTTAGGAGAGGGGTAGGACAAACCCTGGGAAGTGACTACTTCAGCAATCACATTCCAATTTTCCTTTATGTTTGAGTCAACAACTTAAACCCTTAGGTTGCCAGATCGCAAGACAATCCTGGAGGTTTTTTCGAAGACTCTATGAGATTTGCCATAAATATTTTTCTGGTATTGAGATAAATGCTAATAATAGTAGCTTAGTAGTCCAGAAGTTTCACAGATGAGCTTCTTTAGAATGTTTATGAATATCACTTTTGTATTTATTTGTTTACTGAAACAATTTTAAAGCAGTTTTCCAACTGATCCCCTGTTGTGGTTTAACCCCAGCCGGCAACTGAGCACCGCACAGCCGCTTGCTCACTCCTCCCCCAGTGGGATGGGGTAGAGATTTGGAAGAATAAAGGTGAGATAACTCATGGATTGAGATAAAGACAGTTTAATAGGGAAAGCAAAATCCGTGCACGCAAGCAAAGCAAAACAAGGAATTCATTCACTCCTTCCCATCGGCAGGCAGGTGTTCAGCCATCTCCAGGAAAGCAGGGCTCCATCACGCGTAACGGTTACTTGGGAAGACAAATGCGTCCCCTCCCAACTTCTTGTGCACTCCCAGCCTCCTCGCTGGTGGGGTGGAGTGAGAAGCAGAAAAGGCCTTGACTGTGTGTAAGCACTGCTCAGCAGTAACGAAAACATCCCTGTGTTATCAACACTGTTTCCAGCACAAACCCAAAATATAGCCCCATACTAGCTACTGTGAAGAAAATTAACTCTATCCCAGCCAAAACCAGCACATCCCCCTTTAAGAAGAAAAAAAAAAAAATCCTTGTGAGTGTTTCTCTGACTTGTTTTGTAGTGAAAATAAATACAATAATTAAGTTAGTCTGACTGCAATGGTCTCCTTTCACGCTTTTTTCATACCTTGATCACTATTAGCTCTCAGGAGCTTTTTGCTGCTGAAGTATTTGAAAATATTTTATACTCTTGGTAAGTAATTTTCTCATATTTTTGTGGCCTGCCTTGCTGTAATTTTATGTGTAACTTTCCAGAGCTGATGTTTCCAGAGCTTTCTATTCTCCTTGATTAGAAGCTACTTTCTCTTTCTGGAGGAGGTCTTTCTAGTTGAATGTTTCACTGCAGGAAAGATGCTGACCATGGAGAGAGAGTCTAAAAGTAAATAGAAAGAATTACCAGAAAATTAGAAAGAATGATCGTAAGACTGAGGAAACCGAAGCAGCTGTGGCGGGGGGCAGGCACACAAAAAAACCCAAAACCATAGAGAATACTGAATGGGGACATTAAAAACAGTTGTCAAGTACACAAGAGGCTACTGCAAGATGAAAAATACTTAGTACTCTGTATCCATGGTGGTTAGGACAAGTAGCAACACATTTCAACAGCAGCAAGAAAATTTCAGGCTGCGTGGAAAGAAAATCTTCCTAGTGTAATCATAATGAATCTCTGAACTGTCTTAGATGTGGAGGTTGAGTCCAGTACTGGAGGTCTTTCAGAACAGCACAGAAATATACACACTGGACAAGTATAGCTGATTCTGATTGGGCCAGGGGATGTGTTAAATGATAGCCTGAGGCTTCGTTCATACCTATTTTTATCTGTTTTTATCATTCTAATAACTTCCTTTATTCTGAGTTTTTAGCAGGCTGGCTTATGACATCTCCCTTTAGAGTCTATTTCTTTATTTGTGCCATATATAGAGGCTCTAATGTGTCTAACTTAATCTCTGTGGCACCTGTTTAGCCTTGTTTAAGTGCCTTTTAATTAACTTACATATGTTTATGTAATTATTCTTTTTAAAAAATAATGCTATTTTTGGCTTTTTTCCTCCATGAGACAGACTACATTTGCCTAATTTTAGACATTGTTAGAGAGTGAATTTTTTGTAAGTTAATTCAGTTTGAATATTTTTAGTGTCTTGTTAAATTTTTGTATGAGAAAGCTTTATTTTGGATGAGTTAACATATATCACATCTATACCACAGTAGTTAGAAGAGGTAATGACACTTAGATATTGGCAATGATATAATCAATCCTTGTGTCAATATTCCTACCACTGATTTTGTAAACTTGAAAAGGTTGATAAGTGTATCTGATTCCTTGTAAAAGGTGGCATGTGTACTTTCGTAATGCAGGAGATACTGCGGAGCTTCTTACAGCAGGTAGAATAGATCAACCACTGTAGGTGTAATTTTTAAATGTAAATTCATTTTCTTTTGTGTAATGTAATTTCCTTTTATTGAGTATAATGTATAACTTCTCCTAACCCTTTCCTGATAAAGATTTTCATTTTTGTCATCTTAATACAGGATGGGTTCTTCATTTGCTTTTCTGTTTTTGCGGGATCTTTTATAGCACTACCGTATTGCAGGACCCAGTTTACTTCCTGTTTCTTTACAAAGAGGTGAAGGCAGTAGATGCTTTCATAAGTGAAACACGTAGATTCTTGACATACTAGTTTTCTCTCCCACAAAGTGACTTTGGAATTGATGAAAGAGGATACAGAAAGAACTTTTAAATTAACAGGAGTAGCAAGCAATGAAGTTTATTTCTAACTGATCCAAAGAGCATTACAATTTATTTTTGAAGTTGTGCAGATGAAGTATCTCAGAAATTCTTCTAAAAAAGACATATTCCATAGGTAGTTTCTTCGTTGTGTTTCAGCACTAGGTTTTTAAGGATCTTTGGAAGGGATTCATCTTATCTAACTCTTGGCACCAGCAGTATGGAGATATACTCCAAGCTGACACTTTGGTCTCCCTTTCTTCCAAACAGAAAGGATCAGCCATTTTAGGAAGTAATTATCTTGGTCTATATTAGTTGACTATTTTAGGACAAGATGCATTACTCTCAGTAAGAGCCTGCTTGTTTCTGATGGTGAAAAGATTAGCTTAAAGATGAGTATATCATCATAATTAGCTCAAAGATGGATATATATTTCTGATGTTTGTGTTTGTTTAGTTAGATGACTCTCACTCTTTATGTTTTATTATACTGTGGTTTTAATATTATGGCTTTGTACATGACCTAAATAATCCATCCAGCAGACCATTTTGAAGGTGCTAAATGTCTAGGTCTGTGCTCTACAAAAAACATAAAATGGAGCCAGGCATGACTATGCACATTTATAATTTGTGTCTTTATTACTTATAACCAGCCCAGTTGAATAAATGTGCTTTGCCAGCAAGCCACAAGATCTGCATAGCTATATTTGAAATGTGCATTTGAACTTCATCAGTGAAGCATTGGTAGGAGGTTGAATGTTTAATGTTCCACCAAATGGCTTTACACAAATCTTTAAATTACATATCTAATACAGAAATTGAGGTCCACAAACCATTTAGAGGTATCATTTCCTCTGAGCTACCCTATTGTAAAAGTCAAGCCACATCTCAAACTAACCGCATTCCTCCCAGAAGTGGTATCTGAAACAGGATTAAATGGAGAATCTGCTTGCTGTCTAAAGATCTTATAATTTGTATCATTCTCAAATCTTTAGGTGACTGGACAATATATAGCCCTAAACCTGAAGGTAGAGATCAGATTTGAGAAACATTACATGTATTAGTTCTTCCCCTTCACAGCCACTGAAATCTCACCTATTTTATACGCTAATATTATGATGAGATGAACTTGAAGTACTGATATTTTCCTGTATGCAAGATAGAGAGTCTAAACAGTCAGTTTAGATGAGGTGCCTGTTGAAGAGCCATAGGAGAGATGAATCCCATTTTAGGTAATCATTTCACTCTTTAAATGTAGCCTGGTTTCTATAGGACTATAGGTGGGGGCTCTTTTCTGAGAGAACACACCCAATGTTTCTGTTCTGCTTCTTTTCGGTCCCAAACCCATCCAGGGAATTAAGCAACAAGGCTGTGCAAAATAGGAGATCCATTCCACTGGCAACAATGCAAGGCAGTCACAGGTTATTCTGTGCTGCACCTAATATTTTATTTAAATTTTATGAAAAGTTTGTATTCATATCTAGAAAGCTTTTAACAACTTTCTTACCTCCTTGGGGCTCCCAAAAAAATGCTATGTAGTAGTCCTCAAAAGCTCCATTTCAAGGGGTCTTGACAATTAAGAAAAGGCAGTGTGATTGTCTAAGTTGTTTTGAAATATTGGCTTGCCGCCTATGCAAAACTAAACAAAGGCTTACTCTGGCTTTTAGGTCAGACCAATACAGGCCAAGCTTGAGCTCTGATTTGCCCCATACGAGGAAATATAATGGAGTGGAAGCAGCAGCTACTTAATATAGGAGTTAAAATTACCCGTGACTGAAGTGAGCACATCAATCAAAAGTTTTGGCATGTAATGAGCTAGAAAAACTGGTGTGGCAGGTTTGGGGGCAGGAAAAGGCTTCACTCTGTATTCAGCAGTTTCCAAATTACCATGACATCCCTTTGCATAAACCACCCGACTTCCAGCAGGTGGATTTTACAGGCATTGTGCTGCCAGCACAAAGATGGATCAAGCGGGAGCATTCAAAATAGCTTCCTGTTTTGTGTTCTTAAAATCAGAATTCCATGAAGTCTGCCAAAATTCTTAACATTTTTAGAAGCTAGACTATAAAATAATAAAAGGGAGAGAAAATCAAGAATGAAAAATGTGACAGGTTTAATACATTACACAAGCAACAGTGCTTGCTTTCTGTGCCCTGAAAACCACAATTTTTTAATATAAAGACCTACCTTAAAATGATTCAAAGAGAAATGCTCTAATCTTTCTGAGGTGTCTTTCTAGTGCATGCATGTCATTCAGTGTTCGTTGCAATTACACATAGCATCTTCTCTCTTACCACCTGAATGCTTTTTGATTTATTATTCCTGTCTTGATCTTTTAGAAAAAGATACTGACATGTTTACGTGTCTAAAATCATTAGCTAAAAAATCTCTCCTAAATATATAATGATTGCAAAAGTGCATTTGGGAAGAGATCAGATGCATGTTATGACACTTTTCTATAAATGCCTTCAAGGCATCTATATATAGGGGATCAAATTCTTTTTTTCAGATTCCCACATGGCAGTGTGAGTTGTGTAGGAAATCCTTGCAATCATCCCAGAGAAGATCACAGACAGTGCAGGGCTTTAGGGTGTGCTTCTAAGTTAGTACATTGGAGGCCCTCTGTTCTGGGAGATTTTAACTTTTTTTTTTTTTCCTTAACAAGGTATCCTAAGGTTTAAAAGCAGACTACGCATTTGCAGTTTCTATCCTGTTTGTTTAAAAATAAAGCCATTTTAGTGTATGTTGCAAGCAATACTAAAACATGTTTCTCAAGGAGTGTTAAATTAGACTCTGCTGATGCTGCAGCACCATTAACCCACCCAACTGGATGTTCACTCTGAGTCACTGCAAAGTGCACAACACAGATGTTCATAGAATTGCTAGAAAAATCCAGTGTTCAATGGTCATAGGATTTCCAGCTGTGTGGAATGACGATCTAGTTTCAGGATACACTGAGTTGTAAAATAAAGCATTACAGACTGGAAATAGTTCGTGTGGAATTGTTTTCCTTTTTTCTTATTTATGTTGCTGCAGGACAGGACCTCAAAATTTCAGCCAGGATTGGAGATAAGAAACGGTGGAAGAGAAGGAAGAAGAGAAGGAAAATTGCAAATCTACAAAAACTACAGGAAGAGACACCCTTCACAGGTTGATAGATTAAAAACTTAATGCAGGTGTTTTCTGGAAGCTGAAAAGAAGGCTTTAGTCAACAAGGAGTTTTAAACTTAAATCAGAACATATCTTGAAGAATGATTCAATGTCTAGTACTTGAGCTGGACACATCATTGTTAACTGGCAAAAACTTAGGTGAAATCTAGGCTCCATTGCAAACAATAGATGTTTGCCATTGATTTCTGTGGAGGCAGGATTTTCCCCTGGCTTCTTCTCATCAGTGTACTACTGGAAACTTTCCCTCTGTTTTTGCTTTCTAACACAATAGTGCGAATCTCAACACACAAGAGACATTTGGCCCCCTACAACAATTTCAGCTGTTGCTCTTACTTCATACTCCTGTTCTTCTGTCCTCATGTCAGCTGTTCCTCCTCTCGCCACAAACAAATTATTTATGAACCCTTTCTCTTCATAAAAATGCCTTCAGTAGCAGGCTCAAAAGAAAAGGCCCTCATCGGCCATTTAATCTGTTATACTACATGTGAAAGCAGAAGCCAGGGATAATATTTTTTAAAGTGTGGAATTTCACAGGAATAGCAACATTGAAAATCACATAATCTACTGGTCTTATTGTTTTGCTTTCATAACTATCCCTTTTGTTTGGTCAGAGAAGAATTAAAAAAAAATCTTCATTAAAGAGCATGTGCTTTAAGTCTGGCATTTAAATGATATATACTGGCTCTAGATCAAGAGGATTCTTCTGATGTCCTTTTTTTTTTTTCCCCCCTTGTGAGTAAATCCACAACCCCTTCACAGCACCATCTTTCTCCTTCCTTACTTTTAATGGGATAAAGTCTTCTGAGCTAAAGCCAAAAATTGTTTTGAATTTAATCTGTGGTATTGTCTGCCTGTGTCTCCTTTTAAGGGTTGACAGCAATTTGTTGTTCTGCATATTTCATGCAACTTAAAATCAAATCCAAACATTCCATTAATATAGGTAAAACATCAGAACGATGAAGCTGTTACCTATATCTGCAACAAAGACCTGACTTAACAGCAATCTTTCCAAGGACTTTAGTGCTAGCTGTATCACATCCTGTGTTCCTTGCATCAAATTTTGTATTTTCTCTTTTCTTTTTGAGAATTACTTTCAAAAAGTAATTCCTAATTTCAGAGAAAATCTAAAATTATTAAATCATTGTTAAATTACTTAAATTCCTCAGCGGAAAGGAGAACAAGAAGCTGCCTGCATTAAGTCTCAAAGTCAAGAAAAAACAAAAAGCAAATGACTTATTGAAAATATAAAGAAAGGAAACGAGCTTACAATTAAGATTTTAAAAGAAAATCTTTCAGACAAGGCAAGTTGGTTAAATCAGTACCTGATTTTGCCTAAATGAAAAAGAGATGGAATACTTATTTTTCCTACTAGGCAGGGACAATGTCTCTTTAAGCTAAGGGAATTAAATGTCTGTTTTTATCCGTCTTTTCCCCCTGCAGTACATAATCACTGTCTGTCACACTTTGATGTCATAATCATCCACTGAAGCTTCACTGTTAAAGAGTAAATCTGCTTAACGTACCAAAAAACAAAACAAAACAAAAAAAAGCACTTGCTTTTTATTGCCTCAGTGGCAACCAATTTGAATTACAGACGTGTGGTATTATGTCACTCTGGCCTTAATGAAACCATTTTGAAAGGCAAAAGTGCATATTTGAAACAAAACCTTAATCAGTTCAAACAGTAACTGCAAGTGTTTTCTACTAAGTACGCATAAAGAATCCTTTCTTGTGTGTAATGTATGTGGGCAGCATGACCTCAGTGTCAAATAGTACTTCACAATACCTTTTTGCAATCATTTTTCCATACAAGGAAGACATCTAAACCTTGGTATAGATTTCAGCAGTGAATGAAATACCCTTTTATGTATTTAGTTTTTCAAAAAGGTTGGTTTACGTTTGGATCAGCTAGCCCAAAATGAAGACAGTATCCAGTTCATTTCTGGAATGAAGTTGAAAGTTGCCGTCCGTTTGATGTTATATTATATTTTTAATGCCAAGTGAAAGTGCTAGCTCCTGTTTAAAATTTTCTGTTATTTATTTGCACCGGTGTCATTTTTTCTGTTGTTTTTCTTCCTTTTAATTCTTGTCCAGTTTTTATCTAACTTACTGAGCCATTTAATGTATGATTCACTGCATCCCTCTGTTAAGATTAATTACAATAATCAATGAAGAGAAAGGACTTTCTCATTTCCAGTAATTGTTAACATTCTCCTGCTGGACACCATACTATTTGGTCAGCTATTGTGAAAAGGAAAAAATAAAAAATCAAAGAGGGAGGGGAGAAAGAAGAATGAGACAATCTGTGATCAATATCAGTAGCCCACATTATTTCTTTTGCAACTTTTCCATTTTTACTGTGGGGTTCCCATAAGCCAATTCCAATTTCCCTAAAAATGTTGACAAAAAAAGCTTCTCGGTGTAAAAGTATAACTGAATGTTAGCATCAAACCTTGGGAAGTCACCTCCATCATACAAGTTGCGCTTCCTGATTTTGCCCTTGACATATTAACAAGAAATCTTTTTTTAAATAATAATGCTAATATTATTGTTAACAATAATAGCAACAACAATGTTTTTCCAACATTATTCTAACACAATGTATTGGCAAACACTCCTGAACTGGTACTGATTTTATATAGTGGGTCTGTAGAGAAGCTGTAGCCAGATGTCAAAAATACCTCTTTGCTCCATAGAATACTCAATGTTCTTTTTATTATGTTAAGGAGTTGATCATTTCAGTTTAATTATCCTTTGGTAAGATAGTATAATACTTACAATGCAAACTGCTTTCCCTATTATATTTCTCTGGTGATTTTCCTGCCTATTGGGTTTTCAAATGGTATTTCTCTATACAGTATAGGGGTAGAAACTGTGGTTCCAATATATTTACATTCAATGCAAATAGTAGTATGGTATATCAGTTGGTTCACTCAACAGAGTAAGTAAAAAAGATTGTTGCATTTCATTACCCATATCATGTAGCAATTTTAACCTAGTTTAGGCTTTGACTGCCTCAGTAACAGCCAGAATCGCCAAGGAAAAAGAGACTCATTTGTGCACAGTCCCTACATTTGATCAACTGCACTAAAACGCCATGAAAGGAATCCACATGAAGGATTGATCAAGGAGTGCAGATAACCTGTACTGGTGTCAAATAAAGCTAGTGCTGAAAAGCTCATCTCAAACTCACCGGTGTGAACCTAAAATATCTCTCATTCTGTACTCTTAATGACAAAACACTAAAGAGAATATAGATACAATGAGGTTCTTGTAAACACAGACAATGAACTGATGCTTTTCTTAAAATGAAGAAAAAATTGGAACCATAAGACAGCATCTTTGGGATCAAGAAAAGAAACACTGGCTGTTCTCAGTACAACTGCCTGTCAGCTTGAATATGATCTCATTTTCTTTCATATTATTCTGAATACACCAGTTTAATAACATTATGGACACTTTAATGCATAACAGTCTATAAAAAAAGGAAGGAAATAAATTATATGTGGGTTTCTTTTAAGATCCAGCAACTATTGTTTGAGTTTCTATGCCTGTTCTTTCATTATGCCAAAATGAGTTTCCTTTCAGAGACAGCAGAATGGTTTGACACAACAAAACAAATAGCTCTCCTCCCCCTCCCTATTAGACTCACAAGCCACGTGCAGGTCTGCACTGCTGCACTAAGCACAGTGTGTTTTATAAATCAGTGAATTCATGCTTCTCCACAACAGCAGACTCAGCTTAATGGTGCATGCTACTTTTAAATGTACCACTTTTAAATTATTTTTCCCCTTGGCACTTGTGAGTGTGAGGAACCAGTAACATTAGTTCAACTCAAGCCTTCTTCAAGGAAGCGTGTCTGAGTCGAGCTCCATCACTACAAAGCAAACGCAATCTTGATTCACAAGATGTCTTCTGTCTTTAGGAGAAGCTGGGCCGTGAAAAAGAAGACTGCATTTGCGTGGTAATTTGGGGCTACATAAAGGGATGCCTGCTGCCTATTGACTTTATAAACCTGCTTCAGTAGCAACCACAGCATGGAAATTACGCCATGGAATGCAGCATTTTTAAATAAGTATCAAAGAAGAGAGGTGATGTCCACATCACAGGGCTGCTGTTGACTTTCTGGTTTACAGTCTGATATAATTCAGGTGACAGTTCAATAAAGTGACTAGATGCATTTGAAATGTAAATATGTAAATATCTTTACTGACTCCAATAGAATTGCTGACATCTCGAAGTTGTAAGTTAAACAAGCTTTGCAGAGAGGAATAATGTCTTTTGATAAACCTAGTGATATAGTTAGGGAAAGAAAGACAAACTTTCAGACACAAAATCTATTTCTCTGTTCAATTACCGGTTAGTCTAGTGAAAGATCACTCCCCATAAGCCTTGCTTCCTTTCCTAAACCTTGGCCATGATAGCTAATATTCTCCTCCATTCTTAATTTTAGGCATATATTTAAGAATTTGCTGTATCAAAGACTCGGTGAAAGCTCTGAGATATTTTACCGTAATTCAAATGACAACCACACTATACAATTTTTAAAGATAGTACTGATGCAGCTGTATTCTAAGTCTACATTTTGGCTCTAACCCTTCACTGCATGTGAGCACTGGCCATGTGATTCCTGGCCGATCTGACATGTGGTTGTGAGAGTGACAGAGTGACTCGGACTCCTATTATTGCCATAAACATATGTTATGCAGAAGGAGGGTCTCATCCATATTGTGGCTTACCTATGCTGTCAAAGTCTTCATCTCCTAATATATCCCCTACCTACTTATATTAGGAATTCACCTTGCCCAGTTTTACATATGTAACTTGTTAAAAAAGAATTTTTTTTTAATAGAAGAAATCATTCAGGTTATCAAAATTCTTTCTAAGAAGCTTTGTTCTTTGAAATTACTCAACCACCTCTGAAAGGATCCAGGAGAACTAGAGAAGATACACAGAAAGGTAACAAAGATGGTCACAGGTATAGAAGTCTTTCTACATAAAGACTAGTTTGGAAAAGAGACCACAAAAACACATAGGATACAGCCCTATAAAATCATGAATTCTAAAAAGAAGTTTAATAGGAAATCTGTTTTTCTCACTACAAGATCTGGGTAATATTTAATGAAATGATCACGCAGCAGGCTTAAAACAAACTAAAGGAATCACACTTCTGAAACTGATTTATTCTCTTTGAAATTACATTATATGGATTTAATATATCTTGTCACAAAATGAAAATGCTATGTTTAAGGTTATAATGTCCAGAAATATGTAAAAATAAAGAGAATATAAGTATGTCATAGTTCTGTGGAAAAAAAAAATGGGACAACATATTTAAGGGTGTTCCATTATGCTTTTTGTTCTTCCTTGCCACTAATTCACTGCTATTCTTCTATTTCTATAACTATATTTTTGCATGTGTTGTTATTTCTGGCTTGACATCATCTCAGTTGTAGGTCATAAAGGAGAATCTATACCCTTGAAAGCAAAGTCTAAGAAAAGGTAATGTAAATCATTGTATGCTTTTGACATTTACAGATAGTTACTGCACCCCGACTAGTACTTCTGAGAGTTCTTTCTTGTTTATAACAAGTAGTGCTTGTTCTTAGTTTTAGATTTTTGAAATGCTATATGCATAAAACAATAGAAATGCACTCTGACTCGACCATTTAGTACAGATCACAGAGCAAATATAATGAAACTATTTCTGACAGATGTTTGGCTAAACTCTTAATTACCTTCAGTGACCTTAAAGGAAATGTGAACAGCTAAATTTTTTTAATTTGTTTTTAATAGGCATTTTTATTTTTTCCTCTTTCTTTGGTATAATTTCAAAGACATACATTAAAGGTCAGCAGTGCGTCCCATATACTTTTGTAAGAATGCAAAACACATCCCTTCCATGAAGCTTCTGTGAAGATTGCTGATCACAAGGGACACAGAATTTTGTCATTAATGACCAAATGAGTACATACATCAACCTCCCAAATGTACAACTGTGTATCTCTGTACAAAGGAGTTTTCTCAAGCAACTTCTTCAAATGGAAGACATAGGGACAGGCTTCTCATAATTCAACGTCTCTTGAAGTCTTTGAACTGCTCTGCTATTTTTGCCTTTCTACACATTCCATATCACTCAGCTGCAGCATCATGATGTGTTTTGCCCACTGCAAAAGAGTTATCTTCTAAGCAAATTTCAGGTATCTGAAACTGATCTTTGATCTTTTATGACAAGGTTCTTTTTTCTTGCAATTGTTGCTGCTATCCAGTCATGGCTGATATTAAATGGTAGTGCTGCCTCATGCTCACTACGGCATTAACAGATGCCCCCATGCCTGTGAGACATGTCAGCAGCTAATCCATTCTACACGGAAATACTTCATGTACTTGTAATAAGCATATTCTGAAGGCTAGTGAAAATGGAACTTTCTCCATTTCTCTAGTTAGGAGAACCAGCAAAAAAAATCTGTCTGTCCGTCTGATTTGCTGACCAAACATATCTCCTGCCTGACAGCAAACTTTTCACATCTTGCAACAAGTAGCAACATTCACAGTTTATATTACTGATTAGCACTTTGGTGACCATGCAAAGTTTAGTCCCACCGCATTGTCTCCTCTACAATTAACAAGAGTCTTGCTGTATTTACAGGTGTTGGATTAAACAAGCAGACAACCATTCTTTAATTTCCTTGGGATTTATTTCACAGGGAATCAGAACTGCAATATGTGGTCACTGGCTTTCTTTTCTTGTTTACTTCATTGGCAGTAGCATTATCTCTGTTTTGAATCCAACAACATAGCTCTATATTTTGCAAAATATGTCTTATATGCCAAATGGTGGTACAGTATATTACCATGAATTCTACTGTTAGGACTGAAACAGGATCAAGCCAACTCTTCACTGATTTTGCTCCATTATCCTGATCCTCCATCTTTCTAGCAGAGCAACTCCACTATCAGGACTGAGTCTTGATACACACTTAATAAGTATGCTTTTCATACCAAATTTCACGTCATGCCCATCTGAAGAAAAAAATGCAATTGCCAATGTAAGTTCATCTTGAAGACCCAGCATGACTCCCACTGGCATTAAAAAGAATACACAGAGTCTTCACAAAAGGATCATGGAAAATAAAGTTATATTGGTGCCGATGCTGTGCAATACTGAGAGCTTTTTGAGAATTATGACTCACCTTAAAGGCCTCAAATGGAAAGGAACATCTGATGGCTTTTTATTGACGTCATCTTTTTGTACCTGTGAAAACTATCCCTACAGATCAGTTAGAAAAGGGTATTAGAATTAAAAATGCTTGTTAGAATGAATTCCATAATATCTCTCAACCAGTTCTTACAGAACTAGAAAAACTTCGGTCCCGAATATGGCACTCAGAGCTTAAAAGCAGTTGGTGGTAGATGTCTGGTAGATTATGAGTATTACTCGTATAACAATAACAATAACAAAATTAATAAACTAGCTTTACACATATTTTTTAATGATTTTGGAAGACTTTCTTACTTTAATTTTGAAATTGAGAAAAATTGGTTCCCTGAAGTTAGTAAGTTGTACCACTAACTCTTTTAGCTGTTATGTAGCTCCTGTGTTCCTTAGCTGAATGACACTTGAATCAGAACAATACCCCATGCTTATGGATGAAATTCAGAAAAATGAAGAAATCATAAAGTTTTTCAAACACGCTTCCTATAAATGGAAGCACAGGAATGTCATCCTATTCTTTGTCTTTAAATACAGATTATTAACTTTATATATAAAGAACTTCAAATGAAATATATTGTTCTTTGTTCGCGACTGGGTTTTGAATGACATTTTAATATTTTTGTCATAAACTAAACTCTTTTTTGTTATGAGATATACTACTCAATTCAATTAGTTTATTTTGATGACTGGGTGGTATTTATTGGTAGCTTTTCTTGATGTTCCCGTAAAAGGTCTTCTTTGACCATCAGTTCCAGGAATAAACTTTTACATCTTTTATTCATTGCTATCTTCACATCTTCTCTAGGTATGAGAGAGAATTTTCCATATCCAAATACTGGAAGTCATTGCTGGTCCTTGTGTAAGCATGTACATTAAAAGCAAGGTCCTGGCACTGACATGTAGAAATGACTGTTTATTGTATCAATCATTAATCATCTTGCTTTGTTTCTCCTTGTGTTTTATCTGCTAAAGCTTTTATTATCTTAAGGACCTGAATTCTTTGAGCCATGGTCTGTCTTTTTCTTTTGTGTGTGTACAGTGCCTGACACAGTCAACTCTCATTCTGTTGTATAAAGTAAACAATAAAAATAAAACTAATAATAATAATAGTGAAATATGGTCTTGAATTAATGGCTAAACAAAGCACAGTTTCCTACTAAAAGAACAGAAAGTGAATCTTCACTGACAGTAGGGAATGATAACACAAAAATTCACAGAGAACCCCTCTTCCCTTTCCCACAGGCACATATATAGGCATAGAAAGAGGAGGGAGAATGCAGCAATCCACCTGCAGAGACGTCTTTAATTTTCATTTTATGGACACTGAATAAATAAGCACTTGAACAATATTCCTAAGATTCCAAAGCATAAGGCTTTACAGGAGAACCGAGTCAAAAAGAAAAGTAAACTCTGTAGTGATTTGATGAATTATACCCTCTTCATTTGCACAAATTAAGAAACTGTAAATACAAGCCAGAGCCTATATAAAACATTTAAAATCATTCTTGTTTGTTGCACTCTTAATTCTAAAATGCAGGGATTGCAGCATTGTTGACAGGGACCTGATTTGTTCAATAAACCCATAATACGGAAAAAAAAAAAGATATAAAAGATTTGGCCATTAGCTGTGTACTGCAGAAGAAATTCAGCTTGTTTAGCAGACCACTTCAGGTAAGGAGTTCATGGATGTACATGCTAATGCTGAGTTGGCAGTGAAAAAGATGTGAGTTTCAGAAAGGGCTAATTAGATAATTCCAGGTAGGTGTAGTGGTTGCTTTTACGCTTTTTAGCTGGTGGGTATCCCCCCACTGAGGGCTGCTGTGTGGGAGCAGTGTAACTCTAATTCCAGACCGTGCTTCCTATCCTGATGTGCTCTGGTGCCAGGCTCAGCGCCCACACAGGTGGGAAACAAAACTCCCAAAGAATCGGGGTTATAAGTTCCTGGTGAGGATGGATACCTCATTCCCCATGGAAGAGCTTCACCTGGGAGGTGGCTAGACTTCCCAACAGGAAAAACTAAAGTCCCTATGAAAAAAAGGTGCGGGGGAATACTCCCACACATATATTCAAGAAAATGCACATTTGTGCAACTTTCCAATTTACATCTGACAGATCAGAGCATGTCTGACAATAAAGGATATCCAATACAAAGCCATGCTTGCATATTTTTATATGTGCACACAAAAGAACTCATAAAATGGACTCAGCAATTGTAAGTATGATACTACTTTTATGCAGGTTTTTTGATTTTAAAAAAGACTAGGCTTATCACGAACTATAACAACTGTTCATCTGGTATTCCTAGAACCACTTCAGCACCAAACAGAGCCAGCAACCAAATTACCAATTAGTCTTCAGATAAGAATTAACACATCTAAAAGAAATTACTATACCTATCGTGTGTGTGTGCGCGCACGCTTATCACTAATGTAAACATGATGAATGGTCTTGTAAACTCCCCCCTTGAAATATATAGTTATTGATGTAAATGCAGTGAAACAAGAAAATTAACTTATAAAATGACTGTTAGGTATTTTTGTTTGTTTTAATTAACAAATCCTGGAAAAAAAATGAATTTGATCAAAATAAGAATACTTTTTTTCATTTTTATTGTCTGTGGTTAGGATTTAAGTGGCTTTTTTTGTATTTCTCTTGGTGACTTAGTATAAATACATATTTATGGAAATTGCATTTTATGTTAATTTTTAAAATTAAAATATACATTAGAAAACAAACAAATAAATAACACCCCCAAAACAATGCAACACCGACTGGAAGCATACTTTTATAAAGTAGAAGAATTTTAAGACAGGTCGCAATCATGAAATAATAAGTTTTTTGTGTATTCCAGCTGCAATTCAGAATAAACATTGAATTAACACTCTGAGAAGAAGAGGAAAGAACATTTTGCTTTAGACTAAATATTTATGCGATTTCACTACACCAACATGGAAGGTATTTTGTTTTGATTTATCATCTTTTTTTCAGTGGAATAATTTGAAATCTTAAGGAAATGAGATGAAAGTGATGCATATGTTTTAATTATCAAGACAATTAACTATCTGGTTTACATTTTCATGATTGCTAGCTGCTTGCAATGCTTTAAGAATGAAAACAAATTGTCCTCTCAATTTCTTTCCTGTCTTCTGAAACTGTAAGGTCATTAGCTTCCTGGCACTCTGATTACAGAGAATTGTTTGTGTTGGCAAGTTTTAGATCAAGACAATATAATCACAACATTTTATCTCATCTCTGAACTTCTGTTTACTCAGTTCCATAGCCAATGGACAAGATTACTGAAAAAGGATGCCATGCTCTTCCTTACATTAAGATGGGATGTCTAAGAGATGTGTTTAATCTCTGCCACCATAGCTGTAGTGGTTGGCGCAGTGTGTGTAATTATACAGAAGAGTACTAGAGTATTATAAAATCTGCTACTATCCTTACATATAGAATGATGGATAACCTAATTTAAACAAAAAAAAAAAAACCCAGGGGAAGAGAACTACCTAACACCTTGCAGTCAGTGGAATTTTAGATAGCCCACAAAGCCATTTCAGTTATAATGAAAAAAGATCACTTTATATACACTGGTGTTTGCTGGTAGTCATAGATGCTCCCAGCCTGCTTTAGGATTATCTTTTTGTTGTTGGTTGTTTGTTTGTTTGTTAATAAATGGAACCTTCCCTTCCCTACTAAACAAAAATAATCTCTCTGGAACATGGAAGGCTGCTTTGTACTTTTGGTATAACTTTAGGCATTATCAAGTTTTGAGAAAATGAAAAAAGAATAGCGGGAAAGGAGCTGAAAAACTCCCTAGAAAAACAAACTTAATGTCCATGTGATAAGAAGAAATCAGAAATTTAAGCTTAAGAGTAACAAATAGGTGTGTGGTACCAATGAATGTAAATTCTGACCTTGACCAAATAATAACTATGAGAAATATGTTTTTTCCCTACAAAACTGATATATTTATTTTGTTATAAACTTAAATTTAGTATAAGGGTTTTTT
The DNA here is from genome assembly GCF_000699145.1 of Aptenodytes forsteri. Classification (NCBI taxonomy): domain Eukaryota; kingdom Metazoa; phylum Chordata; class Aves; order Sphenisciformes; family Spheniscidae; genus Aptenodytes; species Aptenodytes forsteri. Next base: position 330,079 of record NW_008795523.1, read on the forward strand.
TCTTATCCATCCCATTTTGAAAAAGTAAATCCACACCAGAATATTTCTGATTCAGATCACATTAATAGGCTAATTATCTACTGAGGAAAATTAATTAGGATTTCCCCTGTAACCTTTTCTCTGAAGATGCTGGAATGCACTGAGAGGCCCTGATTTACTATAAAATTAGTAGACCTGGGTCCAAAATTTTCATTGGAATAGAACATATACTTTGCTTTGTAGGTTAAAATTCTACCAATGGCCTTGAAGAAAAAGGTTTTATATGAAAATGGGCATTGCCCTTGTGATTAAATTACCTCTAGGACCACATTTTTTGTTTCTGGAGGAACAGGCAGATCTGAGACTAATTTAGAATAGTCTCACATTAGATTAGTCAGAAGGACATCAATGACTGCATGAGCTGCTTTACTCTTAATAATAAGTTCTGTGAAACCATGTCTTTCCTTTCCCATATTTATTCTTTTCTACCCTGGCTATTTCGTATGTTCCAGGCAAGGTTTATCCATTCTAATGATTATACTGAAGGAGAATTCTCTCCAAGGTTGGCATGGCTTCTTGCAGCCACCAGGATATCATAAAAATAATTGTGCAGAATAGACAATTTTATCTTTTTTTTTTTTTCATTTTGGAATTATTTACAAAAAATCAAAATTAATATACTAATTGTCTTTCTTAATACAGCCAATCTCTCTCCTAAATGAATTCATCCTTTCAATTATTATTGTATGAACAGCACTATATTTATATCCTCTCCACTGGATCAAGAGCATCAGTTGGGCACTTGGTCCATGGCTCTTGGTTTGGAATAATGGAATATATTGAAAATTTAAACTAGAGTTGCAGTACTTTGCCACAGTCCATAAACATGACTCATCCCATGTGATATGTGCAATCTCTGTAAAATACTTCTTAATAAACACACCATATTCACAAAGAAGAAGGATTTGGAGGCAGGGGTAATATCATTCGTTAAACAAGTAGATGTGATAGGGACAAGAAGATGAGTTTTGGGAACACGATTTCTTCAGGAGATCCCTCATCAGACATATTCTATCTGTGATCTTGGTTGATTTTCCTTAGGGTTGTTATTTCCCTAAAAGAGGAAATAACAAAGGAATGAAGTAAACTTTCATTTTTAGCAGCATTTCTGTGTATTTCTACTAAAATATGACTATCTTTAGTTTCTACAGTAGTTTTAGGGCAGGTATTCAATCTGGATCAGAGTTGAAGGTGACCATATTTTGATCAACATTATTTTATGTGTGGGAAAAACAAGTAAGCAAACAAGATCAGTTTCTGTAGTCACCATTCTTGATACAGATGCAAGTTTTAAAAATATTTTGTCCTCATTATGAAAGAGGACTTTCTCGATTAGCATTATTATTTAAGGTTATAGATGAGTCAATTAACATTAATGAACATTTTGCACAATTGTTCCCAGTGAAATGCATGCAGCCATGCTTTAGAGGATACTCAGCTCAGTGGGAAAAATCAGAACAGAGAAGTGTATTCATTATAGTTGAAAGGATCATGACTTAGTCTACTAATCCAAGCTGTGTATACTCATCTGATTGTTCTTACATTGAGCTCATATCTTGAGGTTAAAATACAGAGCACAGATACCTTAAAAAAAGATAGATGTCTGACCTGTGACCAGAGATCTGGAAGGTCTACACTGGTAGTCTGAAAGAGGTACAGAAAGAGTCCCTATATCCAGGGCAGGCTCATTATCCATGAAACATTGCAAAAATGTTTGCTACCCTACCCTAAAAATATGAGTCTGGTTGTGGGCAAGATGCCAATGATATGCCTGGGTGTCTCAGCATCAGTATATTCAGTATATGCATTACAAAAGTGATTCCCAAAAGAAATGATTGATGCCTTTTGTACTACAGCAAGAAAATGGTCCAATATTGGAGGCACAGATGATTTAAAGCCAGGATATACAGCTTCAATATTAGTCATAAATTTATTTTTCAATATTCAGGCCAATGTATTAGCAAACAACAAAATGTGACCTACGCACCTATAAGAACAGTTTTAATGAAGAATTTTATTCAAGCTTATTTTGTTATTTTTTTTTCTTACTAGTGTGAACTGTGAATTAAGTTGAATACAAAAGCTTTTCACTGCACTGAATTACCTGTTTCACCTTGAAAAGCCACACAAAATGAAGCTCTTAAAGCCTTTTGAAAATGACCTTTTTCCTCAGCAATGATTTATCTTTCCCCTCGAAAATCCCTTTTACAAAAGGGAGTATGATTAAAGGAAGCCAAGCAGCACAAACACTCGGTGAAGATCCTGCTTATCTGGAACTCACTTGACAATGTATGTTTTTGGGGTCGGGAATGCTGCAGGTTCAAGGGATAATTCTGCCTTTCAAGCACTTCAATTTATTTCATGCCTGAGCACTGTCATTGTACGCAGACAAGATGAAACGCATCGTTGTGTAAAGAAATTGAAATGAAATCCTACTTGACCCAGCAGGATGGGGCATTATGTTTGACTCAGTAGTGATTCCTGGAATAATATCTAATTCCAGGAGGAAAATTTCTTGATATGGCCACCTGCTGTGAGTGTCTTTGTCCAGGGATCACAAGTTGTTCTGGGTGACTGGGCTCAGGACATGCCTAGAAGAAAGCAGCCAGCCTCCTGCTGGCATTTAGATCTCTTCATTTTCTGTATGCTGCCATTCAGTGGGAATGAGTGAATGAAGAGCAGGGGAAAGCTGAAGCACTTCCACAGGAAGACACACGCTCCAGCAGAAATGAGAGCTAAAAACCGTTTGACCCTGGTTTCTCATGCAGGTTTCTTGAGGGGGGGGGGGGGGGGGGGGGAGTTGGAATAGAGGGGAAATCTGAAATTAAGGGTCATTGTTTTTTTCCTTGACAGGCAAGTTTTTAATTTTTTTTGGTCACGCAGGCCAGTCACTGGGATGTCATTCCCCATTCAGTCCCTGTGAAGTGTTTACTTTGAAAAGGCTGCACACCACCAGATTAAATAAAATGGGAGCTCTCCATGTCTCACAAGAGGGAATCGTGCAGACAGCTTTATTACTTCTGTCAGAGAACAAAGGTTTTCCCAGCATGCAGGGGATTATTAGGCCAGCAGCAAATAAACGGAATGTGCAGCATCAAAACTTCAAATATGACTAACAAAGAGGAGAGGGAGTGAGAATCCATAATTGATTTCTCTGCTGCTACAGTATGAAGAATAAAACTATTCAGGTGATACCACCTAGCCAGCTTCATTGTTGGGGCAGAATCCACTTTTGATGCAAAATTCCATAATTGCCACTGATATAATTACTACAGAAATTGATAATTACTCCCCCCCAGACAGTCCATCTGTACAGTATAAAAATATCCTTATATATAATAGAAATAATATTTATTCCTGCTAGGAAAAAAACCACCAGCCTTTTCTTCCCTTCACTATTAGTTTAAAACTCCTGAGAAGTTCATTAGAAGACCAAGCATTTATTTATTGAATTGACTAAACAATTCTTCCTTGCAAAGGCATGCTAACACAGGCAGCCTATTCCTTTTTTTCTCTTTTTTTTTTTCTCCTTTCCTTTTAATGACAATTTTGAACAGGAAAACTCTGTCTTCACAGTCTTTCTTTTACCATTTTTTCTACTCTTAAATTTTAGTGTTTCCTACATTTGTCAGTTGTAGCTGGGGTCAAGGAATTTTCATACGTTCCTTTAGCCTGAGGTGCCATATTTCCTGTATTGGCAGCTTTATACAGTGCAGCTGAGATGACTGACTACACAGATACTATCTATGTCATGGCATGAGTGAGTTTCTGAATATCGTGGAAATCATAGAAGGTCGTATCTTGTAAACTAGAGACTGGAAGCATAACCTGCACAATACATGTACCTGGCAAAGAATGGCAAAGAATAGCAAAGATGTGGAGGATGCTCTGTCTGGCAGCATCCTGCCTTCTTTCTCTATAGAAGTAAAAGCAGCTCATGATTAAAAAAGTATTTGTAATTAAAAGCTAGAGGGAGAGAAATACCTGTGGCAAATATTTACTTTCTTTTCATAATCAGTTCTGCTTTCTGTTATATCCTTACACCAAAACCAACAGGAGTGCACTGGCCTAAACGGAGTCCTGAATTTACCCTTTGATATTTCAATTGCAGACACTGCAGTCAAGAAGCAGCAAAAAAGTGTTTGCTGCAGTGTATTATTCAACTTCGGTGCACCTCCCTTGCCTTGTGCAATACTAGTGCTCATGTTTTCAGGCTTTGTGTTACAGCACTTGATTTTGCAGAAGCCTGAGAAGTTGAGGACCCAAAATGTCATAAGAGAGGGGATAGGCTTAAAATTATTATTTTTTTAAATGCCAAGAGCAGTTTAGAGCCATGAATACCTTAGGCCATGAAGTAATCCTAGTCCATAATGAAAATAATTTGTCAGACTAAGACATGTCAATTTACATTAAAAGAAAAGGAGTGTCACTCACAGACACAACATCCAACAGTTAGGACCAAATTCTGTTCCTGTTCAGATCAGTAGGAGTTTTTGCCATCAACTTGAACAGCAGTAGGAGCAAAACCCTTCAGGCCATATTTTCAGTGTCAGCTTCCTTAGGTTTATGGCACAGTTTGGCACTGGCAATGAATTATATTTTGACTGTGTGCACCTGCAATTAATTATCAGTGCAATAAGATAGGCCAGGTTATAACCCTTCTTTAAAGCCAGGCTTTAGTGTGCTACTAAAATATGACTAGTCGTAACAACAGGAATTTCTTGTCACCTAAGGCATCCTTCAGCCCTAAATAAACCTGGAAAAGTTTATATTTGACCCATTAGAATCCAAATGACGCTGTGTATGTGGCACTGTAAATGTTTTAACTGCCAGGGGAATAATCCTTTGAACTGCTGATTTTCCAACTGAAAAAAATCAGCTTTGCTGTTTAATCTCAGTGATACTTAATATAGCACATATAGTACCAGTGTTTTCTAGCTGGTTGTAGGATTTTACAGTCACAAAAGGAACAAAATAATTTCAACAGTGTTAAGCTGTCTGTGGAACAAGTTATATACATTATCACAGAATCCAGAGTACTAATCAAACTATTGACCTCTGTATTTTCAGTACAAGCCCATGTCGAGATAGCCCATCTGTTCTTGTACACTTTGGTATCTAATCTGACAATTGGCATATATAGAGAGTGTTGCACGGGAAGAAGGAGAATGTGGTACAATCTTTGCTGTGATTGTTTTTTTGTTACAACTTCATGCACCCATTGTTCCTCCACATATTCTTGGACGGCATCCTATATTCAAAGTGATTTAACTATAAGGAGTAGATTTTGAAGAAAGAAGGGAAAGGAATGTAGTTCGGCTCAGGTCTACTACCTGATACATTTAAGTACCTTGAAGTAACTGATAATTGCAAAGAAGCCAGAAGAAATTGCAAGTCTCTTGTCAAGTCTAGAATTTCTATCCATTTTCTGTTTACTGTATAAATAGAAGATTTGAAAAGCTGAGTCTGAAAGTAGAGAAATGATACAAAAATAGGACATCAGTTCATGCCTAGCCAAGTGGATGAGAAAGGAGAAAGCTATCCATGAGCAGGAAAATTGAGGGGAGTCCAGAGACGAGCTGTGGTTTCATGAACTTTTTCTGCATGAATATACATGTAGGGAGAGCTTACTCCTTCACCACCAGCAATGACAATGGACAATATCTAAACAAGAATCAGAAACAGAAAAGCTAACGGAGGAGGAAGGAGCTTGAACGGGAACTCCATTTCACATTGAAACACACAGTATGAATGGTTTGAGTTTGTAGAGCTAGACCCTAGTTCCCACAAACATGGACTGAAGCTTTGCTTTGTACTCTTCTCTAACAAACAAATGGCCTCAGTAAATTACTTTCCAATTTAAAGTCTTAGTAATAATGCAAGAGAGGAAGGACGTTTATCACACACATTGTTGGCACAGGGTGACAGAGAATGTTTTTGAATTTTCAGTCACAGAAGGAGTACTGTGTATGCTACTTTGTGAAGTTAGATATCTTTGACTAAGCTGCACCAAGAAGCAATAGTTTGCTTTTTCTTAATTTAACTAAAATCCACTTTGGAGGAAGAGTTGCTCTCTGACAAGTAGGTGTCCTGAGAAAGTGCTTCATGCAGTTTTGTGGGAACCTCTTATTTCATAGCTGTTATGCATATATAACAAGTTACAGTTAAAAATATCACAGATTTTCCCTCTAGCAAGAAGCTTATTTTCAGTCTCGGATATCAATACTGACGCAGGGACAACCATCAATAAACAGAATTTATCCGCTTTTCTGAAGTAGCCAAGTTCTCCTGTGACACACTGACAGGTATTGGTGTGTTTCTTTTTCCTGTGAAAAGCAGAGTGAAGAACTCATATCCCTTAAGCGATAGGGGTGCCTGAATTTAAAAGATTCATAAGTTTGGTTCACTTAAGCATCCAAAATTCAGGTATGAATCTAATCTGAGAGTTCAAAATTCCCTCTCAGGGAAATGTTCTACCTGTTGTTAGAACCTGGTCCAGAGAGCTTGAGAGCCCAGTTGTTCTCTGACATTCACTGGCACTTATTGGCACTTTATATGACCAATCACCTAGATTTAAAGATTCTGGGGGTGAAAAAAAAATATCATGCCTTTAATTTTGGCTGTACATATCTATGTACACCTTTGGTGCTATAAGAAGATAATTAATAAATACATTCCAGATCTTCCCAGGTGCTTCAAATGCTTCAAATTACAGAGTGTGACTCAGAAACCCCAGAGTGCTTCAGATTTGAATGATTCCAGGGCTTCAGAGATGTGCCATGTGCTTTGAAGCAAGATTATAAAAGAAATGCTTAAAGCACCAGGAAATTTGAAAGGCATTGCAGCAAAACCCAGCAGAAATGTTCACAGACTTGCTTCAGTATGAGTGGTGTCAGGTACAGAGGTGCAGGTGGCAAGAAAAAAAGATCCTGTCCGTTCCGAGTACAGCTGAACAACTGTAACATTAAAAATCTCAGCTGTGAAAGGAAGATGAACCCGGGGGACTTTTCCTCACAGTTTTGCTGGATGTGGCTGCTGATATTCCTCATTTTCAGCTCAGTAGTGGGGCTGAGTACATATTCCAAAGATGCAAATACACGTGCACACAACAGAAACATGAACAGGCTGCCCCGGGAAGTGGTTGAGTCCCCATCCCTGGAGGTATTTAAAAGACGAGTAGATGAGGCACTTAGGGACATGGTTTAGTGGGTGGTGGTGTTGGGTCTCGATTGGTTGGACTCGATGATCTTGGAGGTCTTTTCCAACCTCAATGATTCTATGATTCTATGATTCTATGTCATGTCACACAGATCAACACAAACAGGAAAGCACGGCCTTACTGACAGCCACATTAGCACTAACAGCACTCACATAAATGTGAACAACACAGATGGGCCTATCTTGTTCCTCTTCTCTGGTTGATCAGACTTGAAGTTCACCGCTATGAACATGCATACACCCTCACTATCATGATTCACAGGCATGGTCACACAGATCACCCTCACTATCATGATTCACAGGCATGGGTCCCTCAGACCCTAGACCAGACCTTAAAAGGTCATCCACCATCCATGTCCAGACCCTCTTTTTTATCCACTCTCCAGCTCTGACCTTGAGCCCTTCCAGCTTCTGGTCTCCTTTTCAAACTCACCGGCTAGTCCAGCGTAAAGTGCATTACAAAATTGCAAACACATACCCACAGAGCGTCACACAGGAAGTATAGTTAGAGTTTACTAAGAGGATAGGACAGATTGTAACAATCAGATGCAGGCCTTGACCAGAGAATTATACTGAGCTACTGTTTACACGACTGGCACATTTTGTCCTCCCTCCTCCCCATTTTCCCACACTTGTTCCTGCATAATCCACTTTATCTCTCCTTTTTTTCATCTGTGGTCCTCTTTCTAAACATCTCCTAATACATTTAGGAAGTTTTGTACATCTCCAAAATCCCCTTACAACATCTCATTATAAATTATTTTTCTCATGAGATCTATGATTATCTTGCTTTCCCTTCTTGTAATCCCTTACAGTGTTCTGGTTGAACCTCTCTGAGGTTGTGCTTGAGTGGTTCCTTCCATGGCCCAACAACTTCAGTGACCGAAAAGTGACCTCAAAGTTCTCCTCTTTTGTATTGTCTCCTTCCTATTCTGCTTTTCATGAGCTAAATGTGTGTTCTTGTACAGAGGAGAGAAGAAACTCCTCCATGACGGTAGATCCACTCCAGAGGAACTGACTAGCAGGCCTAAATTTGGCCTGTCTGTCAAATTTCCTTTTTGTTAAGACAGAAGGCTCTTCCACGGAGGCCAAAGCTACCCACAGCTTTTACTTTTGTTTCTGATAAACAGGCTGAGTCCTGCCCCCTTCCTCAACAAAACAGGGCAAAACCCAAGTTCTATGTTGCCCCCTTTCATACTGTCAGGTAATCTAAACAACAGTGTCAAAACTCAATATAGCAATACACACCCAAAGTAATTGTTTTTTCTAGGGTACTCTCATTTTTTGTTTCATCTGTTTAATGGAAGTTGGTTCTATTACTTTGACCTGCCTTTATATTCCAGTTAAAACTAGTTTGGTTTATCTGCTACTGTGACTCAAGGACCTACCAGAAGAAATCTGGATCAGAATTATAATATTTAATTTTTAAATGACTGAACTAAATATCCCTGCATTAATATGTAGCATGTTAGAACTGTTCAAATTTTTCTTTTGCACATTGTCTCCACTGAGGAATTATGCCTCCTCCTATCCACTTTATGAAAATTTCCCTGAATTTGTGGAGGAAAGGGGTAGAATCTGTTATCAGTTTTAACTTCTGATGTTTTTCACACACTTTCAGTACTAGAAAATTATGGCAGGAGGGCAACTGGGAACTTACTGTTTATAATTATCACCCCTCCCATGATTATAATTAGCTATTCTCAGCTACTGTTGATATGTGCAGGTAATATACAGCAGAAGGATATCAAATTCAGCTTGAAAATCAGTGGAGTGAGTGGTTTTTAAGATGTCTCTCCAGAAGGACTGCACTAAGAAGTAGTCCTTGAGAGTTCACAATTCAAAGACCTGCAATCATTTTCATCATTATCCTTGAAGTCAGAAATGTCCACTGCTTAAGGTTTCTTGATGTTTCTTTGCCTAAAATTGATTAAAAATAAAATCCTTATCACAGTCTATTCTTAAAATCTACTGGTGGAATAAAACATGCAATAACATTTTGATTTACCTGCATCAGGGTTGTCGTGCTCCCTTGAATTTTTCATGATGTGCTTATATTTCTTTCTTAATCGCCTGAAAGAGCTTAATGTTCCAAAGTCACACAAGTGTCAATGGACAGAATTCACGGTATATTCCAGGAGGTTCAATTCCAAAGTGAGTGTTTACAGTCTCACTGTAACCAAAAGAACTTTTCTTAAAGCATATTTTCAGTTTCTAAGCAAAAAGTAGTATCTATACTTGGATGCATAAATCAAGCTTGTGCTATATTATCTACATGTGTGTGAATACATCAGTATTTGTTTCCGAGATGATGTTCTTGCAAAAGACAGGAACACTTCATGGTTCTTGGGTTGATATTATAATAGATGATGTTCTTGCAAAAGACAGGAGCACTTCATGGTTCTTGGGTTGATATTATAATCAGGTTTTGAAAAAAAAAAAATATTGAAGATATAGCTGATCATTAAAACATTTTTACCACTGCCTTAATTGTGGCCATGTAACATTGAGTGGGGAGACAGAAGGAAAAAGGAGTCCTCAGTCCATGAAAGAAGTAAAAAGGTTGCACATGCTTAATCACAGAACTGAGAGTGAGATCATTCCTGTGCCTAAGCCTGGAAGAAACTGCAGTATTATAGCCGTAATGTGTTCAGCATCTTAAGTAGCCTTCATACTTGACAAAGAATGTGTGCGCATGCAAACTTTCAGAAGATCCTTTAGGACTTACAGTTAAAAAGTCTCAGTAGGTGTTTGTTCTCATGATGATGATTAGATTTTAATTAGCATAAGAGCAGTCAAACTCCCAGAGCCTCAATTACTTACCAGCTTGGACACTGGATGCTATTCATATCAACAAGATATAACTGGAAAACTGAATCCACATTGAAACTAAAATTAGCATTTTCAAAATCAATAAGTAATCACATGTATTTATAGCACACCCAGAGGATCGAGATATACTTTGCAAAGTGTTATTAGATACAGAAACCTCCAAAATCCCAACAACTAACACAAGTTTCTGTGCATATGCTGCAGGCTTTGTGTAACCATTTAAAGGATTCACTGCTTACCTCTATAAACTACAGTCTATAGTACAACTGCTGTCTACATAGATTATGCCCCAGAATACAAAGACTAAGAGTCTCTTTGGTTATAGTGTGCATGCAACATTCTATTTCAGTAGATGTTTATCTATTTTTTTCAAAATTTCTCCAATGGTTTATGGATGTTTTTTAAGCATTCAGCTGGATAGATAGATCCTGAAAGAATCATAGGCTAATTTAGGCTTAATTTGAAAAGGACCTCCTATGGTCGTCTAGTCCAGTCCTCAACTCAAAGCAGGGTAAACTACAGCAGGTTGCTTAGGACCATATCTAATAGAGTTTGAAAATCTCCAAAGATGGAAGTTCCACAACCTCTCTGGACAATCTGTTTTAGAGATTAACTACCTTCAGTTTTCTCATGTCTGGTCAGAATATCTCTGTTCTAATTTTCCTCCATTGCCTCTTATCCTGTCACTGTGCATCACTATACACCTCTGACAAGAGTCTGGCTCTATCTTCTCTGTATCCTCCCATGAAACAGATGAAAACAGCAAACAGGTCTCCCCTCAACCTTCTTTTCTTTAGGATGAATAAACCCAGTTTTCTCTGCCTTTCAGTGTATGTCACATGCTCCAGTATGTCTACATCATGTTGGTGGGCCACTGGAATCACTCTAGTATCTCAATATCTTTCTTCTACTGGGGAGCAAAACTGCACATAGTACACTACATATGGTATCACAAGTGCAAGGCAGAAAAAAATTGCTTCCCCCGACCTGCTGTCTATACTCTTGCTAATACAGGTCAGTATGCAGTTGGTCTTCATTTTTGCAAGGTCAGAGCATCAACTTGTGATCAGCTTGTTGTCCACCTGAGACAGTTCCTTTTCTGTGAAGCTGCTTTTAATTCTTTTGGTGCCCAGCCTGTACTGCTGCATTTCACAGTTGTCTTTGATATACTACCTGAGGTTCCTGTCTGCCCATTTCTTCAGGCTGTCAAGGCCCCTCTGAATAGCAGCTCTGACTGCTATTGTCTGCTTACTCCAACTTGGCCTTGCAGGCAAACATACTGAGAGGACTCTATCCCCTCATCCAGATTGCTAATAAATACATTAAATAGTATTGGACACACTGCAAGTAGTCAGCATGATTTGTACCACCAGATGATAAGTATCATCTGGTGGTACAAATGGTGAGTCTGGTAGTCCACCGTATAGTCCTCTTATGCTGTCCATATCTCATCAATTTGCCTGTAAGGATATTATGGGAGACCGTGTTGAAGGTGTTACTGCAGTCAAGGCATAAAGCATCCACCGCTCTCCCTTTATGCACTGAGCCTGTCCTCTCATCACATAATGCAATCAGGCTGGTAAGACACAATTTGCTCTGGGCAAACCCATCCTGCTTTTTCCCTGCCATTTTCTTGCCCTTCATGTGCTTGGAAATGGCTTCCAGAGGGATTTGCTCCATACTCTTTGCAGGAACTGAAATGAGACTGACTTGCCAGAAGGTCTTCAAAACTTTTTGTCTTGCCTTTCTTGAAGATGATTGCGATGCTTGCCTTTTTCCACCCACCTTTGGCATCATTTGATAGTCCCACTGAGCATCAGTCTAGCTGTAAGTATGCATGGAGAATTATTTTCTTGGATCTATTTGGAAGTTTTCTGCCCTGCTTTTTATTGTGTGAAAACTGGTAAGTTTCTTTCAAACATGTGATCCTGTATGTTTTTCTGGCAACAGACACTACAAATAAAATTCATCTCATCTAACCTTTAGGTACCTGCAGTGTACACATCTAAATCTGAGCTAGTACAATATAGAGCTTTTACATCTAAACTGTTTTTTGTTGGTGGAAAGACACTGGCACTTCTAGTGTATAACATCATACAGCAGAAATTGTTTAGGCTAGAAAATATATGAGAACGCAATTTCCTGATGAAAATCAGGGTAAAATGAATTATGAATAATTTATTGCCAAATTTCATTTTGATAACCACATGAATATCAACTTTGTTAGTTTTATGGAAATTGTCAGAACATACAGACATAGTGACAAGGGGTACACAAGATGTCATTTCCACATGTCTGGTGGTATTTTCAGAAACATCTAGTTGCATCAGTGTTTCTGGTGGCTAAACTTTTACATATCTGAAGAGAACTAGATTGTGATTTGGAGGCATGCTGTAACAGTTTTAAAAAGGTATAACCCAATGACTTTCAAAGATGCTTGAGTTCTATGTCACATAAATACTTTTTAGTATCCCACCATCAGCTAAAAGAAGCTATGATTCTAGCAGTAATGGTCTCAGGTATAACCCTGAGGTATGTGGCTAGTTCTCACTCAGAAGAGAAAAATACTTCTTTGATGAATAACAATTTATGTTCTCTATACCAGTTTATTAGAGGAACTTTGGAGATCCTAGTGTCCCTGTTCACTTTAATTTACCAGAGCTGTTGCTATGAACATATTACAGGTGGATTACAATAACTGAGGTATATATTTATATGTGTCTGTATATAAACACAGACACACACACATACATATATATGTATGTATGTATGTATATAGTAGTGAATTCATCAAATGCTAACTAATAATCCAAAACAAGCTACCAGTTAATGTGGTGATAAGAATCACCTTTGGTAGACTTAAAGGAAGAGGTGGGAGACTTTAACTGACATGCGGTGTGTTTTGTTTTTTTTTTCCATTTGATAGATAACAGGACCTCTGTTAAGAGAAAATTTATACAGTATTTATATATCTGTGTGTATAACAGTATAATTACCCAGAGTAAAGACTTTGGTTAAGAAGGAAGCACCTATAATTTAAGGAAAAGGATTTAAAGAATGTAATTATCCCCAAATCAAGACAAAACATTTTTGCCCATGTAATCCAGAGTTCAGATTAAAACTAAAAGACACAAAGAGATCTAAATGTATCTAAATGATACATTTAGAATTTTGGTGTATTATTATTTGCTGAGCCAAAACTGATTTTAAGGACAAATTAGATTTTTTTTTGTTGTTGTCATTCTGTGAAGTGGATGACAGAAAAGGAACTTAACTGAATGTGAGCACAGATGAGAAAAAATGCCCTGCCATGTCAGGCAAGAAACTGAACAGGAGAGGAACACCTGAAAAGTGCCACTAACCATGCCAAAAGCCAAACAGAAGGGCTACAGCAGAAGCTAAGGAACCTCATGCAGTGTAAGAGAGGAACTGAAGCTTCCCTGCAGCAAACTCAGGAATATTATTTGCAGAGCAGACCGTATCTTTCCAGCAGGATGTTAACTAATTGCTTCTGACAGAGAAAATTCACTAGGCTAGACACAACGAACAAGGCCTGTGGAGCCCTAACATTTTCTAGGGACCAAAGATGGCTAAGTTTTGATAGAATAAGCTTGAAGTACTTCTCATAACTGCTTAAATGATATGGAAGGGCCTTTTTCAATTTGAAGATCCCTAAAATGTTTCCAGAGAAAACCCCTTTAGAGGTTTTACAATTGAGAGTTATATATATGTGTGTGTGTATATATACGTGCATGGTGCATTAGTATCAGTTAACAGCCAAATACCTACCCAGCCACTCACTGACTCCTCCTCCTCAGCAGGACAGGGGGAGATAAGAAGATGAGAAAGCTGATGGGTTCGGATAGAGACAGGGAGATGTCTTAACCAATTACTGTTGCAGGCAAAACAGACTTGACTTGACTAGACAAAAATTAATTTATTGCCAATTAAAATAGATCCAGATAGTTTGAAACAGAAAGACAAAGGTTAAAACACCTGTCCTCTCCCTTCTCCCATGCTTAACTTCACTCCTTCACTGCAGACGACTCTACCTGTTCCTCCAAGTGGTGCAAGGGGGTGAGGGGTTGTGGTCAGTACACAGCGGTTTGTCTCTGCTGTTCCTTCCTTCTCACACTTTTCCTCTACTCCAGCATGGGTCCTCCACAGGCTGCAGGAAATATCTGCTCTGCCATGGAACATCTCCTCTTCCTCCTTCTTCTCTGACCTTGGTGTTCCCTCTGCTGTTTCTCACACTTTTTTTTTTCTGTTTTTTTGCTTTGTTGTTGGTGGTTTTTTCCCTCCTCCTCTGCCTGTCTGACATTTTCTGCCCTTTCTTAAATATGTTTTCACAGAGGTGTCACACACTTGGCTGATGGGCTCAGCTGTGGCCAGCAGTACGTGCATTGCAGAACCAGCTGTGTCCAGCACAAGGCAGCCCTAGCTTCTTCTCTCAGAGGCCGCTCCTGCAGTCCCCCACTATTACCAAAACCTTGCCACCTAAACCCAATACATACAGTCTGTAGGAACTTGCTTTTCTTCATCATCTTCAATAGATTCCTTAAAAGCAGTTCATGGATCATTAAGGGCCCTTTCTCTGCAGATAAACAATGACTCCTCAGATAATTGTATCCTTCCTTTCTGCCTACCTTTGCAAATTGTTATTTCCGTTTAATAAACTATATGAATGCATATTTATGCTGCTCAGGCTCAATGAAGCCTGATGTAGAGGCATCTGATTCATCTCCACTTAACACTAACCCAAAGTGAAGAGATCTAACCCATACTGACCCAAGCTGATACATCCACATAGATCAGTGCAACACTGGTTGGAGACGTAGATTGGGTTTGAAAGCAGGTTGCCCACCTTAACCTTATCAGCTAACCACCTTAACCTAACCTTATCACCGTGTGTGGTGATAAAATGGTAAAATATTTTAAATGCATTGTTTTTCATTTTGCTGTCTTGGGAGTAGTGGTGTGCAGATGCAATATAACGCCTTCTTTACTTGAGTACAAGCTTGAACATTACTTAGTGGTACATCTTTGTGCAACATGCTATCTTCATTCATAGACCGTACCTGAGTTTCTAAAGGAATCCATGTAGACTTACTACTTACACTGCCTGGTAGCAGTACAGTAAGTACTTCCTAGTACAGTAAGAAGTATTTCAGCCAGTATTTTAAATATGGCATAGTACTGTGCAGTTGTGCTTATTACAATAAAGGCTGTGTTAATGATAATATATTAAAATTAGACACATACACACCCAAATATCCTTCCATTGCTAGATGTTTATATTACATTTCTAGGTGGGAAATAACAGATAGAAAGTGATGTATTCTGACAATTAAGATGAAAATGTTCAAAAGGATCAACCCTACCTACTAAAAACCACTTCTCA
This sequence comes from Aptenodytes forsteri, assembly GCF_000699145.1. Taxonomy (NCBI): domain Eukaryota; kingdom Metazoa; phylum Chordata; class Aves; order Sphenisciformes; family Spheniscidae; genus Aptenodytes; species Aptenodytes forsteri. The sequence continues at coordinate 345,569 of NW_008795523.1, forward strand.
TTCTTTGCTGTACTGACACAGTTGAAATAAGAACTTGTAAAAGTGAGAGGGAGCCGATAGCAGTAATTTTCTGTGGGGGCTTTTAGAATCAATCCCCACCTGTACTGAATTAGGCCAAATCTATAGACATTGAGAACACATTGCACATGTCATTTTCCCAAATGCATTTAAAATTAGGTTACCAAGGGGGAGGGGAGACTTGAATTTTCAAATAGTGTGACTCACTCTTGATGGGTTGTATTAAGTTCTACTGCTTCATTTGTCATGTTATGATTTTTTTAATAGATAAGAGCACTAAGAACACCTAGACAACACTTTAAAGCATTTATATAAAACAGAATGGATAATTGAAATACCTCAAGGTACATCTTTGAACTTTCAATGACCTGATATAGAAGCATATTATCAGAAAACAAATGATGACAAGTGGACACTTTTAAGATTAGTGAGGAGAGAAAAAAACAAAACAAAACAAAACACAAAAACCCTTCAGATATACTTATATATCCAGTCCAGGAGTCATAGATAAGGACAGTCTTATAGTTTTCCAAGCAATTAACACTGCAGTATCCCTGTTGTCTCTTCAGTGAAACAGTGCTTCTGTTTTTGCAGCAAAAGTATGTGGTGTGCACTCAAAAGACTGTTTGGCTCTTGATTTCAAATGTTATGCCTTGTCACTTTCAGCTGTTGGCAGAAAATAGTCCATAAATGAGTCAGTGGAGTAGAGTGAACATTAAAAGCATTAAATTAATTAAGAGCATCCAGAAGTGGGTCTGCGGAGAAGAAATCCTGGGTGAAGACAGAAATTATGCGATCTAGGCAAGAAGAGCATCTCTTAAAGAAGAATGCCTTAATAAAAACATTTGCAGATCTGGTTAAAGGTAAGCCTAGCAAGGAGGAAAGTGGGTCTGGGAGAGAGATGAGCAAATGGATGGTGGGTGCTGCCCTGAGAATATGGAAGAGGACATAATCTACTAGGCATTTGGTGTTCCTTTGTATTCCTGTGACCTTTAAAGTCAAGCTCTTTGCTGCATTTGATCACTTTCTGTTCCGAAAGATAATGGGTTATCTGAGATGATTACAATGAACCCTTGTAGGTTTTACTTTAAGCAATTCATCCCAATAATGTGGAACATAACAGTGAGAAAGTTAATTTTTTTTCCTCCTACCAGATGAATCTGTTTCCAATTTAGTTTCAAAGGAAAAAGAAAATCACAGTTTTGAACCAGGGTGAATTTCATACATGTTAAGAAACTGTCTGGTTTTCTTTTGGGGGCTTTGTTTGTTTGTTTGTTATTTACAGAACTGTCTTTAGCAGGAAGCAAAATGTCCAGTTACTTTGTTATTTGCTTCTTTGAATTTCTTAAATTTCCTGGAATCGTATGAGTTCAGTGATGCTGCATGGGTACATATGGTACATTGTTGGGTTACAGCTGGTCACACAACAATGTGTGTTATGAAGTGATCCAGAATTCCAGTGGGTATTGCACTTTGTCACCAACTCAAAGAAGATGACTTTTTAAAGGAGATGTCTCAGAGCTTTATTCACTGTAGACAGCCGGAAGTTTCACATTTGCTAAAGACAAACGATAAACCATTAGTTCAGTGAATCCTGAACTGTTTCTTTAAATTAAAAATTTAATAAAATTAATAAAAAACCCAAGAGAGCAGAGAATCAAATAGAATATATTTATTTATTTTCACATACAGCCTACCTCTTTGTGCACAGACTCAGGAGAACATTGTGTAGGGAAATACAGAAATAAGGATGATTCTGACTCTGCTTTGCACAGCTGAAGTCAATAACATTTTGGATTTAGACAGGAAGTTTGACAGTTGTAAATGCAATTGTAAAACATGTAAAATGCAATCAACTAATGTTAGATCCAATAAAAAGAAAAAAAATCAATCTGACTTCTGCAAGGCCATAGAAAACCTTTATACCACAATCAATTTGTCAGTGCTTGTATGGCCCTAAGCATCAGAAAAGACTGCCATTTTTTCATTTAAAATATAACTGTTTATTAGGACCGTGATTCCTGATTTCAAATTTATTTCTTCTGTGTTGCAAGTGCATTAGCATCTGATGACAAAGATATTATATAATCCCACCTCTCAGACACTGGCCACTGGTCTTCTTACTGTACAACTGAAGGGTTTTTTGCCTAAGGCTACTAGCAGAGCTGCATTATGAAAGACAGATGAAATGCCACGGGGAAAACACAGATCCCACCTTTCTCTTTCCCCCCACTGTGGAGCTGGCACTTCTCACTGCAGGTGTTGCTTTTATGGCATGGCTACTAAACACAAGGATGCAGAAGTTGATCATCAAGACAATTTTCCTGCCAAGCAAGACAGCAGTGTGTGCAACCAGCACACCAGAAAATAATATGTGACCATGGAGTTTATAAAGAGAGAAATTTAACATAAATCTGACCCAAGGCACTATAGCAAAATTTAACTAGGCATTCAGATCCAAACTGTGCAAATAACATCTCCCTGGAGTCACAGGTGTGGAAATTGCATGCCATTTCTGCACTATGGGAAATAATTGGATTATTATAGTATAGCACTGTGCATATCAACTGTTATTTGTTTTATTCTTTTATTGGAACTTTGGTCAGTGTTATGGAAGATCTGCAGTTCAGCAGAAGGAATTAAATGAAAACTATTTTTGTTATCACATGATTTGAGTCATTGTACAATTAGTGAAAGAGAGTCATACTTTACAGAAATTTTCCCAAACAGATGAGCATTGTTTGACAGAAATTTTCTTTGGATTTATTTTCATTATTTATTTCAGATTTATTTACTATATGTATATAAATACACACATAACTATGGACATACATATCGACCCACACCATTATATTTAATTATATAATTATTGTCATTATCAATCTGGTACTATGCTGCATATTTTACAAGAGAGATTGAGCATAATTACTGTTAATAATTTCTCATATTGCTTGGACAAATGCATATAAAGAGCTGGTTATAACCAGCAAAGAAAGCAGTGAGAAAGTAGAAAATGTTTCACACTGCCTAACACATTCAGTTGTGGTTCCACTCTGGTTTGATGCATGAATAGAAAGCTTATTTGCTTAATTTCTTAGAATGCATAGTTTAATTCTTACATGAAAAGAAAATGGCTAAACTGTTGTCTAACTAGGCATAGCAGAATAACACAATATGAGGCAGAAACCATAATAGAAAGCCAAGTCCCACCCATTCTATGCGAGTGCTCTACTAACTTGCCATATGCTGCTTTTTGCCTAATGAATATTCGGAAAAGTGAGACAGTGTAGACAAATATGATAAATGGACTACCACACTGTAGATATATTTTATTTGGAACATTCTTCCGGGGAAATGAAAAGAAGAAAAAAAAAAAGGAAATGCAAATTCTTATGCCCATTAGGCAGAGAAGAGAATGCATCTCAACTCATCTCCTGTGTCTCCCTAGGACAGATCCCTATTCTAATCCCTGAAATTTTCATTATATATATGTATATCCTTTAGTTGGAAAAGATGAACAGAGGAATGCCTAGCATGGAATATGTGTGAGAGAGAACACTTAGCTGCTTATACCTTTAAAGAGGCATTCCTTGAAGCAGATATTTTGTGGTTTAAAGAATTTTGCTGAGAGAAACCAAGCAAACAAAAATTAAAGAAAGTGAGCATTTACAGATATTATGTGGTACCAAAGTTGGTGGGTTGCCTAAGCAACCTAAACTGGCTGAAAATGTCTTTTGAAGATTTACAGTTTTCAGTCCCTGTGTGACCCATTAGACAGAATATGAAACAAATCCACATGAGGCCAAGGAACAATCAGGGCTTCATACCATTGCTCCTCTGACCAGCCCCAGAGCCAGTGCTGGCCGAGGTCTGAGCAGGAGCATGTCCCAAATATTTTTTCAGAAGTACGTTGTAGCATTAAGGTAAAGCACTGAAGGAGTAACCTTTCCAGATGATATCTAATGTTCAGTTCCAGATATCTTTTTGTGACTTGTAACTGCTCTCTTCCATTTCAGTTTCTTGTAGGGTGGAGGTGCAGGGTTAGGGCTTCTGAGAAAATGTTTGCTTTGAAGACTGCAAAGACACTTTTTCTAGCATTGCAAGGGGTGCAGGCTGCTGTGCCCTTTTGTGGCTGCTAATAAGAAATCTGAAATAGAGCTTGTAACTCTAATGAGATTTCAATTAAAAAAGAAAAAAACCCACAGGTTAAAATATGAGAGGTTAGAGCTTTTAATGGAGGACAGGTCTTTCTGTTGACTTTATCAACTTGCTAAGATAACCCCCTAAAAACTACTAATCAGAAAGTACCAACTGGTGTTAGAATTGTTAAGGAGGCAATCCTGATACAGAGAACAATGAAGCTGCCACAATAATAAATAAAGCTTCCTGGTTTAGTCAAGTTCTTTTATATTCCATCTGGAAGGTAGTCAGTGGTGAAACTGTAACTAAGTTCTGTAACGTATTCTCCTAAAAAAATCCTACTTTACATTGCACAGTAAAAAGGCAGACACAAGCTACACTGTGTTTTTGTAATGTTATACAGACTTAAAATTAAGTGCCAAGAAATTTCTCACTCATGGGAACTAGAAAAATCAGGGTAATAATGATAATTAGGGAAAGTATAATAAAAAATAAAAACTGAGTTCAGAGGACATTTGAACAACACATAACTGTGCAGGAAGAAGATGGATCATACTTGTCAATGGCAGAGCAAGTTTCTACCAAGTATCTATTGGCTCTGATGGGTGCTTAAAGTGAAGAGCACTTCTCTCTTTTCCAGTGAAAAAGAAACATGCTTCCCTAAATAGTTAAAATTTAGATACCTGAATCCTAGGTTACAGTCCTAAACACACCTGTTCAGCTGTTGTCTACTCTTTCCTGATTGACACAGAGTGTACCCTAAAGCTTCATAAGTGACAGGGTGTTTTATTTGTAGATCACAGTTATGACAGAGATAAGCAATGGAGCAGGTGTCTCTGGATCCAGATACCTAGACAGTCCTTTCTCCTCGTTATCCAAGAGGTTACAGTGGTTGTACACAAAATGCTTTGAATGCTCCCCCAAGGGATTAATCTCAAGACAGAACGTGGTGATGAACAATTCTTTATTTTAAAACTAAAGAACAGAGTAACCTTTCCAGCCTCTTTAAAATAGTCTAGAGAAAATCTTTCCTCAGACCAAGAAGATACAAAACCACATATCTCACGAGGAGTTTTCTAAACATTAATAAAGAGGATATTTTGAAAGGGTTATTTTTAATTCCTCTTATTAAAGCTGTATCACTGGACAGAAGTGAATTCAATGATGAGAGAATGGAGGGAGGAAACATGAGTCTTTTGAGATGGAATGACAGAAGTTTCTCTTTATCCTTCCATGGCCATTTCTGTATTTTATCTAGAGATAATTTTGTATAGAATAGGGAGACAGTCCTGAAAGTAAGGACCTATGATCTCTTTACTCTCAGGGTAAGGACGTGCTCAGAATTAAGAGAATCACCTGTTCTCTTGGTTTTGGCCCAACTAATCTTGAATTCTCTTCAGTACAGCACTTAAACATCAAGAGGAGTTTGAAAGTCCTGCACTAGCTTCCATTCCTTATACCACTCTCTGGTAAGAAGAGAGATATGGATTTTAATTTATTCAGATGGAAAAGGGATATGGATTCCCATTCTTGGAATGACTGCCTTATTGACTAGCCTATTATATAAAGAAAAGAGCCTTTATTCATCATCTGTTGCTTTAAAACAACTTAGTTGAAAACAAGCAAACCAACAAACAAAAAAGGAACCAGTTTCAAGTATTTGGTCAGTCTTGAGCATAGTTGGGAAAGCTTCTTTGGGAGACCTAGTCAGGAGAAAATAAATTTAAGACTCTCCATCTATAATTAACTAGATGACTGTTGCTAACTACATAATGAAAAGCATTGTGGTGCCATTCTGAGGTTCTGAGACCCCTGATGTTGAACAGACCCACTAATAGGGTCAGACATCAAAGACTTCATTGCTAGAATTTCCTAAGAGTTAAAGCTAAAAATTTGTAAAAATTCAAGGTTAAATCCAGTTCCCAAATGGATGGAAATGGAAATTTTGAAAAGCAAGTTCCCAACTTGCAGTAAAGGAAGCTGTCTTTGAATATCAGACAGCTGAGTCCAGTTCAATAGTGTCAAATACAACCAAATTTCAAATAACAAGAAAATAGCTATAGGAATGTGGCAAATCAAGGTTTCTTCCTAAGCAACAAGCTTTCAATTTACTGCTTAGCTAAGTAGGGCAATGAAGTAACCACACTTTACACCTGAAGCTACTCTACTTCCAATTTTCTACAATGCTACCAACATTAATCAGTTGCATGGTTAAAATCATTAAGGAAAACAAATCAAACATTACTTTAAATGGAGGCTAAATGTACAATTTATACATTACACATCTCTTGCTATAGCTTTTACACTCAGGTATGTCTGAGGCTGCATTTCAGTAAAAATTGATCCTACTTTTTTACATATGTGAACCTATTATCTGTTTTAAAAATATTTTTATAGCAGTGACTCAAAATCATTAGTCTATACTTTCTCTTAGCTATCTAATATTGTTGGTGGTCTAGGGAGCTGATCTCAGTTTGAGCCGGTTTAGGTTTGGAGATATTTTTCTGTGCTTGCCTTATTATTTGTTTAGCCCACTGGCATGAATAAGCAGGATTTTCCAGTGCTAGAAGCATATGTACCAGCAGAGACAGCTTGCTCTTATTGCTAAAAGTCAAGAAATAAGGATGCCTATTCTCTGAAGGCTAGCAAGGTTTTTAATTAAATTCTTTCTCAAAAAAGCAGAAAGGCCTCAAAGTAAAATACTATGTTGCAAATGGTAATCACAGAATTGTAGTTCTGTGTTCTCTACAGATATGTCAACAGTAATGATATAAGATCTTCAGACGTGTATTAATCATAACAATGCAGTCTGAGGAACTGGGGGAAGTCTCCAGCAGCCAAGGAATGAGTAATGCCATGGGTTGAAGTCCCTACATGGGCAATCTAGAAAATATAAGAAATCTGATTTGGGGAGGGCTTTAATTAAAATTTCTCCCACTGAGGAAATGAAAGGTTGTTGGACACATCACAGCTGACCAAGGATCGTTGCTTCACTTTTAAGATTCTGCCATCAGCTCCTGCTTAGAAGTAAGAAATCATCAGAAACCATCAATCGAATGCTGGCAAAACCACATGTGAAACACTGACTCTGTTGCACCTGAACTCTTAATTCTCTGATGTGTTTTCTATCATTGATCGTATATGGTGCATGTGGATAAGTGTAGTATCCATGAAGTTTGCTAACATGGAGTTGTTGACTTCCTCTTGTACAATTCCTTTTCCCTGAAGAAAAGCCTGAAACGATACAGACAACCGAATGGACTTCAACAGCATGCTTTTGATGTCCACAGATTCTGTGCCATCAGAGGAGCATTACTGAACAGAAGTCCTCCAGCTGACGGTTACCTGGCCTCCTCCAGCTGTGCCTCTCCTAAGGACAGGATTTCTTGCCCATTCCTTGCCACAGAAAGCTGACAGCCTGTTCTCAAAGCAGGTGAGAGAAAACAGAAAGAATAAATTCAGGGACTGTGGAGCAGATTTTGAGCAAAACTTTGGTTGTCTGTTCAGTGCTGTTGTGGTGTGCCTTGAAAACATTAGGAATTTGGAGGCAAGAAAGTGAAATGGAAAACATTACCAACCTACTTAATGACCAGCTTAGGTTCTGTAAATCCCTCTTCAGATTGTGACAGCTTTTGCCCGTTACTGATGTGGTGTAGATTAAACCAGCTGAATCAGAGAAAAGAGAACAGGATCTGTAGGCCTCATCATCAGCTTTCCTAGTGAAACAAGTTTTCTATGGCAAAAATCATATGGGTTTTTTTAACAGCTCAGGATTCTAGACAGAAGCTGAAGTGGCAATAAGCCAATGATATTCTGTGTTTAAGGTTAGTCATAACAGCCTAAACAGCACATAAATCTTAGATGGTCAGGGGTTCCTTACATTTCTCTTCATTGTGGATTACTGTTTACTGATGTAACTGAAAAAGCATCTTTGTATAACACTAGAAGTATGGTAAGTGTTGTTTTGTCAAGCTGCAAGCTCCAATGTCATTAAATCATAGTAACAAGAAATGTTACTAAAATTTCGTGCTTCAGCAATGTGTGAAGCAGCAGCTTGGAGTCTGAACCGCGCAAGAGTTTCTGTATAGCTGGCTTATTGTGACCTACCTTATGTATGACGTCTGACTGAGTATGCAGAAATCTTAATGCTAATAACCAGTTCTTTCTTTGCTCTTAATTTATGGTTGAGTTGTACTGTTTTCTCTAGGGCAGAAGAAGCCTTTTTCTTTTCCCAGAACACAGGAATAGATAAAATATTAATTCAGTGCCTGACTTCCCTGCTCAACTGAAGTGTATATCAGCTCACTGCAGTTAGAAAGGTATATAGTCTGGCAGCCTGAAACTGTAGTGCTTTCCTAGGGACCCTCAGGAACAGAGTGTGTTTTTCAATGTCCATTAGAAAGGTGAGTGCTCAGATCTATACTTCATTTCACTTTTATCATTCAAATCTGGAAACACAGCTCTGTGATTATGCTTTTCACTTGAGTAAGAAAACCCGCAAACATTTGAATAAGCTAAATAATAAGATCTCTATATTTTATATTACCTCTTAACACTAAAGACCTGTATTTGATAAATAGCTTTTATTTTCATGTGGTGAGCACAAGATCATAAATAATAATAATAATAATTAAAAATGCTTGCAAGTCTACCTCTACAAATAGGTCACAGGTTCAATGCCTCTTAATATTCCTTGAAAAGAGAGATACTTTGGACATTCATTTTCAAATCTTTAAAACACTCCTTTTCTCTCCCTCCTTAAACTTCAAGAAATAAGGAACAATGGTATGTAACTGTCTTCCTACCCTTCACAATGACTGAAATAAAGTCTATTGTGATCTTGTCTTTCCCTCAAATCAGAGAATAATACAACTTTTTTTTTTTTTTTTTTTTTAATACTTTTTTTTTTCTTTGAGAAAATGTGCTGAATTGTAACTGTCACTTCTAACTTAATGTTCGCATAGATAATGACCAGGGTTTGTAAATCTTTCCTGCCCTCTGGGCAATACGTCCAAATCTTATGGCCACTAAACACTTAATTTACACCTTCAGGAAGTAAGAAGAAAAGGGGAGCTCAAGGAGTAATTTGTACAGGAAAGTGGCAATGGCTTTTTATTTCTTCATTGCATAATATCAGGCCTTCAGCTGAGTCTCAGGGAATCAAGCAGTATCTGCTGCAGTAGCTTGTTTTGACTCTCTTGGTCCCAGAAGGAGCACATACTCTCCAGCCTTGCTGCTAATCTGATGGTCTATGCCTCTGCATGTAAGCTCGTGAGCTGTACTTACCCATGCGGTGTAAGTTCACTACTCTTCTTGATATATTCCTTTTGGGTAGAAACTTCATTATCCACTGAAGATGCCAAATTACATATCTCAAGAGAATGCAGTTTGGCATTCAGATCTCAGCTGAGCAGAGATTGCAGGTTATAAAGTGTAAGTAACACAAAAATGATCTGGGTGTCGTTAAGAAATACTGAACAAAGAAACACTATTCTACTGTCATACTGTTTTCAGAGGGTAACAGAACATTTAGCTAAATTAAAGCACTTGTTTCCTGCCCTTGACGGATGAGAACTTTTGCCCTGCCACCAGTTGGTGACCAGCTGATGTCCTGGTGCATGAAGATTGATTGCTTTTAGTTCTCTGCAATGTTGAGTCTTACAAAAGGTTAATCTGATTTTAGGTTTACGTTAGAATCTCTGCTAAATATTATGTAGAAATGAGTTCCTTAGGTTAATTCTCTCTTACAAGAATAACAATGCCAGTTTTAAAAGTCTCATTTTTAAATGTCAGACTAACATCTAGCATCTATTTTATAGAAATAAGTATACCAGAACACATGACGTCCTTTCACTATATCTCTTTTTTTTTGTTTTCTGTTTCCTGGTCTAAATTATCCTGAATTCTTAATCTCTACTTCCAGAAGATACACAGCCTGTCCCTCGCCCCTACCTGGTCATTTCTGTTCTCCTGCAGATCTTTCATATTCACACAGTTTTCAGTCTTTCCATAATGATGTGACCAAAACTGAAAACAGTATCCAGGGCATGTCTTCATTCCAAACTGTAACGATGCATAGATCTTTTCCACAAAGCCCCACTGCATGATGTTTTTCTCACAATGCATTCTTTCCAGGAAGTATTGTACCGATGTAAAATTAAAGTATCATGGTTCAGACCTCAAGTTTTCTACCTGCAATTAGAAATGTATGAAAGTATTAATTTTTGTGTGTGTGATTATTGATATATAAGAAATGATAGTTTTAATGCATTCAGCTTTTCATTATTCTGTCTTATTTTTACTTATATTTTGGAATAAACTAGGGGAAAAAAGGGACAAAAAATTAAGGTTATGGATATTTCATGCATCCTGCTTCTGTTGGCTTTGGCTTAAAAGTGTTGCCTGCTGGTCTGGACAAGGGACTGAGTCTCAAAAGTGGCCAGCTGGCTGAATACCTTAAGGGACTAAATCCCATTGACATAACTGTTTTCTTTCTGAAGTAGAGACTGGCAGACTATTATGATAATGGATAAAAAGTCACTGCAATATTTTAAAATAAAAAAAAATATTCCTGCTGGACTGAGAGTCAAAAGTATTTTTCCCTCCCATCTCCATCCCTCCCTGCATAAAGTTTGAGTAGTCTGATTTTGTGTGGGGGGACTCCAGGGGTTTGGAAATAACAGAATTTATTGCCACAAGCAGTGGGAAAGTTATAAGGTTGCAAAGCTTCTGGTTTGCCTGTCACTTCTTTGACTGAAGATTTCAGGCTAACTGAATCTGTACTAGAATAGATGCTATTATATTGGTAGTACCTGAAGACTTTGATAAAGCATCATGGACTCATTATACTAGGAGTCCACTCACATTTATGGAGGAAACAAAAAAGTCATTTCCACACAGAAATTACAAGGGAAGTATAAAATGAGAAAGAAAAAAAAAAAAAGAGCAGATTCAGTAATCTGTCTTGCCTGCTCAATGTGTTAATAGCACATAGCACCAATTCATCTTTTTGTTTGGGATTGCCTTATTCCTTTCCATGGTTCCCAAAAGGAATTCATCAGAGAGCTAACATGGGCTATTAAGATACAGAGACTCATGTGAGCTCTCCACATGCATCTGAATCATCCCAGCTCTCTGGTGGTTATAGCGCGTTGTATATGACAAATAATTTTATGTTAACTGGGACCTACTAAGTCTGATAAATTAGATGTACTTAATACACTTGCCTTAGGGAATATATAAAAGATAATATGTTTTTAGTATTTTTGAAAATAATTCCCAGTTCTCAAAACTCTGACAGAACAGTTTTCTTTAGTTTTTCTGGCAACTGGATGTTTTTTCACATGGCTGTATTTGCAAAGATCTCGAATGGGAATAAGAAAGCACAGATTTATACGTCAGCAATTGTGTGATGCCACTAAGCTGTAATCTTCCTGGAAGAAAAACAGATGAGCAATAAGCGTTTTAATCTAGTCTACCTGAATTTTTTTCTGCTAAACACCTTGTTGGCATGCACAGACAATTGCTGGGGGAAAAAAAAAAGAAAGGAAAAAAGAAAAAAAAAACAACTAAAAAGCCAGGATAATCCAGAATTTACTCTTAAAGGCCTCACAGCCCTATCAATATGCATGACCAGCTCAACATACACCAGAGGGGCTGCCAGCACTGTATGCATTCTTAATATGGCAGATCAAGGAAGAACCATTTTGACCAAGACTACTTGATAGCTTTCATTACAATCACCCTAGAAATGGAAAAGTATCCTTAAGTCCACTGCAGTGTAGCAGATCACTCAATCAATCTGGGCTTGCATTTTTGTGTTAAGATTTAGTTCTATAGATTTAGATCTATCTGTTGATATTCTAGCCACTACCCTTAGATTTTTTTTTAGGCATTTAGAGATACTTATCCTCTTCTCTCCAAAAGTTTGATTATGTGTCTTTAGAGAAAATGACTGAAATGAAAGAGCTGTTGCAAGCAAACAAGAAAATATTTCCTAAATCTTCTTAAAGACAATCCCTCTTCCTACGTTTTTTTTAACAGAAAATCTCTGTGCTGTATGTCTTATACTTTCTTTTTTCCTTTATTTTCATTTTTCTTGGAAGAAAAATTACAAGCAGAAGTTAAATTAAATATATTGTTTCTAACAATGGCCAATGACTGGGTGGAGGCTTGTAATTAACTGAAAAGTTATTTCTTCAAGAAATGCAGCTAAAAACAAAGGGATCATTTTAAAGCCAAGCTTCAGGACTTGATATCTCAGTAGAGTTTTGGTGACCCTTAAATGGTCTGTGGATTGTATATAACCCCTTGTCAGTATTTCACTTTACTATAGCTATTCTCCTCTTCCAGAAATTATTATCATTCAGTGCCAGTCTAGTGTTCTCCCACTACAAGTTAAGCTATAACTTCTTCTACAAGTAGATGTAAATCAGTGAAACCATAATTTTGGGCTGGTTTTTGCTATGTTTTTTTTTTTTTCTGTAAGTGCCATGTTGTCATTTTTTGATACTCCATATTAATGGGTTTTTTAATATTTATACTTTTGACTTTTTTTTTTTTAATTTTGTAGTCTATAGTAACAAAAGTAATTGAACCTCAGGATTCTTTCATTGTCCTCCAAGAGTCTTTCTGAAGCCCCATGGAGAAAGTTCAAGTTCAGTGTCTTAAGTATTGCCAGACAACAGCTCAAGTTCAAAAACACAAAGAAAGCAGGTTTTCCAGATGAATTCTGCAAGCTTAATCTTGAAAGATATTTTTTCCCCAGTAGTTTCAGTCCATCCTTTACTCTCATTCAGAGATTATTACTGATATATCGACAGACTGTAAAACTACAGGCTTCTAGTAAATGTAAAAACATTCTGTACAATACTGCTGTCTTGGTATATTTGCATTAGCTACAGGCAGCTTTTCTCCTAAGTAGACCTCATAAATTACCAAAATACTTATGTGGAAAACAGCTCTGTTGTGCTATTAGGAAGAGATGGGGATCTGAACTTGATGAATGTGTTATCGTGACATGAACATATCAAGTGTTTGTCTTAGCATGCCCTTTATTTGAGGTAATGTGACATGTACCCTGTGAAATAGTAGGTGGCTGGTATGAAAAATATCTTCAGATGGAAACAGTTCTCAGACTTTAACATATCTTCAAGAGCTCCTTCAACAGCCACAATTTCATGGGCTAAGTCTTGCATATTTCTGCCTGCCAGATACAATTAACATAAGGCTTTATATGGGAGAAAGGCAGTGGGCAGTGGTACCATGCTCTAAATGTACAAGATTGAGGCCCTGAAGCGAGAAGAAAAAGAGAAAATGAAAGAGTTATAGTCACGTCTAAACTGTGATATGCTTGCCTAAGATGCTAGTAGCCCAGTTCTTCTGTCTTTCACACTGATATGAAATATAAGTGACTGCACTGGAATAGAAAAACAGTGAAAAGCATGATATAGGCACATCTTCACTGGGAGTTAGAGGCAGTGATAAACAACCACAGGTTAGCATCCTGCTTTAAGATTCCTCTTACTTAAAAAGTCAGACAGCAAAACATATTTGAGTTGCCCGTCCTAAATGATGCTGCATGCACTTGTACATGCTGTATATAACATAATGTTACATACTAGATGCTGTTTGTTTTTGGTGGGATGGGGGACAGAATCAGAAGAGTAAAAGTGAGAAAACTCGTGGGTTGAAATAAAGACAATTTAATAAGTAAAGCAAAAGCCGTGCACGCAAGCAAAACAAAACAAGGAATTCATTCACTACTTCCCATGGGCAGGCAGGTGTTCAGCTATCTCCAGGAAAGCTGGGCTCCATCACGCGTAACGGTTACTTGGGAAGACAAATGCCATCACTCTAAACGTCCCCCCCTTCCTTCTTCTTCCCCCAACTTTACCTGCTGAGCATGATGTCATATGGTGTGGAATATCCCTTTGGTCAGTTGGGGTCAGCTGTCCCGGCTGTGTCCCCTCCCAACTTCTTGTGCACCCCCAGCCTCCTCGCTGGTGGGGTGGTGTGAAAAGCAGAAAAGGCCTTGACTGTGTGTAAGCACTGCTCAGCAGTAACAAAAACATCCCTGTATTAGCGACACTGTTTTCAGCACAAATCAAAAAAATAGCCCCACACTAGCTACTGTGAAGAAAATTAACTCTATCCCAGAAAAAAACAGCACAAAAACGCAAACCCAAAAGCCTATAAGAGAAAAATCAGATCTTGGAATTCAAGTCTGAATGCCTATTTCTTTAAAGTATTCAGACTGTTAAAATAAAGTTACTAACCCTTTGCTGGAAAAGTCAAACATGACTTTTAATTTTCCTATCAAGATGTCTTGCAATCATCATACCAACTGAATTTTTAGACAAAATTCTTTAGTCTCAGGACTACTTTACTATATTTTAAAATTTGTCCTTTTAAACAATCTGCCTTATTCTTTTAACAACTCCAAAAGATTTAGGAAAAGATGAGGAAAAAGATCATATTCACTAGACACATTTACTTCTTTATGTGACAGAGCTACATTTATTTAGAAAGCATGGCCCAGCCACTTGACCTCTCACAGATAGACCTTGAGGTTTATGAGCCAAAGAGAACAATTAACAACTCAACTGCCTATAATAAATTAGCAACAAATTGAATTGTTATAATCTGCATTTATATTATAGTCAATATTTCCAACTGCTGTGTTCCAACTACAGTTCTGCAATATTTGCAGTATAGTTCCTTATGCCAAAAGCACTACTCAACTCTTACGTGCAGAGCAGGCAATGTGAGGAAAAATACAATAAAAAATAAAATTCATAAAAATAAAAATAGCAAGTTTCAGGGTAATAGTCATAATAGGCTAGTACTGCATATGATGAAATGCATTATCTGCGCCCTTGGAATATATCACAGCTATGCAAGACATTAATAACCTCATGCATACTTCCTTATGATATACAATGCATCAAATAAATCAAAATGATTTTTCTATGATAAAGCCAGCTATATTATACCTAGAGGTAGTCAATTAAACAATAAGACATGACACTGGGTATATTGCACTAATTCATCTTGAGCTCAGTCATGAAAGGCGTTGAGTTATCTCTCTCAAGCTTTCCCCCCCCACTCCCAGGACTTTAAGTGGAAGCTGAAGCTATTCAGTACTTCACAGGATTAAGCCCCCAATAATTTGCATTTTGATCTAATGTATTCTTACAGAATTTTTCCAGGTACTTGGGTACCAGCTTCCATTCAGTGCCTGGTTTTGAGTGCAAGATTATGAATTGCCTTCAAAGCATTAATCACTCATCTTTACGTTTGGCTTGAGTTAGAGCTATATATTTCACAAGAATAAATAAAGTTAAAAATATGAGATACGTATGCTTGTCTGCTTGTTTATAGCTACTGAAATACTTATAGTTCCAAGGCAAGGGAGCAAAGATACATAAAAAACAGGATAAGTATGTGTGAGACTGTTTACCTCTTTTTCTAAACAATCTCTTTTCCTGATTTTTATTGATACATATGTATGCACATGATATGACTGCTGATATGTATAGCTTACCTTGCTGTAAAACTAGGGTGAAACTGGATCAGATCTCAATTTACCAGAACGACCTGTTTCAATAGCTAAAGGGCTGGAAAGGACCATGGGAATTTGTCTGAAGGAAGAGATGTACTAGTGGTCTGAACAGAAGGTAGCTGCACCTCTGTGCCCTCAACATTTAATAAAACTGTGGCTATATGGACTGTGAAGTTCCTTTTCTTTTCTCTCTCTTTCCTCATTGTGAATGGGAGGCTCACTTATTTCTGGATAGAGATGGCTCTCAAGTTCCTTTAAGTCCTATGTTGTGTGATTCTGCACCTTCTAATGTAGTTTATACCATCTGCTAACCAAGCTGAAACTCACATACCTGAGCTCCTTGGTCATAGCGTGGATGCCGGTGGAAAAAACTTTGTGGATGGAATGAAGTTTTCCTGAAATCCCTAAATATCATTTGTCAGTTCAAACAGCTGCAAAAGCTTCAATTCCTTCTCACTATTGATAACTTTCTACAAATGGCCTAACAAATCAGACTGGAGAAATCTTATGGCAGTGACTAGAACACTACAGAAAGTATTTCTTGTTATTGTATTCTGTATATTTTAAATACAACATTCTCATTATCAGACTAAGAGAAACTAACAATTAGTTAACAACAGAGAAGACATAGAGGTAGGGAGGAATCCTTACTTAGGAAAATGGCTATATGCTTACTTTAAAGTATGTGCTTAAGTGCTATTAAACGTCTAAAGGAAGATCACGGTGAGTGAAAAAGTATATCCACCTGTGGATTATATAACAATATGTATTCTTGCAACTCATTTTAAGAGAAGACACCTGAAGTGTGGTATACATCTCATAGTCCCAGCCCAGAGAAGACTGACAATTCAACTTCTGTAAAAATAATCTGTATTTATTACATAATAAGTTCAAATAGTTACATCCATATTGAGCGTCTGAGACAATCGCTATGAAATGAGTGTGGATAAAGGAATTGGATCCCCGTGCACAAGGATGTTTTGGCTATGTTCAGGCCTTCTTAGGGGAGTTTAGAAGTCTAAAGAACGTGACCTAATCATTCCAATTTTCACTTTTCTTCACTGCATAAAATAAAGGTGTTGTAAAGGAGTGTTTGGATATCTCCTCCAAAGATATCATGAAAAATCCCATCATCAATATCCTATGAATATTTTGATGCTCAGTTTATGAAACCAATTAAAAAAACTTTTAGTTGAAAAAAATCATTATAGAACTCTGGGGTAAACTTGCCAAAATAACAATGAATTTGCATATTGTCAAGACATGCCTTATGATACCACAGAATACAGTGTTAATTACCAGATCTAACACTTATTCAGTAAGCAGAGAAACTCTGTTTCAGCCATTCAAATGTTGCCCATTTATGCCAGCAGGAAATACAGCCCAAGTCCCCATGCTGCCTAAATTTCTGCCTCAAGTGAGGATATGTAGTATAAAAAGAGAATTACAAGTTCATTAGGCAATACTACCTTTACATCTCAAAGATCAAATAGTCGTAAGAAAGAGCTGCAGGTCATGCCAGCATTGCTATTTTGCTTCTCTCCACACCCTGTAAGATCTTATTTTCTTTTAGTGCTCTACTGTACTGATAAAAAGATAAATTTCTTGTCACTGTCCTTTTTATACAAAAATAAAGAAATTTCTAGTGCCACCTATTGGTACAATATGAAAACGTAATAAGCAAATTGAGTCACCACAGGTAGGCTAGAAAGTGGAAAATGTTGAGTATCAGAGGAGGAAATATATCTGTTCACTATGATTTTTTAAATTTTGTCTTCTTTTTTTAAAAACAAGTATTTCAAATATTTATAAAAAGAAAACCAGTTCTGATCCAATCAGTGCTTAGCAGGAACATAAATCCTCTCTTGCTTCACAAGGCATTTAAGGAATAATAGAGGAGTTTGAAATTAAGTCCATTCATAAGTTCAGTTGAATTAGGCTAATAGAGAACCAGCATAGTTGTTGATAAGAAGGGTGAGAGAAGGAGGAAAACTTCTCAGGAATTATCAATACAAGGTAATCAACAGCAAAAGAATGAAAAGTAATAAGCTGTTACATACTGCTCAGTATCGACTTTTTTTATTTCTTTCTGTGGGATGCTTCCCTGACTACAGAAGAGTAGCCAACAAAATTCAAAACAGTTGCAGAAATTAAGCAATCATTAGTATCTTGCAAGGTTTCATGACTCCAAACCACTCCTGACTAGCTTTTAAGATTCTAGTCATAACAGCTATTTCTTTTCCCTTTACAGTCAAAGCAAACACAGTGCCTTCTGAGGGCAATTCATCTCACCAGTTGCAAACACCTTATCTTTGGATGGAAGGAATTACCTTCTTGAGATAACTATCTTTCTCCATTGACCACAGAAGATGACTAGATTACTAGTTTGGACTAGACATGTAACTCTGAGATAGCTAATGGCAGATGAATCCTACTGATGAGATGCAGGTATGAGATTAAAAAAAACCCCCAAAAACAAAACAAACCCAAAACACACCACCTTCATTAAATAAAGTATTTAAGTACCTTAGGTACTAAGTCCCTTATTGCCTAGGTTCAATAATGGGAACAGCTCTACCAAAGTCAATTGAATTGTTCATTAAAGACATTGGAAAGGAAAAGGAAATATTATTGACAGCAAGTTTCAAATTGTTTCCATTTAACAAACTTCAAATTGGGCTAATTTTCATTTTCCTGAAATCATTAATGACATGTTAATCAATGTTTGTATAAACAGTTATTAAAATATTTACTGAAATCTCTTCTTAGTAAACAAAACCAATTTCATCAACCATTTAAAAAACTTCTTTTATTTTGATTTTTACAAATATTGATTAAATTTTGAGGTAAAAATAATGATAAACAATGTATCTGAAAGAAATCTATGCTTGCACAAGATATTTTTGTTTGGAACCAAAGCCAGATTTTAATGGAGGAAATTTTCATATGAGACACTTGGGTCATCTCTACTATTTATATTCTTGAAACTCAGCATTAGTAAATAATTTTACTGAATCAGGATCTGAACCTAAAGTTCTATGTAGGAATTCATATCTGGAAACAAGCCCAATGGTAAAGCCAATTAATAAGTATTTCATCCACTTGACATAGGAAGGACAAATGGAATTCACACAGTATGTTAGGAGTTTAAATTCTGCTCTCATTTTTTCATCTTACTTTTCATAAACCAGCTTTGTCCTTTGATCCTCATTGAGATTTACCTGGTCACCTGCTCCTGAAATACAATGATTCTTTTGGTTATTTAAAATATCAGTGTCAGAAAAAGAGCAAATGAAAAGGCACTACCAGAAGAGGAAAATTTATAACAGAGAACATGAATTAACAGAAACCCCCAGGTTGAAGGTGGTGAATGCGGGCCAGAAAGTCAAAGTGGAAAAGTAGAGAACAAGAACCAGACTGGTAGAAAGAAGCAGGGCTGGAGAATAACAGCCTGTTTTCTCTCCTGCTAAAGTCAGTGGGGAAAGTCCTATTGACTTAAAAAGGAAAAGATCAGACCATCTTTACAGCATGTGTTTATTCTGCTGTCGAGTTGGTATTCATGCTTCTATTTAAGTCTAAGTCAATGACGTAGTGCTCCCTTCGCTTTATCTAGTGTCTCCTTCTCTGCATTCCTCTGTGCTTTTTTTTTTTCTTCTAATGGATGCTAGCTATGCTGAAATCAGTTATACTGGTGCTTGTATATTTGATTAAAAGACAGTTGTCTGAGTTATTTGAAGTTTTGCTAGGAGAAAGACTTCATCGTTCAAGGGTTATTATTACTCTGTCTCACACTCTATTTCTCTCTTTCTCTCCTAAGGTACTACAGTGCCTATAATGAAGTGAATCCAAATGACTACTTTGAGACTGGCAAGGAACCTGACGTGCACACCAAATATTCCTTTAACATTGGTCTGAACTAAACATCCAAAGGGATTTTCTATCTAATTTATGGGATTTGATTCTCCCATGTGTTTTTCTCCTAATGTGATTGTACTGATGCAAAATCAGAAGCACTGGTAAAAAGGCTGGCATACTTTCAGTCTGCAGGACTTCGTGATAACTCCAGAAAGGCTGAACTAGTCTCTGGGTGGTAATGGGGGCAGTCTGATGGAGTGACAGCAACGTGGAAGGCATTAGCACCTGTAGGGCAGATTCCCGGCTGTGTCCCTTTTTTCACTATACAGATGCAAGAGGGTGTGGGTTCCCCTCAGTAGGATGTAAAGGAGGTGCACCTGTGTGGCTGCTTGGCACTTAAGTTTCTGTTCCCCTTGTACTGATTCAATTATCACAAGGAACAGGTAGCTTAAAGCCTCTGTTATGAAGTACTAAATCATAATTCTGGGTAGAATTATGCCTATATCTGAGGAAAGGTTTTTCAGCTGACTTGTACCTGCAGTTCTGAGTGTGTAACCATAACATGGGTAGGTTTAATGTAAGAAAGGGTAAGAGTGGTACAACCCTCAGCTTGGGATGCTGCTAGAACTATCAGCTTAAGCCACCTCCATCCCACAGGCAATAGTATGCGTACAGGTAGCTCTACCAGAGGACATTAGCCTTATTAGCAAAAGTACAGAACAACATAACCACAGAGCTTGGCACAGGGCAATGGGGACCTAACCTGAAAGGATCCAAATGCTGGTTAACCTCTTGATGCCCACTGAAAGAAGAGGCACTAAGCGATGATAATGTAAGTCTAATTGTCATGATATTTTTGGGTGGCCAGTTTTAAACTTTGTTCAAATCACCTTTTTTTTCCCACTGAACATGTAGTATAAAATATAAGCATAATCCTACTGGAAGCCTGAGCCCATGACTATCCACATCTAAGTCCTCCATAAGCTTTAAAATGATTGAACAAAAGGATGTTGAATTTCAGCTGCTTTTCGGTATGTTCTAAAGCTAGGATTTCTGACCACATGACCCATCCCTCCATTGCGCTGACATATAGCGCAATAGGCCGAGTAGGGTAGTCTAGATAATTAGAAGCAAACTATTAAGATAAATTTGTATGCTTTTGAAGGCATACATAAGAGAATGTAAGCCATGATATAAGCTATATGGAGAAGATTGGTGAGTAGTGGCTTCACATTGTTATAAATGGGTCTGTCTATCAGACAGACATTTCATCAGGGGAAATTCACATCTCAGGAGGATAAAACAGTTTTTGTATTGCTGCATTAGTTACAGAGCATTGACCCAAGAAAAGAGGTTCTCAGTATGAACAACCTACTTAGGACACATAGACTAAGAAAACTTTGCTTCTAATTTAAAAGCAAAGAAGAATTTTCCTTCGCTCCTTTCTTTGCCTCCCACAAACACTATAATTCATTCTATGAGGTTTTTACCAAGTAAAATACAGTTCAAAAGGTTCCAGAAGAGCTTTAACAGTGGAGATGTCCTCTGAGAGGACCACTAAGTCCTAGGCTATTTCATTTTTGCAGTCCATAACCACTCTGAATACAGATGCCTCGATGTGGTTCGCCTTACCAAGGTTAGAACTGTAGGAACTTTTCAGTGCTGCAGTTCACTTCCAGACTCTCTTTCTATTGTAAAGCTCTAGGACAATGCTAACGGCAGGTGTAGTCCTAAAACTGGGTCAAGACTAGGTCTCTGTACATTACAGAGAGAGTTCACACATACTAAGCTGAGAAAGAAATTTAGTATGCTTTCAAATAGTACTTGCCATTTTTCAGACTTTCTAATAGTTTTCCCAGTGAATGTTGAGTTCAATTGATTTTACATATATCAGCATACTGGCGGCACCCTTCCTTTCCCCACTATAAATAGACACACTCTACTACACAAACTTTCAGCCTATCAAATTACAAACTATCCCCTTTTTTTGAAAATTTGTGTTTCCAATACATCAAAAGACAAAAATCCTGTGGGAAAATTATGCCCCGTTCCGTAACTCCTTTTGTCGCTAAATAGAACCTTAAACCTCTTCAATGCCTTTATAAGGAGCTTTGCTTCTCAGATGCATTAACCCACCCACTTCCTCTCCATATCCTATTGTCATCCCCTTTGAGGTTTATTTCCCTGTTTGTCCTTTTCAAATGCTAGCATTTGTAAAAAGGGTCTTTCAAAGACATTGTGCTCAAGCCTTGATGGCAAAGGGTCTTCTCATCTATACAACTGCCCACACTTCTTTCACTCGTTTTGAAAAAGAATCTAAAAAATAAGAAATATTAAGCTGCTAGAATGGACTTTGTTTTAAAGCGGCTTCTTTGTTTCCCTCCAGCGGTTTAAAAAAAGGATGTTTTCCAGGGAAGGGGTTCCTCCCACTGAAGTTGACACAAATTCTGCCTTTAAAACAGGTGGCAGTAGAAGTTGGCCTAGGCTGGTTTGTACAGCTCAAAGAGGTGTTGTATAACTATATAGTCCAAGACAGATCTATGCAAAAACTTCATGGGAAACAATAGGAAAATATTGATCTGGTTTTTTACGATAGAGAAATGGAAATAATTGTATGACTATATAGCACTGGCCCATTTCTTTACTGTATGTAAAAGCCTGGAAACTTCAGTGTATATGCTTGCAGGAGCCAGGTCAAGTATTTCATAGGTTGGATTTGCAACTCAAGTAAAGCAGTGTAAATCAAGAGTAATTCCATTACAGATAATTAAGTTAGTATACCAGTATAAGCCCGGAAGAAGTGTGTGAAGATTGAAACCCTGTAATTACATTTGTTTCCAGAACAGATAGAGCATCATCGATATTTAAAAGGACATTGTTCAATAAATTAGTACTAAACGAAACACTGCAAAGAAAAGAAGCTTAAAAGATATCATCTCTGTAGACCTGTTTTAATTTTTTTTTTTAATTTATTTAAACTTTGCCTTAAAAATATGGAAGCTCAAAACCACTAACAACTAGCAAAATCTGACACTGTCAGATCCCCAGTTAATGAAAAAACAAAGCCAAGAAAATTCATACAGGTTAATAAATGAATGAAAATGCAAAGATTTCAAACTTTATTTGTTTTTTGTTTTATTTTGTTTTTTTAATCTTTATATATTCTTAATATTAAAAAATTCTTTTAACAAGAGAGTTTTGAAGTTTCGAATAGGATTTGTATGAACATTGAGTGGGTTTATTACCGTTTGTGGATTCCTTGTAAGTTATCTCCAGGGGATTTGAGTGTCCAAGGTTAAAAATAAATAGCTCAGGAAATAAGCCTGAGCAGACAGTAAATGATAAAAAGTGAACGCTGAAATAGCATTCTGTTCCAAACTGTTGTTATTGAAACAAATATGGATGTCTGATTAACCAGAGAGCACCAAATTATTCTCTGAAAAATGTTTAACTCTAATAAATCTAATTGTTAGTTTAAGTGAGATAGAGAATCAGGACTTTTTTTTTTTTAATCTAGAGAGTAACTTTTTTTTCCTATGAATTATGAGATTAAAGTAATTTATACTTAACATTTTTTCTGCTTTTAACCTTTATTTATTTTGAATCTGATAGCAAGGTCATTAGTTCCCAATAACATACTAACAAGGAAACAAATGGAATAACAAATTAATGAGATTTATCTCAAACTAATTAAATAATAAGAAATATTATCCTTGCTTAATAAGAACTTTTCAAGAACCTACACCTTGTTTCTGCAATATACTTTAACAAGACTAGCCCAAGTTTTTAATCCTAGTGTTTGATAACGTTCAATCACTGACTGGCAAATAATTCAAGGCTTCCATTTTTAAGAGCCTTCCTCCTCTTAAGTATTCCCTTGCTTTAGATTTTCAGTAAGTAGTCATTGATGCAATTGTACATTACCCTTAGTTCACTAACTATTTCTCATTGTCATTCAGGTGTTTTAGGTGACTGGTTCATATCTAATAATTTTGCTGTATGATAATAGACATTAGATGTCATCCTTGTCAACTTCCAGATTAAGGGATAAAACTAAGGGAGAAACTTTTGGATTAAGGGATAAATTAAGGAATAGTTACCTGGGCAATGAAATCGGTGAGTTAGCAAAATATGTGGATTTACTAGCTTTGGTTCTTGGACTTATTTCAAGACTAAAGGTGAAGGAGTCAAAGGAAGGGAAATATTATCTTTGTGTTTTCTTAACCCCTGGATTTATTAGAAAGATAACCTGCCATTGGAGAAAATTTAAAGTAACATCATGACATTCTAATTTGCACCATCTGTTGATAATTGCCAATTCCCTAACATGTCAAATGTGAAAGGCTGAGAGGACGGAACAAAGATGGATATGTTTGGTGCATGCCAATCATTTTTCTTTGTAACAGGGGGAATCTACAGCAGCTGAAAAAGAACTCGAAGTACTTCAGGAGCCATAACAGAAATAACAGCATGAGCTACTAAATTGTCACAAAACATAAATGAGAGAGGAACGTCTGTCTCCCTATACTTCTCAATAACAGCCACAGAACATCTCTACTTTGCATTTTTTCTCAAGGGTGATATTTAACAGAATACAGCATACGAAAGCAGAATATGTTATTTCTCAGTCCTGAAGCTATTGCCTTAAGTACACAAGTTTACCTGCTCTTGTGAAGAATGTGCCTGGACAACCAAGCATCTCTTCTTGGATCAGTGTAACTGGAAATGATGCTATCTAGGTTGTACTTATTTGTAAGGCCTCCTTACTACCAATCACTGTTAAACAGCTGGGGCCAGATGAATCAGTCAGATGACCCAAAATAAGCAACTTTTAAGTAAGAGAACAATATTTACAACACTGTAAATTAAGTTATATTAGTTCTCTCCATCATTTTTTCTCAGGCTGTGGACAGACACTCAAGAAGGCTGTAATTCCAGACATTACTTTCCCTCAGCTGGAGGGTACAGTCTTAAAGCCCAGCGAATGGACTAGCTCCCATGAGCACTTCCTAATCTGTTTCAAACAGAAATCATCTGGGCTAGTCTGAAGAGTTTAAATAAGAAGCACCCACATAATTCTTATCATTGGCACAGTTCAGAGGGTAGGACCTCTGACTAGTGGGTACTGAGGAACATGTTTTGGGCCCTTCTACTTGTAAGTACAAGTATTAATCTTCTCTTTGTTCAGCCTAATCTTATATTCTGAGCAGCAGAAGCAGCCAGTATGACTGCTAATGTTAGTTTTAAAACAAAAGTTTCACTTTTGAAGAACATTTTTACTAGCCAAAATTTTGGTATTTTCTAAAGGAACTCAAATTTAGTACTCTTTAACGGTCAGGATAGTTCTTCAATATGCCTGTGGCTTTTCTTAGTTGAGAAAAGAGGTATATTAGACTTAAAAGCAAAGAAACACAGAATCTGCACGCTTTTTAAAAAAAAAAAGAACTCTTTGGAACTTTCTTATTCCTTGGTGTTTATGTATGTAAATGGTTTTATGTCTATGTATGAACATATGCAAAGACTTTAACTATATCACAGAGAATTAGACTGATGATATAGATATAGAAATAAAATTACTCAGTTGCATAAGTTGTTTTATATTTCTGTATGATCAACACAATTTATAGAAAAAAGATCTTGACTGCTGCTGTAGCTGCTTTGATAGCTCTGTATCTGTGAGAGGAACTCTGGTTTAGAAAAGTTTCACAACTGAATATCATGTAAATACAGTAAGAACTATGTAAACTGAAGAAAAATAATCATGTTAACAGCTTAAGAGAGTCTTGTACTAGGAAACATATGAATACCTTCCTCATGTCTGAAGACAGGGAATGTGAAAGCAACTACTGACAGTTGAAGGTGAAAGAAAATATATTCTTTCTGTTTACTTACCCTTGGTAGAGTTTAAATTGTTTCAAGATGAAAGAGTTTTTGTTGGAATTGAGCTGATTTAAATCTGTTTGCTTTGCTGCTGCTCTTTTTATAGCATCTGTAACATTAGCTTCTGCTCAGGTAACTGTTTGCTAATGGGCAATAGACCACCAGCTAATTCCAGAAAGAACAAAGACAGATATTGTACAATCAATATTCAGGTAGAGATGTACTGATTCTCAATTTTCTGTTCCTGCCATTTACTAGAGCAACTACACAACATCTGCAGCCAGACCACCTTAATGGTGATAATCTCACAAGTTAACCAAGGGTGGGTTTGTTCCATATTTAGAGAAGTGACTTTCAAGATAATGTCCTGATGCTCTTCAAAATACTATAAATTATTTTATATGGGCACTCTTTCTTCTTAATATCTTCAGAAAATTAATCAGTAAGGAGGAATTAAAATTAAGGCCTTACTAAGTCTACAGTCCTAGTATAGATTTTGTCAACATAGTCTGTTGCTTGTACCAAATACCAGCTATTTTTCCTATTAAAAAATATCATTATTCCATTTGTTGTACTCCTCTCCCTCTCTTCTTTCTGAAAACAGCAGTGACTGCTTCACCACCTAGTCACCAAATAACATGAAGCACTGATTCTTTAGATGATTTTTGGTAAGTAATTACAATATAGACTGTTTGGTCATGACACACACACACACACACACAAAACTGATTATCTCTTGTTTATCTGTTGTTCAATTCACATTTTAAATAAAGATAAATGAAGAGTCTGTTTGTTACTAAGGTTCTCTCTTTTGAAAGGTCAACTGCTGATAAACTACAAGAAGAAAACAGTGAAACCAGCTACTCTATAGCATTCAGGAACTTGAATGGAAAGAGGATCTGGATTTTATTTAAAGCAAAGGGGCAAAATCATCTGAATTACATAACCTAAAGGAGCAGGAGGATGAATCTTTCAGTGCTCCCAAGCTAACTGGGTAAATAAATATGTCCTGGTTTCACCTGTAATAGAGTTAATTTTCTTCCTAGTAGCTGGTGCAGTGCTGTGTTTTGGATTTAGGAGGAGAATAATGTTGATAACACACCGATGTTTTAGTTGTTGCTAGGTAATGCTTACACTAGTCAAGGACTTTTAGGTTTCCCATGCTCTACCGACTGGGAGGGCTGGAGGTGCACAAGAAGCTGGGAGGGGGCACAGCCGGGACAGCTGACCCAAACTGGCCAAAGGGACATTCCATACCATGTGACGTCATGCTCAGTACATAAACTGGGGAAAGCTGGCCGGGGGGGGACGCTGCTCGGGGACTGGCTGGGCATCGGTCGGTGGGTGGTGAGCAATTGCACTGTGCATCACTTGCTTTGTATATTCTTTTATTATTATTATTACTATTTTATTTCAATTATTAAACTGTTTTTATTTCAACCCATGAGTTTTCTCACTTCTACTCTTCCGATTCTCTCCCCCATCTCACCGGGGGCAGGGAGAAGTGAGCAAGCGGCTGTGTGGTGCTCAGTTGCTGGCTGAAGTTAAACTACAACAAAGTGACTCAAAGAAATATTAGAATGAAAATAGAGCAAATACAAACAGAAAGAAGACTATATAGGGACAAAGTAAAAAAAAAAAAAAAATTGAGAAACTGGGAAAAAAAAAAAAAAAAAAAAAAAAAAAAAAAAATCAGTTTTCTATGAAACTGATGATGCTGAACATGAAGACAAAGGTAAGGTGATGAGTGTGTGAATAGAAGTTCAGAAATGGAAATTACTGTAACTGGGGTAGATACAAAATATAAAGATCTTAAAGTGTTCAAATCAGAAGAACCAAATAATTTTATTCCAGAACTTGGAGCAAAATGGAACATAAAATTTCAGACTTCACAGCCAAAATTTGTAATATTTTTTTTATTTCCTGAGTTGTTTCATATTAGTAAAGAACAGAAGATAAAGTATGAAAAGGAGGGCAGAGTGACAACCCATTAGTCTTATAAATAATAATATGCAAGGTGGCTTCTAAAAGACATTTTGAAAGAAAGAATAAGATATTGCCAGTCTAACCTGATAGAATTCATTGAAAAATAATTGATTTTCTAGACAGGAAAAGAGAACAGATCTAATCAATCTGATACCACACAGGAATTTTTAGTTAAGAAGAGGAGAAAAAAGGGATTAATCTGGGAATTATAAAGTGGGGAAGGGACTGAAGGAGGGGTGACAATAGGAGTAAAAAACAGGAAGGAACTCGGGTAGAGGGAGGCTGCCACGGCAGTTCCTCAGTGATTGGTCTCTTGTGTGGTTTCATTGCTATTTTCTGTAATAACCTTGAAAGAAATATGATACTGAGTTAAATGAAATATGTAACTTGTTAGGAAAATTGGGATATCATGCAGAAAGAACTGGATGACCCTGGGTACTGGAAAAATATTAATAGAATGAAATTCAATAGTATGAAATATATGGATATGCATTTAGGAATTAATAACAATTTTTTTTTTCAGTAAATCAAGAATTCAGCATTTGGAAATGACTGAGGAAGAGAATCTGTCTCTACGCATGATAGACAACTATGTACCATCGAGATAGTATGACCATGAAAAAGACAAATGTGATCCTACAAGGTATCATTTGAAGCATTTTCAGAGGAGACAGGCAGGAATCAGTAACATTGTACAAGGCCAAGGTAAAATGTCATCAGAAATATTGTATATTATTCTGATCACCTGCAATCAAGAAAATATGCATTCAAACTGGAATAGGTTGGAGAAAGGCACCTAAGATCAGGAGAAAGCCTTCTTACGAAAAGAAACAAAATGTTCTTTGGTAGTTTAGACATAGAAAAGATGGCCAAGAAGGACTGAAATTATATACAAGGAACGAACACCAGGAAAAAAAAAATAAAACTGTTTAAGTTAAGCGATAATGTTGACTCAGGATTAAAAACAAAAAGACCACTAGTCAGGTCGTGAATAAATGTAGGCATGAAAGGAGGATAAGATTTCTGCCACAAGAAGAATGAAGTATTTTCAGGAAGAGTGAAGAAAAAAAAAATCTGACCTATTTTTAAAGTGGTCCTTGTTTAATTTATTAAAAGTATTATGCGATATAGATACTTGTAATATCAGGAGCTAAACTACATTAAAAAATTACTTTCATCCTAGTTCTACGTTCCTAAGTATTTTCTGACTTACCAGTAAGATGGACTTATCACTGCCAAATGTAAATCAAAATTACAGATTTCAGCCCTCTGTCATTCTGCCAGAGGAAATCCTTAATCAACAGCAGCAACACACGTTGTATACAACTTCTCGTTGAATTACATTTAGCACATCAATTTAGTAGTGAAATTGGAGTCTTTGTTATGTTAGTACATTTCCAATTTTTATTTTATATCATTTTTCTAAAACAAAGCCTTTTTTTTTTTGTCTGAAATCAGTGTTGTTTTCTTACTGTGGTTTTCATTCACCTTCCAATTTTTAAAAGGTAGGTTTATAGGGTAGGTTAGTAGCTGACAAGATTGCAGGTGTGAAGAGTCTGTCACAACATACTGTTTCAGGACTTTCCAGGCACTCTAGTTAGAGCTATGTATGTCCCATTGGGAAGGTAGGAACCATCTGTTTCTAATGGGATAAAGCTTCTGTTTCTAACCCTGCAGGGCTGCAAGTTATTGAACTTACAGCCTGTCTTACATTTAAAGGCAGAATGCATTTGGAAAGGAAGTTTGGGAGAAAGAAGGAAGCAATTCTCTGGCAGTTATTGCTTGAAACGACTCTGAGCTTGAGAATGACAGAAATAATCCATGAAGAAACGACAACAATGCAGGAGAGACTAAAACATTGCATTAACTTTATTTATCACAGTGCTCTAAAATTAGTTCATAGACACATGACATGGTTATCACGCACAGAGCTGATGAAATAGTCCATTCACCAGAAGAAAACTGATTTTAGACTTTGCCAGTTCATGAGGACAGTGCGACAAAACATTCAGGTATCCAAGTATCTACAGGTAGTTAGATCATGAGGACAGAAAAATATAAACTGAACTTAGTAAAATTTTCTAAGGAAAAAGCTGAATGCGTAAAAACACTAGGATCTCTACTAAATGTTATTTACTGGAGAATAAAATTAAGCAAGGCAAAGCAAAAAGGTAAAGCAAAGCAATGCAAAACGCTATTCCCCTCTATTGATGCTTCAATATAAACTGAAGAGGAATCCAACTGCCTAATAGAGGTAATTAAGTGCTCCCTCTCAAAAAATGTAGGGAATTGGCCCTTGCAAGGGGAGGCTACACAGATACCTAAATTCCCTGCACCCTCAGTGGTGTGAGAAGATGTCTCTGGAGGCTTGGGGAGGCATATACTATATGCTTCATTTCAGGTTCTGCTGCAGGGGAGAGAGCTCCTGCTGGCAGTATTCTACATACTGCCAATATTCTATATTGGTAGTATATAGAAGAGACATCTCCTTCCATCATGTCATCCTGAAATTAGGATTTAATTCTTCTTACCTCTTCCCCTGAGAATTCAGGAACAAAGGGGAAGCATGAATTGCCTTCATCATTTGGGATCCATCCTGCTCACAGCTGCCCTTGCCAAACTGCTGGCCACCCTTTATACTGAAAGTTAGCAATTAGGGCAGCCTTGGAGGATGAAGCAGAATACCAGACCCAGAGCAGGGCAACAATTTCATTCTCATTCCTCTAAGCTATCTAGTTCCTTTCTTACCAGATACAAAACAGTCTTTCTTTCCTCTTACCCTGTGACTCTTACCTGCTTGATGGTAAAGAAGCTGAGTGTGGAAAAACTCCACAGGCCTGGTGGTTTGGGCACCCTGCCAGCATGTAAGTGTTCAGTCCCCTCTTGTTGAGTAGCCTAGGACCTAGGACGGGGTTCTAGCACTAGTCTAGAACAACCCTCTACAGAAAAAAAAAATTATTAAATTCCAATCAACAACCAGCGTGCCAGAGGATGCTAATTATAGTCGTATAGTTCATGTTTGTCAAGCTTCTCTAAAAACTTTGAGAGTTCAGGTGTCTATTTGCACTGCCCGGTCTGAATGCAGTTCCCATATCTGGGCAGTTAAAATTAAGCACCCAGGGGGCTTTAACCTAAGAATGACACCTAATTTAAATGCGTTAGGATTAGACTATTTCCAAAAGTACATAAGCATTGGATTTCTTTTAGGGACTTTGATGGGGTTTAAGAAAACTGTATGTCACCTTGAATTCCTAGACCTGGATTTTCAAAATAACTGCAAAGATGCACACTGAGAATGGATTTTAAAAGTAAGCTGACAGGCTGTCTGTTTCTTGCATATTAGCAAAGTCCCTGTAAATAGGAATTATTAGATGTAGAAAGAACTGGCTTTCCTTTAACTTCATTTTCTGTTTTGTTAAGACAAATATAAGATTTTGTGTCTGTACTTGTGTGCATATACACGTGAATAATAATACACTTCTATGACATCAGTTTAAGAGCCAAATAACCTATATAATTTATTTACTATGCAATTCAGAGCAATCCACTTTAATAACTTCTATTTTTAAATACAAGGCAACTAGGGATGGATTAATGAGGCCTAATATTATGAAAAGAAAATTAATGATACATGTGGAGATAATACTTCACAACACAAGCCAGCAGGGGACTATTCTCCATTAGAAGCCTGAGTTCTGTGAAGGTTCAATGGTGCAACTGAATGCATTATTTTATTAGCACATAGTTACAGTTTTCAGAACTGTGGAAATTTTGTTTTCTTACAAGATATTATTGGCAGACATTGGAAAGCTCACCCAAACACATTTGCTCCTGCTGAAACCCCTGAGATAATCATCTTTCCCAAACATCAAAAAAATAATATGCAAGGTTATTAGAAGAGCAACAAAATTGTCAGAAACATGGAATTCCTGCACCAAATGAAATTAAAAGGGCCTATTCTAGTTAGGTCCCAACCCTGTAAAGAGTTCACATTCCTATCTTTAACTGTGTGAATAGTCATATTGATTTCATATTCAAAAATCTTCACAGGATTAAGGTTTAAATTGGGGTCAGATGTCTCCAGTCACTTCTGTTGCCCTTCTTGAACTCCGTGGCACTACTCACATGCTCAAAATTAAATGTTTGCAAGGTCAGAGTCTCAGTCTGGATATAACAAAAGTAAAAGCAGATATGATAGATAAGTAATTTTGTATGCTATACTGTTAAAAAAAATCAAAAGCTTCTCTTTATATCCAAGCTATGAAGATGTTTGCACTGAGTTGCACAAAAGGTCCTGGTGAATGGCCCCTCAGGAACGTACTTCCTGATACCAGTTTGGATTCTGTGTCATGAGATTAAGAAAACCAAATGGGACAGACTCATAAGAGAGATTTGGATGTTAGTCTTTAGGTATACGGCTGCATAATAAGGTTAATAAGTCCAAATTGTATACAGTGGATGCAGATGTATACCTTTCACATGCCTGGGGAAATCAGGGCACCTAAAAGAGGACGCAAAGCCAAAATGATGTGGCTATAGCTCTGTGGCAGCCTGGGCTACTTTAATTGCTGGTCTTGCCTTTTCCTCCACTGTTGGGTGGGATTTTGAGTCCCCTCCTTGCCCCAGCTCTGGTATTGCTCTACTATTGGCTTTACTAAGGTCCTTCAGTGCACTGATCAGTCACTTTTATTGTCCAATTTTCTGTAGATATACTGAGTTGAGGTCATTCAAGAAAGTGTCCAAGAAGTGCCAGCGCCTTTCAAAAGGAAATCATAGCAGTGTTTGGCCATAGGGAAGAAAAAGGAGGACAACAGCTTTCAGTTATGGGCTTGCAGCATCATGGATCTGTTGAAGAGCTCTATTTCACCAGAAACACCTAAAAGATATATTCCTCCAAAGACAGCACTACAGCTGATGGCTGTTCAGTTTTCAGAAATTCAATTTTTAAACCTGTAATACTGAGAAGTGCCTAACTGGAAATTCACAGGTCTTGGATTAAGCATCAGCATTAAGATTGGTGCCTTTAAAAGAAATCAATTTAAAGTTGTGTGTCTTTTTTCTTTTTTTTTTTTTTTTTTTTTTAGTTAATAGATATTTGCCCTGCTCTGCCTTCTTTATCTTACTTGGAGCACTCACAATATAGCAAGGAAAATTCAATTCCCACTCCCCCCTCTCCCTTCCTTCTTTTCCAAAGTGGTATAAACCATCATCTACTATGTAAATTGAAACCACCTAGTTAAAGAGGGGGGAATACTTCCATTTCTACATGGTGAAGCTGTTCCACCCTTTCTGGATTATTTACATGTTCCCTTGAGAAGGCAGTGATCCCATATTCCAGGTAAGCGCTCTAACCAGCAGGCTGCTGAACCGTTCTGCTCTCCCTCTGGCCCTGTAGATAATCAGTTATTTCCTGGAAAGTGAGACAGAAGAGGCTGAGAAATTCCTATCCTGGAACGCCTTATCAGTGGCACCCCCCAGGCAGGTGTGGGTTCAGCCAGAAGAGGAGCCGAAGCTTAACTCCCCCACACCTCACCAACCATTGAATTGCCCCTTTAAAGGGCAGCTTTGCCTTTCTTACAGACCAGCTACACTAAGAATCCACCCAGGTAAAATAGTTCTGGAAATATCTATTTTATTAATCAAGCTGGGATTTAGGCAGTATCTTGGCACTCACTGTTTAATGCTAACAGAATTAAACTGTCGCGTGTGCCAGGATTAAGTGCCTAAGAGACTTCGCTAATGGGAATTTAGGTGCCCAAGGGCTTTAACCTTTGCTCCCACAGTTAGTCATGAGGTGGAGGGTTGTGAAACCCGGTGGTGCCATGAACAAAGGTGTGCTTTATCAATCAGGTATGAAAACTTTCTATCCTGCATCACAGCTTCATCTGGAAAGTTTCCCCTCCTCTCAGGAATATAATCAGTAGAACACAATATTACAACCTATTTTTTAGGCAAATTATATTTAATAATCAAATAGAGATGACAGTTATGACTGAATGCAGTTTGCAATTTTCTTTAGATAGTGTAAATACAAGAACTACTTTAATGCCTCAGACTCTAAAGCAATCACTGATTACTAGTCACAGAAGGAAATTTTTTTTGCGTGGCAATGCAAGTTCATTAGGGTTATTTTCTCTTCCCCTGAGCAGTTTTAATGAAGGTTCTCCTATGTTTCTTCTTCTGTTATCTTTTTGAACTCAGTATCCCCATCCGGATGCATACATCTTCTGCATTGCTTTTCCAAGTATGTGCTAACAAAAACCAGACAAAGAAGTTGTAAAGTATGCTTAAAACACACCGAGAACTAAAGGACATAATCAGCTTATTTGGATTTTGCTAATGTGCCTGTCTATTCATTTGCTAGGAATTAAAATAAACTCCAAATAGAAGCAATTTAGAAACACATATTTCTGGAAATCCTATGAAAAGTGAATACTTACGACATGTAAGCACTTTCGAAAATCTCACCCTGCAGATGGGATTCATCCCTCTTAGTGCAGCTATGTAAAAGCTAGCCTAGCCTAAGCAAGCTGTCTGGGCTCCTTTTGTAATCAGTGAAGGGAGACAGGTGTATCCAGAAGGCAATTTTTCTCATTTCTATGTCTCCATGGAAGGGGAGGAGAAGTCCAAGGAGAAGTCTAATTTTTATATGATTAACCTTAGGTGAGATGAGTCCTACATTTGACTTTCTGTGACACTCAATTCTGGATGAATATTTTCTGATTTGTTAAAGAGTAATGACCAAAACTCGAGCGTGTATAATACGCTTCTACTTCATTCCTCAGCCCAGACTCCCACTGGTGTAGACTCCTGACACACTGGCCATTATGCTAAATCACTCAAAAGTTTGCCAGGCTTAGGATGATAATTGTAGGAGGGGAGCAGTCCACATCTGTTAAAAGTTCAAAAATGCTTAGGCTGGCATTCTTAATTTTCCCTGTTTCTTCCCGATGTATAAACAAGGTCAATAGTGCATATAGTGCAATGGAACATTTGAAAGTAAAGAAGCTGACATTAGTTTTCATTAACGTATTTCTTTTACATTTAATAAAATTGCATATCTGTTTCCTATGATGCTAATTTTCACTGTGTTTTTAAAATGCATTTTTCTCAAAATTTTCTTCTAAGTTTTTCAGCCTAAAGCAAAATAACAATCCACATATATTTACCAATATCCAAAAATATTTATATGAACTTCTGATTTCTGTAATTGCAATGAAATATTAAAAAAAAATCTGAATTTGGATAAGAATAAATCCTTTAACACTGAAATGGACACTGAAATGGTGAAACGGACACTCACTTCACCTTGTACAAAATATATACATGAAATCCTCTTTATTTTAAAGAAAATCTTCATCCTATGTATGTATTATTTTAAAGCATCCTTTAAAGCATCTCTAAAGCTTTGTAAGCAATGTAAATACTTAGTAGTAAGTATTTTTTGTGTAACATAAACCACTCTCGGACACTTTATAATAGCTTTTTCAATGTGTATTTCCTTTGTGTTCACAGTTTCACAGCACTGTTATTCGTGTGTATGGGTATATCTGGATCTGGATGCAGCTGTGTGCAGGATTCAGCTGATGGTAGCATAAAATGTATCTTTTCCAGATTCAGCTGTGACAGAAAGAAGCTCAGATTTCTATAGCGGTTTCACCAGCACAAGTCAAAAGAAGCTCGGATGCAGCCAGTGAGGTGACTTTCCATTCCCTATGGTCTAAGCAGTGTGTTTAGCATAGGACCACAACTCTGGAAGGTGTCGGCTGAGCCACTGGAATCAGGTAGCAGCGGCTCCAGGAATGAGAGCTGAGCAAATCTGGGGATAGAAACTAGTGCTACCTGTCTTCTTCAGGTATGCTCATTTAGTTCACGTGGCAGCCAAAGCAACTCCATCTTCGCTGCTATTTTAACATGATTTTGAGCTACCTCATGTGTGCCTACACTTGTGTTATATTCATATTTCTTACTTACAGCCCCATCAAAGCCTAAGCGAGACCAGACTTTGTTCCTCATGATGGAGTGTAAAATACTGATCTGGCAAAAAAAGCATTTTATTATTATTTATTAATGTTATTTATTATTATTTCTATTTCCTGACAAATCCCATCTTGCTGGTTTCTTTCACCCTTGCTGAGTATCGTCCCCACCCTTGCAGAGCTGCCTGCTTGCTGCCTATCACAGGCAGGCTGAAACACCTGGGTGCAGGTCCTGCACAGCTGTACACATGCCACTGCCCAGCCATCTGCAGAGTGCTCCATATGGCAATTTCTCCTGTAGAGTGGGCTGACAGGCAGCTCCATCCGAGAGGGAATGTATATTGTATAATTAGAAAACACCGCATTAGGATTAGCTACAATAAGAATAGCATCAAACCTCTGCCCCAAGCCCAACCTTTATCCCAAGTTCAAGGAGATTTAGTTTACCTGTTTGTTTGGGGGGAGATTTCTTTATTTTTTGAGTTTCTGTATTTTCTCCTGCCACCTGTGAACAGAAGTGCCAAAATGTCATTACAGTGGCTGTTCTTGCCATGTTTATTCTGGGTCTGCAAATGTAATATATTGAAAATTCCATTCCAGAATTCATTCTTGTGAGATTAATTCTAGCCCAGCCCAGATAATGGGTAAGGATACAGGTGTCTGAAAAGTAAACAAACAAAAAAAATCAATTAAATCCTGAAACATCAATAAAACGTGAAATTCAGATGGTTCAGATAAAAATTGAGCTATGAAACAATGTCTTAACACTGAATCTAATACCTTTACAAGTTGGAGGGGTTCTCTCTGCCCTTGTCATTTCATGTACAGTATAAGCTACACTACAGTATAGAACTACAAACACTGTCAGGGACACTTTGGGATAAGGTGGGGAGAAAGGAGCTGAGGCATTGGGAGTAAGAAGAAGGGAGTGAAAATGTCAGCTGATGTAAACTTGCATAGCTTCTGTGACTTCAAAGGAGTTACGAAGATACCTTAATTCAGATGAATTGACCCTGTACATCTTACAAATGTTCACACTGCTGAACTATATTTTTTCCTCCCTTCCTCCTCTTATTTTCTTCCTGAATTTTCACCATTGATTTACCACATAAGAATTACAATGTGACTGTCTGTTAGAAGCAGCACTACATTTTTAACCTACATAGGGCACAAAAAGGTTTCTCATGAAAAGAGAGCTGCAAGCAATGTCTTCCCCTCCTCCTCTTCTTTCTTTCCAGCTCAATTAAGAAACAACATGTTTTTCCTCTCAGTGCTTGCCTTTTATCTATTCCTCTTCTCATGTTTCTCTGTTATTTTTTCTCCATCATGGCATAGCAGTGGTGCTGAATGTTGATGAGATAATACTAAGTTTAACCCCACCCAGTCCTTTTCCTAATTTCTTCAAGTACTAGAAACATGACCTGCACTTTTTGAGGTTCCCTGCAAGCCCAGGGAGCTGATATGAATCTCACACCATCCCCACTTACTCCAGGACCAGAGAGTATGGAATAATTCTGCTCCCTGATGAGCAGAAGTTGGAAAACAACATATTCTATCAAAAGCAACTGGTGGACATTGTTAGACTTTTTGATTATTTCTTTCTTAGTTTTCTTTAAAAAAAAAGTGAGACTTATTTCCAAGACAATCACTGTTCTATACAAACGCTTTCTATCACAGTTTTACATACGAAAAGTGGAAGTCTGTATCAGAAAATTTTTATGGACATCGTTTTTTGTCACCCACTGGGACTATAGAGATAATGGCATATGTTTTTTTTCAACAAAATGAAAAATTATAGAATACTTGCTTAGTTATTAATACTGTAACTAATAATATTTTTTGTTACTATTCAGTTTTGGTGACATCACTGAATTTAGAATTTTTACTTCAAATGTAATTATAACAATTTGAAAGCTGATCTAGTGAAAGAATTTCCTTCATGATATGGATAAGTATATTAATTTCAAAAGAATGTTTTTGCTATTATAATACATACTCTTTCTGCAATGTCTGCTATAAACTGGAGGTTCCTCCATGCCACTCAAACCTACATACTAATTTGAAAAGGCTGTTGATTAAAACACGCATAACAATGAATGCAAAGTTTAACAAGGCTTTTTTGTTTCTCACTGAAGGTTGAAAAAAGTTCTTCTAAAACGTGATATTTTCTTCATTTTCTAACAAGCATTGATTGCCAATTAATATGCTTTATCAAAGTTTTCATGAACAGAAGGAAGGAAGGAAGAAAGATTGGCTTGTTTGAATTGTCAAGATAATATGAAACTGAGGTTTTAGTCTTCATTGAAAACTACCTGACTAGTATGTTCCTACTTCTTTTTCTCTTCCTTAATTTCTTAAGATTATTGAAACACAGCTCAAGGAAAAGCATAGGTAGAACTAATAGGGAAATTTCCAAAGGTGGGAAAAAACCAAACCACCATGTCAAAATGTTTTTTTTCTAGGCTTTCAGAGGCTGTTGCTATCATGCTTTGTCTTATTTTCTCAAATATCTCTTAAAATATAAACACTTAGAATCATAGAATCATTGAGGTTGGAAAAGATCTCTAAGATCATCGAGTCCAATCGTCAACCCAACACCACCATGCCCACTAAACCATGGCCCTAAG
>NW_008795523.1:384885-393191 GCF_000699145.1 Aptenodytes forsteri
CTTGGCGAGCTCCTCCGCCAGCTCCCTCAGGACTCTCGGGTGGATGCCATCTGGCCCCATAGACTTGTGAGCATCCAGGTGGCGTAGCAGGTCGTTGACTGCTTCCTTTTGGATTATGGAGGGTTCATCCTGCTCGCCGTCCCTGTCTTCCAGCTCAGGGGGCTGAGTACCCTGAGGATAACTGGTCTGCCTGTTAAAGACTGAGGCAAAGAAGGCATTAAGTACCTCAGCCTTTTCCTCATCCTCGGTGACAATGTTGCCCCCCGCATCCAATAAAGGATGGAGATTCTCCTTGGCTCTCTTTTTGTCGTTAATATATTTGTAAAAACATTTTTTGTTGTCTGTAACGACAGCGGCCAGATTGCGTTCTAACATTTGCAGCTTTTAGATATGTTTTTCATGCTATACATCATAACCAACCTTGCAAGTTTGCACACAAGTTCACAAACTGCTGAGCTCCCGAGTATATCAATACATAGAAAAGTAAGCTAAAATTTGTAAATTATAAGAAAGGATTACATTGCTGGATGCAGTGGTTATCTGAACATCCTTTAACAGCATTATCTTACCAGATAACCCACCTTCTGGTAGAAAAGTGTCACTGTTGAATATACTATTAAAGCCTTCCAAGTTTTCTTTGTAATTATTACAGAAAATCCTGTTGGCTCTCCATTCATTGTACCTTAACTTATAAAAACTTTTGCTCACAGAAAAATATGTGGGCAGTATCATTTGTTAATGGTACACACATTCAGTTTTCAGCATCCTTTCTGGGAGCATTAGGAACACTGCACTTGCTGAAGTGCCTCACTCTTCACAGCAGGGCTTATTGCCAGGTAGAAACTACTATCCTAACTAATTTAATAACACAGGATATTGGTTTCAGATACACT
Organism: Aptenodytes forsteri; assembly: GCF_000699145.1. Taxonomy (NCBI): domain Eukaryota; kingdom Metazoa; phylum Chordata; class Aves; order Sphenisciformes; family Spheniscidae; genus Aptenodytes; species Aptenodytes forsteri. The sequence goes on from NW_008795523.1 coordinate 385,779, forward strand.
GATGACAGATTGAAATCTAACGGCCTACAGGTGATAATGTGAAAAAATAATAACCTGGATATATAACAAAACTTTGTGCATGTAGTGACAGCCACTGTATCTTCAAGGCAGACAGGAAGAGAGTCCTTCAATACCAAAGTGTATATATATATATATTTCTTTTTAAACTACAAACATTATAGAAAAGGTCCTTTCTAACAATACTGACAGTGTATGAGAATGGAAATTCTGACACTACTGTATAATTAATTTATGTTGTACAGATGTTAGAGAAAATCAACCAGCCATATAGGAATAATGGATCTTTAGAGAATGGAACAATTAATTGTTGTTGTATTTGCCAGTGAGAGTCTACAGAAACAGTTATTTTTTAGAATGAATTTCAACTCTCAGCTTTAGAAAAAGGATGCCTGGCACCTAATAATTAGCAAACCAGAATCTATGCACCAAATTACTATAATGTACATATTCATTTCATTAGATTCACACCACCGTGTGGTGTAAAGCGGGAATAATTAAACACCAGATGGTGGTGTAAACTCCAATAGCGAGAGCTCATGCATAATGCATGAGAACGGGATTTACTGTTGTTTTTATCCATTTGGAGCCATTATGCTACTCTTGGACCCCAAATGATGTCTCAGGAAGAAAGATCTCTCTGGATTGAGAATTCCTCTATACCGAACAATTTGTTCATATCCTCATCAGTTATCTTCCTGCTCAACTTCCAGAATTTCCGAGAACACATTATTTTCTGGCAGCGCTCACAGAACTCCTGAGCTTTTCCATCATACAGAAGCACCCGAGCTTACGGGATATCATTTTATGTTTCTGCCAGCAGTATAAAGTTTAAGATTAGCACCTTTGGAAATTGAATATGATTTTTAATGATTGTAGTGTCACATTTCCAGCCTGAAATACTTTTAAAATGTCAGTAACTGATGTACCATTAATCATTTAGATTTTTTTGACCATTAAAATATCCTTTTTTTTTCATTAAAGAAGTAATGAATATGAAAGTGAAGTGAAGACAGGATATTTAGTATATTAATGGCTGGAATGGAGAGCAGATTAGTATGCTTAATTCTCCTTCAGTCATGACATTCCACTTAGGTGTTTATATTGCTCCTGAGTAAAACAATGGCAGTTAAAAACCAAATGGTTAGTTCCTTTCCTAATTAGTCCTGGTAAAAGAAAACAAGGACATTAACATCTGTATCTTTTGCTCCTTCACCACTACCAAGTGAGTCAAAATCAGGAAGGTTAGAAATCAAGGTATACTTTTTTAACTTCTGCATGAGAAAACATATTCTTGATAAAGATTTTTGATGCCTGCAGCATTCACAGAAGCTGCCATACCCCCAGGACAGAACATCGCTTTGCCCACTCTGTGCCACTGTATGAAGGACACAGGGTTTAATGCCTGGTTGCTACTGATTAGTCCTGCTTCCCTGCATCTGACAGTTCCCCTTACCTTCTGGTACCCCGCCTGTCTGTCCAGAAAAGGAGAACCAGGATGCCAGAAGATCCAGCTGTTTCAGAGATATGACAGCTATACACAGTATAGCAACAATTCCTATGTTATTATTTCTCAGCAAGCCTTGTGAAAGATGTGTGCCTTCCAGCATCCTTTTGAAATATGAGGAGCTCCATGTCTGGATGACATTCAGCACACATCCAGAAAGTATACATATGAGAAACAGAGGTAGACATTTGTAGTCAGTCAGCTCAAGGGTAGATGCAGTTCCAGTTCTAACAGGGAGGAGAGGAGGACACACCATTACAGCTGCATCCTGTACCAGAGGATGGGATATTATGGCTCCTGTGTCTCTGAAGGGAAAATTATCAAAAATTTTCTGACTGCTATCAGGTAGCTTTACACACGTAGCTAAATGCATGGTGCACATGATAGCGAGTGCAAAAGCAAACCTCCCTTGCCTCTAGCTTGTGTTGTCTGGAGTCCCAGAGATATTCACAGGTCTAGGTACTGCAGTTAGAAATTATGAAGTTTTCTCAAATCACCTAATAAGCCTGTGCCTGACTGTGATTCATCCTCTGCCTCAGTGGGCCTTCTGCCAACTAGAACCATTCAGAATGAGGGTAGTTCAGGACAGAGAATTTTATAGGACCTTTTGTATTGGTCCTTCTGCACTGGAATAACCTATGACACAGTGGGAAAGCAAGCTTTGAAGCAGCCTTAGCTTTCCAAAGCAGCTTAGCTTTTCATACAGGGTTGTGTCTCAAGTAGCTGGCTCCATTTTGCTAAAACCAGCTAGTGAAATCACAGTGAGGTCCCAAACCACCTACCAAAGAACAGTTTATCAGGTTTCACTCACCGTTGCAGCTCCACCTCTTTAAGACAGTCCGTGCTTGGCTCAGGAGGCAGTGTCTTCTCCTTCTCCTCTGCTCTCTCTGGATCTCAGTCTGTTGTATTTTCCTCTACAGATCAGCCTGATTCCTGCAGGCTCCGTGATCACTGTTCACAAGTGCTTGAGAGTGATTTAGTAGCACAGTCCTTTTTCCCCAAGATTTTTTTTCATCTGAATACAGCTCATACAATCTGAGCTTGTGTCTACAGTAGCAATGTTTTACTTCAGTACTACACTGGCAAAGGGCTTCTGTGTGGATGCATCCGTATCAGCCCAATCTGCCCTTATATAAGTAGAATAAAATCATACCATGTGCTGTGCTGCTGGTCTAAGCATAGGTGCTCTAGGAACAGTAGAGATTTCTGCTGTCACAGCTGGTTCAGCCCCTGGTTGTGCCCTGACTGCAGTACACAGCTGTGCTCTCAGGGTTCTGCATTGTGGACGTATAGCTTTAGAAACAGAGTAATATTCACTGCCAAGATTATGACTGTTTACATAATCCTGGGCTTTGAGTCAATTGGAAAAAAAGAAATTTTTTTAAATTCAATTCCTTTCCTCAGAAGAGTTTTATGAAAGTTTAATCATTTTAGTGAAGCCTAGAGCAAAGGAAACTATACAGATCCTATAGAATCAAATAGGACCAGAGAATCTTGATGAAGAATTTCCTCTGAAAGTGATTTTTGATGAAAATTGTAAGTTCTGAAATACCAACATTTCTGAGAGGGTTAAGCAAATTAAAAAGAAAAATGTTTCCTCTTATGAAAATCTAAATGAAATTATTTCATTACATTCAGTAGACTCTTATTCAATTTCCAACTCCTTCAAAATGTTTAATTTCTAATTAATGACTTATTTGTGTAAGGGCTTATGGAAAGTGCAGCTCAAGTCACTGTGCTTTCTTTTCCTATGGACTACTTTGAAGACTGTGCCCACTTCAGTAAAGAGCAACATTTTTATCACAAGTTTTAAGGCTCCATGCACTAGAGAACATGCTCCTGAAGATGATAATTCCCACAGCCCAGTGGCACAAAAACCTAGAGAAAACCCAGTTTCCTGTTGGGTTACCTTGAAAGATTTTTTAGGGAAGCTGAATATATTGAAATAATACATTTTACAAGTGCAGTCTGCTTGTGCTCAGGGTCCAAAAATAATACTGTCAGAATCGTGATAAACCCAGGCTATTACTTCCTAGCTCTCTCTGAGCTCAAGCACAATGACACTAACCACAGTGAGGGGCATGGTGCTGACTCTCAGTGCAGCAGCGTGAGCACATCTCTTTGTTAAGGGCTGTAAGGATATATTCTAAAGTCAACAGTCCTCACCAACCAAGACACAACAGCTTTCTAGGGAAGTTTAGTAGGTGGTATTTGCCTACATTTGTGGCCGGCTGGAAACTTTTGTGCTCCTAAGAAGTTCAAACTATGTTGTCCATTTATTTCACTATTCCCACACATCTAAGTCAACATATTTTGTTTGAGGTAGAAGGAAAAGGTGGAGAGAGTCTGCCAATCCATCCAGACACATAGTCCTAGAGGTAAAGGGAAAGGAGAACATACTGCTTTTTCTCTATAGACCTTTCTATACAAGGGCAGAGGACCCCATCCCTTGCTATTGCTGCTCCCAAAAGAGAGTTCCTCTGCTGACTTCCTGGATTAAACAAGAAAACAAGAAGTTCCCTTCATTTAGGGCAGAAAGAATAGAGCTCCCCACATCAGTATACTTTTAGTATTACCTGTCCCATATTAACCCTTTTTTTTCCCTCTTCAAATTTCTACCTATTTCTTACCTAAGACATCCAGAATTTGAAAAAAAAGTAAGTCATGTTTTTCCTTCAAGTTCATTACTTCTATTTTTCCATGAACTTAGTGGAAATCTCTTCCAAACTGGTGACAATTACTGGGAGTTATCCTTCTGGATCTGGTAAAGTTGAGAGTGTATAGGAAGTGTAAATAAGATTAAAGTATGTAGTTTAAATAGGACTGGGACAAAGAAGATTTTGGTGTAGTTTTGTGGCATACTAAAAACTATTTTGTCAAGTTCTATCTGCCTTTCCTCAGAATACAAGAACAAATGGTAATCAATGAGACTGAAAGGAAAAAAAGTCAGAATGTATCAAAATGTGTACTTGGGAAAAAAAAAAAATTCTATGGAACTTACTCTCACAGGTGAATCATTAAAAGGATTTAGATATGTGTATAGACAACAAAAACATATAGCTCTATAGTGAAAAATGTTAAAACAAAACTAAAGTGACTCTTTTGGAAAACGTTGAAATATTTTGTGCGTCAGGCATAAATAGAGATTTAAAGAGGAGGGAAAAGGAGCCATTAATCAGGCAGATAATTAAATAAGGGCTCACTACAGTGTTTCTTGAAACTTTGCTTTGAAGAAACTGGCATTGCTCACAGTTAGAGCTCTTCCTGGATTAGAGGAACAACTGATCTGATTCAATACAGCAGTTCCCATGACTTTACTAGCAAAATTGAAATGGAATAGTCTTCCTAGGAAATTATTTTACTTGGGTTTTCAGCCTGGTATGAAAGCCAGACCTCAGTAACTGATTTTGAAACATTCAGGTGTAGGCAAACCTGAAGTCAGTAAGAATCTTTTCTAATTTTGTATGCTCCCAAAGTGTAGAATAAATCTAGCCAGCCACTACAACCAATGATATATGAATGTAAATGTCATATCCTTAGCTTGGATTTATCTCCTGTAGACAGGAGATAAAGAGTCTTATAAATGGTGGAAGTAGAAATGACCAAAGTGTATTTTGACAGTTTTGGGCAAAGTGGCATGCCTGACTATTTATGGACAATATGAGTGCTTGTATATCAACTAACTATATCCTAGAATGATGTGACTGGTAGATAGCTATTCACTGATTTCATTTTCTGTCTTCAGATTTTTGTTTTGTTTTGTTTTGTTATTATTATATTTAGTCATAGCTCAAAAGGTAACTGGTAATTTTATAAACCTAAGAAACGTCCTTTTTTTGGCAGGTTACTATACTTTTGTCTGCCCTGACCCTAAGAATATGCTCATTTTGAAACTCCATAAAAAATGCTGCTCTTTATTTTCAAAATATCCATTTTGATTGCATCTTGCAAGGAAACCAGGCCAAAAATCACTGCAATGTTTATTAGGATAGTTATAACAAGTGGGGTGTAAAAATGCAGTTTCCAGGTAAAATGGCTATGCTAACATCCATGATGTAGATAAAATCGTATAAACAGAAGATAATTCTGCATGCTTGGATTACATTAGAGGTGGCATAACTACTCCTGTACAGGCATTCCTTTAGTGGGATTCCTCTCTGCTATCTCTATGAAGCTACAATAGAGACATCAACATTTAAACTAATCAGCCTGGACTCCCTGCAGACTCAACGGAGGTGTCATTTATCTTCCCTGTTTCAGACACCTACTTCAGGATATCATGAACTGTGTCCTGAAAGAGCTAATATGCAGTGCTATCGACTACATAGGTTGGTTATCCTGGACATTCACCACAAATATCTATTCAGCATATCCTACGTCTGACCACTACACGAGTAGGGCTATAGCAGCAGTTCTGTAATTGTACATTTTGAATCTAGGAGTAGTGGTCAAAGACATTACTGTGCAGGACACAGCAACTAGATTGCAGTTATCCTTCCAGCAGCTTAGCCATCAAAGTTGATTGACATAATAAAACATATCTCTTTCTGCAATGAACTGGTCAGCCTCTAAAAAATATCTCCCAAAGAGACAGCTGTGTAAGACAGGAAAGTTAAATACTTTACTGAAGACCATAAAAGAAATTAATAGTGAGTGTAGGTTTGTAATTTTGGAGTACCCGCTCCCACAGCTGAATGCAGATTATAAAAGCAAGTTCCTCTTTGAACGTTTCAGAAAAACAATCCAAGGTTACTCTCTGGGTATAGAGGGCTATGATACTTAAAGATGTGGCTATCAGATGAGGGATTAAACTAAGTGGCTGTCACTAAACTCAGCATGAGCTCCAAAACTATACGTGTTGCAGCAGATGTAGGGCTGCTAGACAATGAGCCAGTGTACTGACCAGAAATGTTTCTATTCCTCTATCAGTGCCTGGAAAAAATCTCACAATTGTAACCAAGAGTCAGTGGACGATTTCATTCTGATTGTAAGCTAAAGGGCTGCTGATAAACAAAATGTCCCACAGGATGCTATTGCTTTTTATTACAGAAAGGCCTAGAGTGGGTTCAAACAATTAGCTGTCAAGGGATGTTTTTAAGGGTGCTACTGTACAGAAGCAGATAAGGTAGGCAGTTCATGTAGTATTCACGGTAGGTAAAACTGAAGTCATCCAGGAATATGCATCACCTGGACCGTATCTGAAAAAATATACTACTGAGTTTGAGTTTTTATCTCTATCAACACCATATTAAAGTTTATTGAACTATGAATTTGTCCCAGGTTATAGGGGATAGAATTTTTGTTTCTTTTTATCTACCAAAACTCATTTCCAATGCTGCAAGCTACACACATTTTATAATAAATATCCAAAACGCAACTGGAGACATCACAAACATTGTCTTATCTTACAGGACTGGGATTTATTTAAACCTGATTTATTGTCAGGCTGTACTGGAAATATGGAGAGAAATTATGCTATTAACATTGTTTGCATATAATCTTCTAGCCTCAGGGATGCTGAATATTAAAGCAAGCCAAAAAAAAAGACTGCTTATTACAGAACAGGTAGAGAACATATACTGAGTAGAGTAAGTAAAATTCTCAAAACACATGACCTGGTCCTCATTTTCAAAGAATTTTGGCTTTGCCAGATTTAGAATCTGTAGAGATCTAAATGTATTCAAAACGGGATATATATGTTTTGAAGACCTTATCCATTATGAGTTTTCCACATTACAGTCAATGCTCCCTCTATCCTTTGGCTAGACTAAGATCTGGGGCGGGGGGGAGGGAGGGGAGAGATAGAGAGAGAAAAGGGGAAATGCAGAAAGAAAGAAAGGGAGAAAGAAAGGGAGAAAGAAAGGGAGAAAGGGAGAAAGGGAGAAAGG
>NW_008795523.1:396161-406812 GCF_000699145.1 Aptenodytes forsteri
GGAAGGAAGGAAGGAAGGAAGGAAGGAAGGAAGGAAGGAAGGAAGGAAGGAAGGAAGGAAGGAAGGAAGGAAGGAAGGAAGGAAGGAAGGAAGGAAGGAAGGAAGGAAGGAAGGAAGGAAGGAAGGAAGGAAGGAAGGAAGGAAGGAAGGAAGGAAGGAAGGAAGGAAGGAAGGAAGGAAGGAAGGAAGGAAGGAAGGAAGGAAGGAAGGAAGGAAGGAAGGAAGGAAGGAAGGAAGGAAGGAAGGAAGGAAGGAAGGAAGGAAGGAAGGAAAGAGAGAAAGAGAGAAAAGAGAGAAAGAGAGAAAGAGAGAAAGGGGGGGGGGAGAGGGAGAGAGAGAGAGAAATATTTTATTTTTGTCATAAGATTCCTGGAGTTTATCTCATTCTTTCCATGGCCAAACTGAAAAACATAATAACATAGGGTAGAAACAGATAAATTCTCCAATTCAATAAGGTACTTTGAGTTAAGTCCACAAAATTATTTCAGTGTGGAAATCTAGCCTAATTCCCTACTTAAACTGCTAAACTGGTATCTGAAATTCTTAAACAGTAACCTTTACATTACCATTGGAGAAACAATCCACTCTTTCAGAAAATGTTCTCAGTGGGCCAGACAAAGGCTGCAGCACGTCCATATAGCTTAGTGTCTAGGTCACTGGTCTAGGGATCAGGGAATCATCAGTAAGCATATCTTCTTATATGTAACAGTTGTTGGAAAACTTCCAGAAATGTCTTAGAAAAATGAAAGCTGGCTAAAGAATTGTGCTACCTTCTGCACACCTTAGCATACCAGGATGTATGACATACTGTTCTTGTGACATCTCCTATCCGTTACTGCAGGCAGCTCTTGTCATGCTCTCTGTTGTCTCCCAAGAGTCTAAGCCTTTCCGTATGTTTTATGCTGACCCCAGTATCAAACTCAATTGGCTGTTCAGCTTGGAGTGAGGAAGACAAACAGCTGTATTAGGAAAGCTAAAGGAACAGTAGTCTTCAGCACAAGTGCTTTTGTGGATCCAACTTAAGTGCACAAATAGGAAAGGATTTAGCGATCAAGTTACCTAGATTTTGCCACACAAAGTGAAGAAATATCATAAATGTTTTCGCATATCTGAGCCTAGGTCACTTTTGAACTCAAGACTTTGTTGGGTTTGAAAATTTTATGGCTTGTATTTGTCCCAATAGAAGGGCCGTAAAAAGAAGACACTTACTACTTAAATTCTGCTAACAAAGAGAGCTGTGTCATCTGAATTTATCTGTCAACAGTTGCTATTTTGTCAATTAAGTTGTGTGTGAGATGTTAGCAAACCTCTATTAGGGTTTTTCAGAGAGAAGTTTTTGGTTTCTTTAGCTTTATGGATAGGGAAGATTGTAGCAAAAGCTTACCATTTCCTCCTTATTCTTTTAGACCCTCTTGGTCTTAAGCTAAAGGCCTGTTTTGATAAAAATATGGGATCTCCAGATTGGCAGGGATTGGGTTATTGCTTTGAGTATATGACTGCTAAAAATGGTTTGACTGCATTCACATCACCCATTTTAACTGGATCTGTGACTGTTAAGTGATTGCACTGTCAGCCTTCAGCAGTGTTTTCCACAGAGGCAACTGGCCTCCTGGTTGAGTCAGAGCAACAGAGGGGCTTGTGGTCTTCAGGGGTTGAGTGGCTGAGGGAGAGGGAAGGGAAAATGGAAAACTCTTATATCAGATCCACCACTGATGGATTAACTCTTTGCAACCACTGTGTGAATAACAGACCTTTATTAACACAACTCCTTTTAACTAGGTTCTACTAGAGAATAATGACCCATATAGTTATGCTGGCAAAACTTAGACCGATAACCACAGTGAGGTCTGAGATCTCTGAGCTTAATGATTTATATATTTGCTTTTGCTATCCCTTTTAACATAGTATATATCTTCTGTCTTTCTCTCTAATAATATCAGATTAAGATCATGATAACTATTCTTACTTACAATTAATTAAATAGAAATTTATTTCTTCTTCCCTGGATTGATACTGATACTATTGAAAATGTCCTTTTTATGTAGTGGTGTTATTGTTTTTTGCACCAATGTTGCTGGTAATCTCACCTCATCAAGAAAGTATTCCAGGAATCATTTCAGAGTAGCCACCAATCAGTGCAGTAATGTTTCATTTCCAAAATTATCTCCTTTAGGTCTGTTACTGGAAATGTCACAAACAGCATTTATCTTTTGTAGAAGGAATTCACGTTTCTCCTGACTATTCTCCTGTGTAAATTACTGCTTCTATTTAAAAACATCAGGCTCTGTCCAATTCTCAGATCCAATGAATTTGCTTTATGCCATTCTTCCTAGGCCAAGGAAGACTAATTAATCCCAGTGGAGAAAACTTCCACTACTGTTCATCTCTTGTTGCAATTCTTCAGTCTCTTTTTTCCACTGTCCTAATTCACGATGTATTTTTAGGGGCAAGGAAGTACAGGGAGAACAGCTGAGGTGGTTTTTTTTCTGCAGGTAGTCTCTAATTTCTTTGTGGATGTGCCCCAGAACAATGGGATTGTTGATTTATCCCCAGATTCCTGTGCGTCTCTTCATGCACTTCTCAGCTGCAGATGTATCTTCTTGGGTTTGGGCTGTAAATCTCCCTTGCTGTTCTGCTGGGACTTTCATTGGTGTAACTCACTACATTTGTTAATGAATAAACAGGGATAATGGATATTTATTGAATAGATTTTCATTGTGCATTGGTTATAACATGTGTCATTATTTTCATTCACAAATTTCATGGATGCTTTACCAGAACATTAAAAAATAAGAGTTAAAAAAAAAAAAAAAAAGGAATGGACCAAAGATTGCAGCAGAGTTTATAGAGTCAGATGGACAGGCAGACAATCTAGATAGATGTCACTTGGCACTAGATGACAGTAAGTTGCCTTATGCTGTTCACTGAATGATGGATGACAAATCTTATTGTTATACAGATGCTTAACTCGCTGGTGTGCATTATAATTTTGAAGATGCCATCTGATTTGCAGAGATTAGTATGCTATGCAGCTATAGATATGATGCAGGCGGTAGGAACTGGAATTGGTTTATTTTTTCCTGTTGTTTGTTGCCTGACAGCTTTGACTCCAAGACCCATTCATTACAGCAAACTGAATTTATAGAGGTCTGGACTTTGGCTTTTGCTTCAGTGAAAAAAACAGGTTCTCATTTATTGGATTTGCAATGGAGATATAATATGTCTAGCACCTACACAGAGATATTCTTGATAGAAACATATTAGAAGACCATGGTGAAGTTGACTGGCACTGAAAAATAAAAAGGAGATGGTAAGAGAATATTTGCATACTGCTCACCTAAACATATCTTCAAGTTTGCTAATGTCCCCATTCAGCTTGGCATGGGCCTTAGAAGCACTGTGTAATGGGGATAAATTCCCAAACAATGTGGGAAAGAACATCTGCTGAGGGGTTTATGTAATTTTCCACTCAATTTGTTCTGTCAAGAAGATAAAGTATTTCACTCCTTTGAAGAGACCAATACTATGGGTTAAAAAACTAAAACTTAAAATAGCACAAATTCAGTATGAAGCAAACTTTCTTTGTTAGTTCTGGTTTTCTGTATTATTTTTCCCCATACTGAGGCACTTCAGTTTGCTTTTTTTTGTCTCTTCCTTTTATTTTCGTATCTGTTTGCTGGGGTAAAACATACAAGGATCCAGGAAACAAGAAACATGGCATCCCTAACCAACAAGACAGGACCGTATTTCTCAAACACTGTGCGTGCTTCTACCAAAACACACAATGGCTGAATGGGTGTTTGTTACTTTACTGACTTTCATTGAACGTATTTGTCCTGTATTGCAAATAAAACAATAAAATTGCACCTTTAGCAATAGAATCACAGTCTAGAAGCACTCAAAATGTGTATGTTTGTGCTTCCTATTTTCCACATCAGAGCATACCAAGGAGAAACATTAAATGTATAAAACTGAAAGGCTTCTAATGCATTATAGGCTTTCAATATAGTACCTTTAGGGCTCCCCAAACAACACAATATGATTTATAAACTGTACTGAAAACCGCCTTCTGTAGTGCAGTGGCTGGGGGCATGGGTCTCCTTCTTCATATTTCCTGTGGAGGCAATAGCTCTTATCAAATAGTATAAATATTAAAAAATATCAAATAGTACATTCTTTAATGCCTTTAGTGCGAACACCTTTAGAGCCTTTAGTGCTCTGTATCTGATTCATTTTTTTTACTCTATTGACTTTGCTCATGTGATACAAAAGCTAATACTAAAGGATTTTGAACCTTTAATAACAGAAAGATACAATATTAAAATTGAATATAGAAAGTGTTTAAAATTATGTGCTTAACTGACATGCAGCCTGTCAAATACCTTTTAGCATTCCATGAGAGCAGCATGCTTCACTACTGCATGGCAGCAAGTCTGAATAGGCTTACTGGTGCTAGGAAAGATGAGCATGTATCTTTACTCTTCTCAGAAATGTGTGATACTTTCATTCATCAAAACATTTAAACAGAGCTAAAAGTTTTTGCATCAGCTCCAGGAGGGCATGGAGACAAGGGCTAAATATATTGAGAGAAACCAATGGGTTAGCTGTCCCAACAACTATTTCTGTGTTTGTTTTCCAAGTTGGTTGAACCGGAAAGTATGAACACTCACATAGGAGAGCACGTTGTCACATAACTCCCACATGAGACCCAGCTGGACAAATATTTGAATCATAGACCCTTAGAGGCTCACAAAGCCCTCAGTCAACTGCTAACTGCCCTTGCACAGCAGTACCTGAGCCGTCTTGGTTTTGATAAGTTGATAGCAGAGGTCCTAGAGAAACTGATACTGTCCTGAACACCTATAGATGGATTTGAGTTGCCTGAAAAGCCAGGCGTGAATTGTTGGGACTGAATCTCTGGATTCTCCAACTTCACCTCCTTGCTTCCTCCTCACTTTGTGGCAATGGGATACCAAAGAATGAGATGGGGGTTATGTAAATTAAGAGAAGAAGGAAAAATATACTCAGATAAAACATAAGCCATTTAAACTCTGCACTAATTCTTTTTTTGGTGTGGGGTTTGTTTTTTGTGGTTTTTTTAAGCCTCTCAGTGTTTAGTTTAGATGTGTATGTTTCAGTAACACAGTATATACATCATCTGTAAGCTTCTATGGTTTTTATATGTAATAAAGTAGATGAGATTACAGAGCAAGGGAATGGCTATTTCTCTTTCCAATGATCTCTAGTAGTGGTCAACTTCTTCCATTTCATAATTTGCAGTCATCAAGTGTATGAAGGCTAATTTAGATTACCCTGAGTTCCATTTCATTCCAGCCATGGCCCTCCATGCTTTCTCTCCTACAAAGTTCTTTATATCTTCTTCCTTCTGACCTGTTTTGTACTTATATAATACTTAGTAGTACTTATGTTCTTACCTCCTATGTTCTAAAATATTTATGGGCAACTCAGTTCTTTTGTACAGGTGGCAAACCTTAAATCATGGCAAGTAATTGCCCTTGCCATGCCACTACGAAATTTAATTTTTAAAGGAATAATTATCTTATTTATTACTTATTTCACAAAATTTGAGCTCCTTGAGGAAACAACTGTTTTATCACAAACTTTGAGCTCCTTGAGGAAACAACTGTTTTATTTGTGTATTTTAAGTGTACCATTGCTATTTAAGAAATTAATAAGAAATTACCTTATGGTCAGATTACTTTCCAGCTTAGCAAGTTTGTAGTGGTATACACATACACATAAAGAAAAGGAAAAGGCACAATATTGTGTCAGCCTTTGCAAGCAAGTTTTGTTAGCAAATTTTGGATACAAAAATACAAAGAGAAATTATACCTTCGGGTACATACGTACATAAGAATCACATTATTTACAAGTGTGAGTGGGATGATTTCATATAGATTCCATATTATTTTCATGATGCCTGCAATTACAGTGAAGAACATTGGTTTCTGTATACAGATTAATATAGAAGCTCTAGGAGGTAATATTGGAACAACAAAGGAAGAAACTATAGAGACTTACTTAAAACAGTAAAGACAATCCTTTCGTGAACGTGAGGGTGATATTGTACAGCATGCAGTGATAGGGATACTGACAATGCCCTAAATGAAGAGCAAAGACTTAACATTTTGAGATATTGAAGTCCCGGGTAAACAATAAACTTTAAATTAATTTCAAAGTGACATGACAGTTAAGGTTTTTGATGTGTTGCCAGGACCCAATAGTAAAAAGTCCTATGTAAACTGAAATGTTTTAACTCTGTCCAGTTCCCTCCTCACCTCAACCACAGCAGAGCCATTGCCACCTCATGACGTGAACTGGGTACATTCTGGAGCACGTACCAGCTGGCCAGGTGTGTCTGCAACATACTCCACTTTGCTGGAGAGGCAGTCAGCTTGCAGTGATCTTTGCAAACCACAGTGTGTTGCTAGCCTTTGGTGCTGCTGCTGATTGTGGAGGAAAAGAGAAGACACAGAAGAGGAAAAAGGAGCTGCAGGGTGTTGAGAGCAGTAATTTTCTCATTTGTAATTTTATCAGTGAAGCTGTCATTTGTTTTCCACGGAGGCCTCTGGCTTTTCCCCACTAGAACAAGACTAAAGCCTGTGGTAAAATGGGGTAATCTCACCAGTTTGTTTTGTCTTTCAGGCAAGGCAGCAAGAAGTGGGTAAAGTCTATATTGCTGACAATGAATGTGGGCAAACTCCGTTTGCTTGCATTTACCCCTGGTTGCCTCACTGCCTAAAGCTGCCTCTGGTTTCAATCACGGTCAGTGTCACAGACCATATCTCTCTCAGGCACTCAATGATCTGGAACCAGTCTGGCTAGAAGATTAACTAAGCTCTGGTGTGGAGACAATAGCTGAGAACTGTGTCTTTCCGTCACAGACCCGAGGAGGGTGAAATTCATCTGAAGGGAAAGCAAAGTTTTTTGAAAGCTGGCCTGAAACTGTGAACCCTCACAGAAACTGAGGGCAATTGTAAGTCTCCTTTATGTCCTCACCGAGTACAAAGTATGCTTCTTCACCCTGTCTTGTCTGATTGAAATTGTATCTTGACTCAATGTGTCTATACATTCCTTTAACAGTAATATGGTTAAAAACAAAGGCAACAATGGCATGTTCACTGCTTGCCATACTCTTAAGCTGTGCAGACGATGGCAATAGGAAATAAAACACACCAGCACAATGTTTATTGCATTCCATCATGCAGTACTTATATTAGGCACTCAGGTATTATGGTGAGCAAACTAACATAAGAATGTAATGGAATAGAACTAATTACTGCTATTGACCCGTATAGAGTTGAAAGCCTAAACTGCAACTAATGTCTCCACCTAAAAATGCCCCTATTTTATTCAGCACACTGACTCTTCCTGTGTGTATTCAGTATAATATCCATTTACTGACATAGACTAGCTTTTACTTTTTACCGGTGACAGTCCTACAGAAGCAGAGAGCTCTGAGAAAGGGATTTTTTTTTTTTTTTTTTAAAGCATCAATCCACAGCATTAAATTCCTGTGGCAGGTTCACTCTTCAGCCTGAGTGTACAAATTATGCTCCTGGATACATACATCTGTGTAGCCCCATTGAAGGCATAGACTTACATTAGAAACCCAAAGTAGAATTCATAAAACAGAAGAAAGCTAATACTGTAATTTAAGACAGCTTTTGCCCTTCAGAATATTTATTGTCAGGGATGAGATATGAACAGGGAAAAAAAGCCTTGTAGCTTCACTGTTATATTCCACATTCAGTCTCCAGTGGTGGCAAGTAGAAAAAAAACCAACCTCTTTTTTATTGTTTTGTTTGCTAAACAGCACAAATTTTATATGAAAATAGTCAAAGAGCAATAAAGGTAGAATCTCTCGCTGACAATGACATAAAAGATGCTTTGAACTCTGATACAGTTTCCTGTGTATACTTGTTTATATTTTGTTAAAACTTAATTAGCAAAATATATTATTAAAATTATATTATAATATATTGTAATCACACATTCTCTTAATATTAACTACTACTATAAATAAATTATAAATCTCTTTCCTTCTAATTTTATATTGGTTTTAAGAATAAAGAAAAAATCATCCTGTGGAATTTTTCTCTCTACGTTTTATCTTAAATCCATTTTCATGTCTGTCTCTCCCTATGGGACACAACAATTTGTGCCACAAACACAATTCAACGTATACCTATTAACACAGCTATTGACTTGGCCAAAGGAGTCTGACCTTAGGTCACCTGTTAGATCCTTTTTTTGGATACCACAAAGGACTGAGGACAGCAGTTCCACAACTGGACATACTTTTCTCTTAAAGGTTTATGTCCAATCTGACAGACACAACACAAAGTTAAAGACGGGTTTCAAAAGATGAGACTTAAAACTATTTTGATGCTTAAGCATAAAAAGAAGTAGAAGATGGGAATAGAGAAAAGCACAGGATTTCTGTGTTCCTTTCAACAAATGGTGACTCACATCTAAAGCTGTGACTAAGCAATAATGTTCATAACCATAATGGTAGTGGTTTGTGCCCCATACTCACTCTGGCTGAATCATTAAGAGTCAATTATTTCTTCAATTCAGAAACTACGGGATACCTTCAGCAGGTCTAAAGAAACCACACAGCAGCCCCACAAACTGAGCATTATTACCCAACGTCAGTCCTGCTTTACTTCTCTACTTTAAGGCAGCAGATTTTCATTTTAAACCATGCCCATTAACTATAGCAAAAATCCATTTCATTAAACCCCCTGAAAACATTACTGTTGGTTTCATTTAAGCAAACAGGCTGATGTGGCTTGAACAAACACTTATGTCTTGGAGTGATAGCCAGGACAAGTATGGCTCATAACAAAGAACAGCAGAGAGGTGATACCTAATTTGGGCACATATTCATTTTCACAAAGAATTTGTCTGAGACAAGACATGTCTTTCATAGATAAAAGCACAGTAAAACCAATGTTGAACATTCAGTTACAATGAGAAAATTCAGCTTATGAACAAAGCAACCGTCATGTATGGACAAAGGAACCCTCATTTTCCTTTGGGTTGCTGAGATTTGTTCCTGCAAAGAGAGCCAGCACAAGGCCATATGTGGTTCAGAATGAAGTGGTGCCGGTGGTCAGCAATTTTATGATCATACACTGATTAAGACTGAGAGTCTTAGCCAAGCATTGCATCCTTTCTGCAGAATCATGGCCTTGATGAAAAAAACAGTTATGGTGAACCTGAAAGATAACAGAAGTGGCAGTTCTTGTGCTTCCTCTTCAGTATATATAATGATTAAATGTTTAGGCAATGATTGGTATTGACTGTTTGCATATCCTTTGCATGGAAGGTCTAGTATATAAAACTGATCCCTTACCACACTGTGATTCCAATCACTTCCTAATACTAGAATCTGCCCTGGGGAGTCCTGCCACAAAGAAGAAATTTTGAAAAGAGTGAGTTGGTGAAGAAATATAGAGAAAAGAAAAGTATCAGGGAGATTAACTAGAAAAAAATATATTTGCAGAATTCTAGATAACAAAATTATGACAGATATTATTCTTCATTTGCCTAATACTGTCAGCTAGATTTTCATGAAATTAGCAGTTTGTACTTTCATTTGTTTTCATTTTCTCTTAGAATTGTGTTCACAGCAGGAAAAGTCAATCTTGCAAACTCAGATTTCTCTTTCAACTAAGGAAAGTGTGTGGTCTTTAATACCATGATATAAATGATATGCCCAAGGTAATGCAGGAAGCTGGCAGCGGTGAAAGAGACTCAACCTGCATTTCCCAGTCCTCAAACCTTAACGTGGGGACCATTCTCACTGTCTTTCTGTGTTTATGATAAACAGCTTTGAGAAGTTCTGTGCACTAGGAAAAAGGCATAGTGCAGCTGACTTTGGACTGCGTAACTGCTTTAGACAGATATATATTTTGAATCAGAGTATATTGCTAAGGGTTTAGCTTATATTTGCATGAAAAGGATATAGCAGATACCATTCGCTGTGTCTGTGTGTAAGCAAGAACTCATTAAAACTAGAAAGCACGTGAGGGAATTAGGCACTCCAGCCTCACAGGATTTTAACAGGAACTGAGTGACTAACTTCCTGAGATATCATTATTGCCTAATAATGCACTTGACTGTTATAAATTATCTTCACACACTTGAAATATGAATAGTTTAAAATATTGTTTTTCTCCAGAGCAAGTGGGTTCTTTTATTTCTTTTTGACCAGTTGAAAGCTTAGCTTTATACAAATCTGCAAACAAAATCACCAATCACAACAGTGTGCTTTGCTAGCATGTGTGTGATGAACCCCTAATGAGAGAAAAATCCTTTTTATTCAATCTACTCTCCCTTCATTTGGCTTATTGGCCATATCAAGTTAAATGTTAATTGGAGGCTACAGAGAGGTTACTTATCCCTTTGTAATCAAATATCTCATTCATTAACTACCTATGCAACAAAATATCTGCTGTTGAAGATTTGACTGAACCTTTTGTTTTCATAGCAACAAGAAGATACCACCAATCAGGGTTAAACACGGAGAAAAATATTGTTTTCACTTAAAAAAAAAAGACATTTTAAATAAGAATGTTAAGCCACAATTAAAAAAAAAATACAGAGAAATATTCAACAAGAC
>NW_008795523.1:406857-441195 GCF_000699145.1 Aptenodytes forsteri
AAGACTTTTAGGTTTATGAAAAGAGTTTTGGGATTCAATAAAATCCACAGGATTAAAAATACCTTTTTTTCCTCACTCATTATTACTTTCTCATTATACATTGACTTGCTGTGTGACCTTAGGCAATTAATTTACTCTCTAGCCAAAATTTTCCAACCTGAATATGTAAAATTAAACATCTGAATCTATTTTTAGGTGCTAAAATAAATGGCCTGATTTTCAGAGGTCATTTGTACCCCAAATATTTATTAAGTTGACAGGGGCTCTGCTTGCCCTTTGCCTCTGAATAACTCATTACTTCTTGTGTACATTAAGTATGGATTTAGATGCTTAGTTCCTGGTATCAGGTTGACAAACGCTATTCTCAGGCTCCTCACGCAATGGAGTATGGTGCAGGGATGCCTGAGCTAGCAAGACCCAAGCAAAATAAATTTGAACAACTCAGTATTGGTCAGGGTCAAAAGTGATGCTGCTGTGCTCACATGTCTCAGCACAGGACTCCCCAAATATTTTTCTGGCAAAATAAGTTCAAATGTCACTCTCCTTGCATAGTAGGCGTGTCTGAAGAGATTTAATTTCCTTGGATATAATCTTGTGCACTTCATTTAGGTGTTTAATGTAGATATTGAGGTACAAAAATGTGTTTGGCCCTAAAAGGGGGCTGACGAGTTAGTCTGCCTACTATGGTGTAGACAGAGAGTGCCTCTGAAGATACGCACAGGGCAACCCTCTCCTATCTTTCCACTGAGAGTGTAGAAAATTAATAGAAAATATTAGGTGCTTCCATTCGCTCAGGATCCAGAGTGTTTTAGCCCTCTTCTGAGAAAGATATCTGGTAAAGGTGACACTCTTATGCTTAATAGTCTAGTGGTTTGAGTGCTCACTAAGGAAATGAGAGGTTTGCATTCCCAGCCCTGATCATCTTACAGGGGGCTGAATCCACCTCTCCTATAACCCATGAGAGTGACCTAACCACCATGTTATGAATAATCCAAATGAGGCACTTACTGTTCCTTCTCCTGAGGCTGAGCTGCTGCCTAGCCAGGAATGCAAAATTCATTAGTCTGGGAAAGCAGCAAGGAAACAAGTGTCTGATTGTAGTCACGGGGATACATCTGAGAAGGGGACATTTCCAGCTTTCAGCCTTCTCCTGTGGAACTCAAACACATCTCACCTCGGGCAGCGAGGGGCAAAAAAAGGGAGGGAGCCCTGGAAAACAGGGCATTCATAAGCTCCCCTTTCCTATACCCCTCCCTTTTGAAGACATGCTTTCTCATGCACTCTTTCCTGTACTCAGAGCTTGTTATTGACTTTGCAGAGACACTCAGCTTCAGAAAATCACACCTGTTCAGGGTACCTCATGGTTTCCTGCCTAACAGAGTGTCCTTGACACAGGTATCATGCTCGTAAGGCTAAGAAGAGTATAGAACATCCACTTCAGAAATTTCATCCCTTGTTTCTAAAAAAGAGATGGGCAAAAAAATTGTCACTTTTGGAAAGTAAGGTATTTTGGGCCAGGATTCAGGGCTCTGTGAATTCAGCAAGGTTAAAGTTTATCTGGTACATTGGGTGGGCAGTCCCTTCATGGACAGAAATCCTTACATGTGCTTGCCATATATTCAGGTTTAAATCTGCCTGGATTGGTTTCTAAGGTTTTTCTCAGACTTCTGCTGCAGAGCACAACCTTCAAAGATACCACATAGTAAGCAGGATGGGATGGTCCACTCTACTGTCAGGCCCTGAATGTCATGATGTTAATCAACATTTTGACTTAACTTATTAAATGACCTGCCTACAAACAGGTCTAGTGGGTATCAAACTGCAATCAGTAACAGATCTTTAGAGCCAGATGTAAATCCAGTAGCTTCTCCAGTGTTCACAGGTCCAGTCTGAGGCTTATCTGTAGCGCTTGCAGTTCAGCTCCCACTGTCCCTCCTTGGTAGTCTCTGTCTCTCAAGGCAACAGCTCGTGATTAAAGCTGTCTTTTATTCTTGGTTTGTTTTTACACCAGCATAGTCAAAGTTGACTTGATTATTTGTGAATGGAGAAAGAGAGAGAGAGACACGTAACAAATATAGCTTAACTCTAGGAAAAATTATTAGAAGTCCACACTTTTGAGATCTTCACTGAAAATAGTTCAGTCCATGATATTCTATGCTTTATTCACACTTGACATACTTTAAACTTGAAATTAGGAAAAGAAATGCGCAGTTTTTCTTGCACTGTCTGTTATTTATCATTTGACCCATACACAAAGTTTAAGGTTTTGAGGGTTCTTCATCTATATTGTCAGATGCATGGGATAACTTAATGAGTTCAACAGCTTAGTAGACCTTTGGTATTTCTCTCCATAATCCTTCAAGTAGGGTTTTTACCTTTTATTTATTTGATGAAGCAATTGAAGCATTTACCTCTGTACACACCTGATATATGGACACAGTCAGGTACTCAGGTATTTAAACACTTCTAGTGAAAAAAAATTTGTTGGGATAAAAAAAAGGGCAAAAAAAAAAAAAAAAAAAAAAAAAAGTGGTCCTTAGTAATATGTAGCTACGCTCAGTAACCACAGAAATTCAATGTGTTGAAAATCTATACATAACAGAAGGGTATAAATTTCAAGAGCAAATGGGATTTTATATGATTAATGGAGCAAATTGATAAGAATTAAAAATAAATAAACAAATAAAACAATTGGAAAAAATAGGAAGACTACAAGAAAAACGTGAGATACTATCTGGCAGTGGTAAAAATCTTATGAAATGATGAATAAAGTAGGAAAATGTATTACAATATGTTAGTTTCTACATGAGGGACAGGACCCAGCACTCCAGATGTGTCTCACTGCTGCTGAGCAGAGGAGAAGGATCACATTCCCTGACCTGCTGGCAATGCTCCCCCTCATGCAGCCCAGGATGTTGTTTGGGTTTTTTTGCCATCAGGGCACACTGCTGGCTCATGTTCAAGTTGTTGTCCACCAGGCCCCCAGGTCCTTTTCTCCAAAGCTGCTTTCTAGCCTGTTGGCCCCCTGTGATTACTGATGCATGGGGTTATTCCTCACCAGGGGCAGGACTTTTCATATCCCTTCATTGAACTTCATGAGATTTCTCTTTGCCCAGTACTCCAGCCTGTCCAGGTCTCTCTGAATGGCAGCACACCTGTCTGGCCTATCAACCACTCCTCCCAGTTTTGTACCATCTACAAACTTGCTGAGGCTGCGCACTGTCCCATCATCCAGGTCATTAATAAAGATGTTGAACAATATTGGATTTTTTGCTGCTGATCACAACCCTCTGGGCCCACTTGTTCGACCAGTTTTCAATCCACCTTGCTGCCCACCTATCTAATCTATAATTTGTCAGTATATCTATGAGGATGTTGTGGGAGACAGTGTCAAAGACCTTATTAAAGTCAAGATAAGCAACATTCACTGCTCTCCCCTCATTAGTCACCTCATTATAGAAGGTTATCAGGTTGGTCAGGCATGACTTCCCTTTTATAAATCCATGTTGACAACTTCCGATCACCTTCTTTTCCTTCATGAGTTTGGAAATGTTTTCCAGGATTAGTTGTTCCATTACCTACCCAGGGATTGAGATGAGGCTGGCTGGCCTGTAATTCCTCAGATCTTCCTTCTGGCCCTTCCTGAAGACAGGAGTGACATTTGCTCTCTTCAGGTTTTCAGGAACCTTTCTGGATCACCAAGACCTTTCAAAGATAAACAATGGCATCAGCCAGCTCCCTCAGCACTCATGGTTGCATCCCATCTGACCTCATGGACTTACATATGTCTAGCTTGTTTAAAGCTCCATAACCTGATTTTTCTCCAACAAGAGTGAGTCTTCCTTGCTCCAGATTCCACAAATATTATAGTATTCTTTGTTCTTCTCTTCTGATGAACTGGCAATTTTCTTACACATATGTCATAATTTTCTTGTGTATTCATTACCGATGTATTGGTAAAAACCCTTTGAATTTCATGGAGGGTCACTAGATTCATATTTTACTTTAGTTGTACTAGAGGCTTCCTGGTGTATAAAAAGCTTGTCATGTGCCATTTTTGGTGTCCTCATGGTGGAAGTCTCATGAGGAAATATCAAGACACATATTGTGGAGAAGTAAGGATTATGAGAGAGAAAATGAAGACAGGGGGAGAAACGCATCAAAGAAGACACGGGAAAGGGTAAGTAGATAGATGTACTTATTTTAATAAATCCCAGGAGAAAGATGATTCAAACCTAGCTCTGACACTTGAAGACAGCAAAAGAGAAAATGGCAAAGTTTTTCTGTCAATTATTAAAAAGACAAAAGAAAAAGTAAACTGCTGTTCTGAACTGTACACTGACAGAATATCCACCTAAAAAGCTTTCCTGGGTTCACTATGAAGGAAGACAGTGTTTGGAATGCCAGGTGATAGGTGATAAGGAATAATTAGTGATGGAGTCTCTGGACTATTAAAAGGCTCGGCAGCCAAATATAAGCAAAGTAAGCATTAAGAGATCCATAATCTTCTGAAGAGTTACTAATGAGGTATTCACTACATTGCAAAGGATAATTTCTGTCAATTGGCATGCTCTATATAAACAGACTTTCAGTAATTTTATTAGATTCTTATTATTCATTCTTTGCTTCATCAAATTAGTGAAATACTAATCAGGGTGAAACACAATAGCCCTCTCATCAATATGCATAGTATAGGAAAAGTAGTTATAAGGTAATACCTCTTGCAAAAGAACAATTTGAATATGCATTTCTTAGGAAGTCTCTAGTCAAATTGAGTTTTTATCAAAATATTTTCCACAGCTTTTTAGCAATTTCCTTTGATCAAAGATTTCTAGTTTACTGATGAAAACCAGAGCCTAAGGTAGAATAATAAAGAAGAAAGTTAAATTTTTCAAACAAAAGAAAAAAAATACTATTACAAATATTTTTAAAATCCATCAAATGTCCAAATGGTTTTAAAATCCATCAAATGTCCCTATTATCCAATGCCATAGAAGGCAAGCAAAATGTTTCATTTTAAATAAATTTAAAAGTCATATTTTTAAATCGTACAAAAATAATCATGGACTTTTTTTCATTAAGCTCTGGCATTTATATGCATAGATGAATGTTTGTATGTTTAAATGTCATAATAATAAATCAGAATTCATATATATTCAGTGGCCAGGAAAATGTTAGCTGTCTATTTTAACCTTACAATTGTTTCTTTATGCTCTGGATAAAGTCAGAGATGGATGAGGGAAAAATAGCACACAACATTTGACAAAAAACAATCATAACAAAAATAGAAAATTATACTTACAATGGGAACCAGTCCTTAAACAATGTTAAGAAAGTGTGGACTACTTGAGATGCTGTGTCATTAGTTTCTTTAATTTTAGCAGCATTTTGCTTAAGAGTTTGTCACAGTATTTTGAAGATCGAACTTCCTCTGGATATCCAGGTGGCACAACAAAACGTGATGATTCATAGCATTGAACAAAAGTAAAAAAAGACAGCTGGCACTCTTCTGTACCTGAATGACCCAACAAGGCCCAGCTCTCCTTTCCCCTCCTGAAAGGTGTAATTTATTAAAAGAGCAGAATGAAGAAATCATATACTAAACAATGAGGGCAAATTGATTACAAAGTTAGGTTAAAATTAATTAAAATTATTTTACTTTAGAAATATTCTATTTATTCTGCACAGGGAGTGATTTGAAAAGGAAAATTACAAAACTCTTTCATAACAGAGGCCAGCTGCCATGAAACGTAGCAATAAATAACTCCTAAAGAGTAAATTTCATCTAAATAGATGAGTTTTCACATCTCAGCTGAGAGTTAAACAGAAACTTTAAGGGTGCTTGTGTATTTTATTCTCCTTAATGTAAAATGCATAAGCACTGCAAGGATTCCTCAACAGAAGAATGTCTGCCTCACTTTATAACCGAGTAGAGATTCTCATTGCCACACCACTCTTGCATGCCATTCAAATATTGACCAAAGAGGTGATATCTGGCCCCCTCAGAGTGTTGCCTCTAGTCAGAAAGTCTAGCAGACTTTCATGGGCCTGGAAAATATGGGTCTGACCCTTGTTCAGTGGCTGAAGGGGACCTAGAAATCAGTTCTTTAAAATTCTGGAATGAGTGTCCTGATCATGGGCCCGAAAAACAGGCGGCACCATATCTTCCTTTGAAAAAGAGGAGAGAGAGTCTGATGTACCGAAATATACAATGTTAACACACAGTGACAGGAGCAAATGGTACAAGTGGAAATATACATTCTCACTTCACCATTAGTTGTTCTTATACATTTTCACATCTCAGAATCACTGTAGTTTGGGTGAAATATTTAAGCAGTCAGCATGCCACAGAAATCAAAGATGACACTAAACCGTCTTATCGAGGTGCCTAATTTCACAGTATCTGACTGAAATTTTAAGGGCTTGACCTAAGGCTACAAGAATCATTCCACCTAACGTAAGGCCTTCATAGTCAATGAAGAGAGACAAGTGCTTCTAGAGGAAATCATTCACCCTTTTGCCTTAGACAGCAATTTTAGGATGGGTTTTTTGCCTTAGACAGCAATTTTAGGATGGGATACATAACCCTGTGGAAGAACTTGCATTATTTCCTAAACGGGGTTTAAGCAATTTAAAGTAGACACTGAACATTCTTAAACTAGACTTTCTGATACTTTTGGAGTAATTTTGAAGCATCTCCAGAAGGCAATCCATGCTATTCAGGAAGACCCTGATATCTACTTCTTCCACTGAGAATTTGGGAACCTAAACAGAGGTTCCTAAACAGAGGAAATGGAGTCCTTTCAGCTCTGGATTTAGTCTGTCTATTTCCAATGCAGCATGGTACTTCTACTTCCTATAGTCTACTGGTTAAAGTAGCCAACCAAGAAGCTGAAAAGTCTGCATTTTTGGTGCCACTCAGCTTTAAAGGTGCTACTTAGCCTCAAAGTAGTGGAAAGTTTCCCAAAAACTAGAAGTTTGTGAGATAATCTGTCCCTCTTCTTCAAACTAAGTATTCTGCTGGAGACCTTTTATATGAGACTGACATTAGAGTATCATCACCCTCAGTTTTACCCCTACCCAAGGGAATGTTCCACTTGCTATATTGGTGTCAGATTTCCTTTTGCTTCCTGGTAGTGTCTCCTACACTTCTTTTTTGCCCAAGACACTCTTGGCAACACTCACTATTAGAAATGTGCTAACATTCTTGATAGGAGGGAAATGTTGATCCCCTCAGCTCAAACAGTATTTAGGATGCTAAGCTCCCAGCTTCCCAAGTGACTCCTCAAGATCTTGCACTATTATACAGAAGTTTTGCACTACTGCTGTTCTTGATTATGCAAGTTGGGTTGATTTCAGATGCCCACCCATCTAAACATAGACCTCATCAGAGCACCAAGAAGGACGTAGGTGCCTATCTTCTCAAAACAGACACATCTAAGCATGAGTGGGTAAGTTTGTTTTCATGTAACTTGGAGGCTGTATAGGGAATCAGCAAATCAACTGGATGACTGTTGTACTGATAACATTAGTAGGCAGCACGTAGGCAGGCTGGCATACTGGCTGCTATTTAGGTGAGTTTTAGGTAGTCAAATCCCAGCCTAAGCAGAATTTAGACAGATAGTCTCTGTCTGTAATTTTTATTATGATTATTAGTCATAGTAAAAATATTGCTTTGCCATGAGGCTTGGTTTCTTCATCACAGATCTGACTGTCATCCTACATGGTTTATTTGCTTATGGCAAGTCTTTACCGCAGGCAGTTGCAATCTTGTTCACCAAGCTCCTCAAGGCAGATGCTTAAATCACCAAGTCCTTTTATCGGGTGCTCAAATGAATTGTGTTTTACACTATACTTAGTCAGACCACTGAGTCAATACCTTGTTCTAAAATCATGCTGTTTAGTTTAAATTGTATGACGAGATGCAGACGTGTAGTTCTCACTTGACTGTGTGCAACAAATAGACAGGAGTTTCATTTTCTGAACTGTAAATGGGGTAACAGCACCCATTTTGGTTACACAAAGGAACAAAACAGTATATAGAAAGATGTCCTGTCAGACAGGTAAAGCAGTAGGTAGATTTAAAAAAATAAATCTATTGACAGAAAAAGATTGAAAATAGAAAATCTTCCTGCTTTATATTGATGATCATCTGTCAATGACCTCAGGAAATTGTTATAATACAATATTAAATGTCATGACTAACTTAGCTATATCTACAGAAATTCAAAAATTTTCTTAATCAATCCAAATGCAATAAAGTCATAATAATATTTTAACAGAAATTTGTCTCCAGCAATTTTTTAGTGACATACTTATTATTTTCAAGAGTCTGATTATCTAATCAATGTTGTTATGATAAATCATAATGGTTCAAACTACCGTGACAGCAACATCTTTTTGTAATCTCATTCCATCACATTTCTTATATTACACAAATCAGGTGAAGATTAAGAATAAATCATGGTATAGGGTCCTCCAAATCAAGGCACTGACTAGAGTGTCAGATATAATGAGAAATGAAAGCGCCTGACTAAAATAAGGTAAACCTGTTGAAATAAGAGCAAATTCCATCCTATCTGTGCACAACTTCAAGAAACTATGATTTTAGTAATAGATATGAAAAGCTATGCAAAGGCATACATCTTTCTTCTACAAAGCAGGAAGAAATGGTAGGACTTTTCCTCTTCTTAAAGGCAGATTGCTCTCTGACTGAAATTTATTTCTTTCCTGATTAAATGGAAAACAAAAAAATTCCACCAACAGTTCTCTCATTCTTTCCTGTGCCTGGAAGAAGAGATGAAATTACAAACTGAGGAAATAAAAGAAGAAAAAATGCAGATACTGAAATTGATATCTTAGAAGAATTACTTCTTTCCTCCTTTCTAAAGTTTGAGTTTTCAAGATTTCTATATTTAGAATCAAAAATTTTGGGGTGTCTAAATATAAAACTGCTAGCAATAATGGAAGAACATATGTACACCTAAAGACACAGGGGGAATAAAAAGCAAGGACTCCTAACAAATTTTGATCTACTGAAGAGACAAATTAAATAACAAGCTTGAGAGGTCAACGATTATAACCAATAATACTATATGCTAATACATCCTCTACAGAGGGATATTAATTAAAACAAACATTAAACATTTTTTTGTCAAAGGTTAAAAATCGGATCGTTGTATCTCAGTTCAGGTTAATGGATCATACTTGGTGCTAAAGCAGCAGTAAGTGGGTTAAGAGAACACAGTTCTCCACAGATTAACACCAGGACAATGGTATGATCCATGTAGATAGAATGTAGAAATATATTTGCTGTATATCATATATATAGCAAATATATATCATATCTGAAACACCTTTTAAAATCTTCCATGGTTAGTAGCTCCACAAAGCATGCATGTTAATATCCTACCATTATTATTTTGCTTAAGATACTCCTTTGGGTTTAAATCTCACTTTTGAAAATTTTCTGCATCCTGATGTTGAAGATCTTAAACTTTTCTTGATACCATTTACCATTGTCACCGTCAAGACTGTACATCTAAGGTACATTCAAATAGTACACTTGGTTGTTCTTGAATTTCTTGAAGCTGAATAACGTGGCACACTTGTGTCACTTACACTCTTTCAGATATTAAAGATGTTTCTTCACCTTGCTGTTGAGCCTAGGTCTCTCAATGTCTTGTTTCTAAGCCACCCAATCACCTTGAAGAAACATGCACTAGTATCCCACATATTATTATTGGCTGTCATGTGTAATACATTAGCATACCAATTTTTACTTTTGAAAAAGCTATTCAAAGATGTCATTTGTGAGCATCAGGGCACTGCAGAAAGACCTACAATGGGGAAATTGAAAAGACAGTCTTACAAAGCTGATCAACTTTCCTTTGGTGGCTTTTTCATATTATTTTACTCAGTAAGGTTTTAGTATGTTTATCCATTTTTGTAGACTGGCTCATCCAAATGTTTTTGTAACTTCATGAATATGTCAAAGGTCCTCTGTGGGAATTCTGTGGGAAATATGTAGAATGACCTGCCCATGAGGAACAAGGAAAACAACACAGCATGAGAGAGTGTGGAAGTTAAAATGAAATATTTTCACCTCTGTCTGTGAAGCTTTAAAAACACTGCAATAGGAATTCTGTGTTCACAGAGTAGTTGTACTTCTACATTCAGATTCTAGTTCAAAAATTTCATTTCAATATTGCTAGGTAGACAACAGTTTAAAAATGTATTATGGTATAAGAAAAATAAAAGAAAAGAACATGCAAGGCTGTTTCCATTTACACATTTTTCACTACAAACTTACATAAGAAAATTATCTCTCTTCAGGCTTCTGTTGGCTGGTACCTTCTAACAAATGGAAGGGAAAATTTACTGTCAGACAGCCATGTGGAATCTCCAATGATATTATGTGATGAGCTGACAAAACTGTCACCAATCTTTGGCCTTAACTATGAAGGAAATAGAGATGTGAAGAGCCTGAGAGATTCACTACTTGCTTCAATTCTTCATGTACCAACAGAATGAATCAGGTTTTGACATGTTATAGTACCTGAACTGCCAAATACTAACAACAACATAAACCACTTAAAGTTAGGTTCTGCTTTCCGAGGTTGGTACAAGAGTTGCTCTGTGAGTTGCTCTCTGAGAAGAGTGGCACGAGACAGTAAGTACTTAAACACAAAACAAAACAAAGAAACACACCTCAATTTAATTCAAACTAAAGATGTGTTTGAGTATGTTTCTGGTAGTCCACCAGACCACCAGAAGTAGTTTTTAAGAAGCAATCAGTTAAAATCAGGAAGGCTGATTGACAGATTTGCCACAACTCTAAATGCATTTGATGGGAAAAGTAGATCCTTAACTTTCATAATATCTAAGCTTGGAAGAAAAGGCAATTTATACAACTAAAAATGTACTGTAAATACATTCTTTTTCCTCCTACGTAAATGACACTATGGTAATCTCTGTGGCAATCACACAGCTATAGAAGTAAAACATTAAAAGCCTCATATGATTCATACAGCTTTTCTGATAAACACTAACTCCTGCCCAGTAAACTTCACAGATCCCGGTCTATGGCCTGGAATACACGCCAAAACAGCTAACGGTGCAGTCTGTCATAAAGGGTGGAATGTTTTTAAGGAGTGAAGAAGAGTTTCTCAGGGACTGTAGTAGCCTTATGATGATGCAAACTGTACAGCTTTTCCATGAAATGCCATGGAGAAACTACACGTGCTATATCAGGTAGTGCTAGCTGCTACTGTGCACTAGAAATTTCATGATCTCCTGTTCCTCTGAAGTAAACAATCTCCTCAGGTTCTCCATTTCCTTTCAGTGAGTTTCTCATAATATCCTTTATTCTGTTTACTGTTAAAAGGCATACACAAGACCTTTAACTCCACTGTTCTAGTTTAGCTAAAATTTGTGGGTATTTATGCATTTGAAGAGAGCATGTACACCATTCTTCACTCAGACCTTAACTTATCTAAACTTCTGGTTTTGTCATGGGGAAAAAAAAGATATAGATTGACTTACCAATACCAGCTTGTCTCCTGCTTTTAAAACACTATCATGTTCGTCATTCTGTACACAAAATGTTTATATTTCCTCACTAGCGTGCACTGCTCAAAAGATTCTTTTCTCATCTATTTCATTCTCATTTATGCAGTCTGCAATGAAAACAGGAAAAGATACAAGAGGCAAATTCATTTGTTTAAATTTGTTCTATCAACAGACCGTGAATTACTGACATATTACGTACTCAATATTGTGAAAATAATTCCAGTCACAGTCTCTTCAGTTATTCCTTATAGAAAAATGAACTAATAGAAGCACTTATTTCTTAAAAAATTATAATGTCAATTCAGAAAAACTACAGTACCCTTTTTGAAGGATGTTGAGTTCACCTATAACCTGTAACATACAACCCATCCTCCATAACCCAGTAAGCCTGAATTTGATAGGTAATTCTTTTGCTACCACTTCAAGAAAAGTCCATAGATAGTATTTGTCTCACCTAATTTCAGATGTGTACAGTGTACATGTCTACATCTGAGCTAATCTCCCCAGGATCCCTTTATTGGCAATGGATTCAGCAGAAAAAGAGACCCTGGGGCACTATTCATCTGGCCTGTATTAGAAATCTACTATACACTCAGATGAATCACGGCAAAGAAACACTGAATTTCAATTCATTGATTAAAGAGCTAGCAAAGGGTGCCTGGCACAATAGTAGGTCATATTAATCCTATCCTGTATATACACACAGGAGAAACCCATCCCAGACACGATCTATACAAGGAACAAATAATTTGGGATGCATCTATTTTGGGTGATTGGTCAGAAGATCTGGATCAGGGCTAAGTGTCAAGGAGGTTTAGTGCTCATTGCCTGATGATCTAGCTTCTGGAAAACAGATTTCCAAAGCTTGAGAGGACAAGGTCCTGAGCAAGCTGGTTGACCCTGCTTTGAGCAGAGGGGTGGAGCAGATGAGGTGCAGGGAGCACTTCCAACCAAAACTATTCCATGACTCTGTGAAATGTCCCAGGTCTGGATCCACCGAACAATGTCCAAAAATGATCTGTCTCTTCTGGAAACCTTTCTCTCCAACTCTTGCTTATTGTATAAGTGGTGTTCTGTGTCTTGATCACTTTAGAAGTAGGTCTTGAATAAAAAAAAAAAAAAATTCTTGCTTAATATCATAATGAAAATATGGAAGTCCTGCTAAATATATTGGAGGTTCCATATGAAGATGACCCTCAGATCTAATCTCTGCCATCTACACAACATTGTAAAACAGACAGTTTTTGCTAGCGGTATCTGATTCTGTATTTTAATTTAAATGCAGATTGCTTTTTTTCCTTTCATTTAAGAAAAGAAAGTTTCAGCAGGCAGAACCTGTTGGGGGGAAAAAAAAAAGAAAAAAAAAAAAAAGAATTACTCTGTTTCTTTCCTTATGGGAAACATTTTAATAACTCAGCTAGACTCAAGATCTTTGTGAAATATGGACCTTTCACACTCAGGATAAAAACCATAATACTTACTCCTTACCAGTGGGGTATATTAATAGTAGATTCAGCATGACATGATGGTCATTAAGCCCCTCAGGAGCTGTGCTATAAATGTCAGGAACTGTTGTCAGAGAGTTAAATGCTTGTTTCACACAGGCTAAGGTAACTGAATCTTGTTTTCTGTTATGTTGTAGAGGTCCAAACATACATTTACTTGTTCATATATAGTGAAGAAGAACTGAAATATGCCTATTAATACAGGCATTAAGAGTATTAATACTGGATATGTATGAAAAATAACTTTATTATCCTTGGTACCAGTGCCTCATCACCCTCAAATAATATTTATGTACTTGCCCTGTTTATTTTGCTAGCTAAAAAACCACATAGAAAATAGAAGAAAAAAAATTTAAAATAGAAAGACAACAATAAAGTATCAGCAAAAAAATAATGTCCTTAAAGGATCATTTGCACTAGTGATGGTGTTCCCCGATGCTTTCAGAAAGACATGCTCTTGGCTATTATATTTGCAATTCCACTGAGCTGCTACAAGGAAATGTAGTATGTCACCACTTTTCCTGAACTCTAGTATTGTAGCTGATTGTGGGTCAATGCACTCACACAGCCAATTCATTACAGAATCAGGCTAAAATTTATATTATGCAAATAAGCTTACTAGCCCATGTTAAATTACAGCTCTGTTATGTTGCACAATAAACCACTCCATATTGACTTGGTATGGACTTTTTATTTATTTTCGGTTCTTATGGTAAGCCAAAATTAAGCTGAAATAATTCACCACATAGACATTTCAACGAAATTGAACTACTCATTTTCAAGGATCAAAAACTGCTTCTCAGTACTAGAGGACAGAGATTAGCTTTATTCTAGAGAGAGAAAATGAAGTCATATTGCCTAAAGCCCTTGGATTACCTGCACTTAAATTTCTCATCACGGTTCTTTAAAATGTCTTGTTAGCAAATTGTGCAATTATATTGAACAACCATCTTATATTGGAATGCATATAGATTGACTTTTGCTTTAAAGTGAAAATATAAACAAGCAAGTCCCTTACAGTGAAACATGTTAAAACTAATGAGGCATTATGCCCGTTCTCTGAGTTAAACCTGATTCTGGTCTGAGACAAACATCATTCAAATCAGAGAGTAGTCATAAGTCTTTTTTTAAGGTTCAGAATTTGTCTCTGAACCAGTTTTTTTTTTGTTTGTTTATTTGCTTGTCAAAAAGCCCTAACAATCTTTAAAATATCATACGCAAATTTTGCAATATACCAAAACTCCCACTGAAGTTAACAAATAGTTATGGTTGTGGGTGAAAGATAGAACAAAAAGAAAGATAGACAAAAACTGTTAGTTTTTTTCTTTCTTGAAAATGAAAGCAGGAAAATAGCTGGGGTCCAGGGGTCTTGCCGATCTCAGCAGATTCCGAAAAATTTTGAATAAAGGACAGAGTAAACTTTCCCTCTCCCATCTTTTTTTCTTACTTTTAGGTTTTAGAACTGTAACCAATGCCATACATTTTCTTTTTCTCCTCTTTACTTCCCATTACTTTGTAAAAATACATTAATATGGTGTTAATCCTATTATTCCCAGAGTGTCAAGGAAATATACTGTGTGTTCACTGAGGAATATCTTATCTTAATGTTGGGATTGAGCCACTGGAGAAAAAAGTTGTTTACAGACTATACTCTCAGGTTTGAGGACGTTATGGTTGCTATGTGACTTTGTTGTCTTACAGAGCTGTAAAATCTATTGAACTACGTTCTCTATCAGGCATGCTCATGTATAGAGGAAGGAAAATCAGTGAAATAAAAAGTAAGTAATGACCAAATTCAGTCAGTGTGCTTAACTCATGGAAAGAGTTAAGACTCAGTAGAACAGTAAAAATACTGTTAGACAATTTTTTCTTATAGTACAGGGTCCTGGTAATCTTGGTCCTTAGATATAAGGCAGTAAAATTACAACTGTAGAATGAAAGCAATCAATCCTTCCAGAGTATCCATCATGTTTAAACGTCTAAAGGTGTTACATGATTCTGCTATGAAGCCACTGAATGATTTCAGGCAAAAATAAATCAGTATTTGAAAAGTAAATGCAATAGATGGCAATAAGAGACAGGCATCACATTTCTGGTGAAGAGCATGTCCAAGAGAAGTTCTACTTAGGATTATCTATGGAAATAAAAATCCTAGTGAAAATATAGAATTTATCACCTTGAAAGTCAGATAGGAATTATCTAATTCTGCCATCTAAACATTAGGCAAAGTCTAACCTAGTCTTTTGGGCTCCACAAACAATGAGTAGAAAGGGACAGACACTCCAGTGGTAGCACTTTATTCGATACAAGTGTGGATGTTGAAGACATACTACCTGAGGATGTTTCACTCCTCATATCCCTCCACTGACTTTCATGACACAAATAGCTGTGAAATCTAACTTCTAGATAGTTAAAGTTGTGTGACAAATCCAACACTCAGCCAAAGCAAAGAAAAATTTACTTTCTCGCTAAAAGCAAGAAACTATCTGTAAATTTTAAGTAAATATTCATCAAAATCAGTCCATTCAATTTTTATTTTGATCAACTGACAGCTACAAGCTTAACAAAATCTCTTTGTATGTCAAAACTGCAAAATTCCCTTATTATCATACAAGCATAACAAAACCTTTTTTTTTTTCTTTTTTAAAACTTCTACAGACAAATGAACATGTCAGGTCTTAAATCTACTTATCATCCACAAATTTTGATTTTTTTTTTTTCTTATTCTCCCCACCACCCCCCAAAAAAAAAAAAATCTCGGACAATTAGATCACAGCTGTGACACTCCTAGTTGCTGGCTTGTGGTTCGGGCAGCTGCAGCCCAGAGGCTGTTGGTGCTCGAAGGGGTCTGCGGGATGGCGAAGGGCAGTGGCATGGGGCCGTTGGGCCAGCGGGGAAAAGTGTCAGTGTCAGTGCAGAGGGGGTGCGGAGGTGGCCCCCACCCAGCCGGGGAACTGGTCCAGGTAGGCATGGTTACGAGAAGTGCTGCGCACACCCCGAGGTTGCTGATGCTTGATCCACTGCATATTTTGAATATCTCCTGATGATAAGTGAACTGAGTGTAATGCGGGCCTGGTAACTGAAATCAGCATCCTCTCAGCACTGTTTTTGTCAGATTACATAGTTCAGAGACTCCCTGACAGTCAGCCATCCTTATCCATCTAGTGGTTAAGGGGCCAGCAGCCATCACATGCTAATCACATAACCTCTCAGCCACAGCTGAAAGTATCTCTTTTCCTGTCCCTTAGACACCGCTGCACACAAATATTTTCTTTACCCTTTTTCTCTTTTGTTGGATGGTGGTGTATAGCTCCAACCCGCTGCCTCCACACACAGGGCAGGGGACAGGGGACACTCAGTGGTATCTGAAGTTAGTAGCTAACACAAAGAGCAGATGTCTTAGACTAACAAACACACATCACACACTACAGCTCCACCAGCAGTTAAATGAGGCCTTTATTTTTCCATGACAATAGGAGGCCTGGACCCTGCAGCTGCTGTATAAAATATGGTAAAAAACACTGAAATCCAAAGGCAAAGGATGTAAAGTAGATTTAGCCTCTTACAATCTTATTTCTGCTGTTCTGTATACTTCAGTGGCCTGCATTTAGATTTAAAATTAAATAAAACAGAAAAGAAAAAGAAAAGAAAAAAAAAAGAACAACAGAAGGAAATACACTTCCTCCTCCTCTGTCTGTACTCGGGAATATTCCTCTGGCTAAACACGATGCAAACCAATGTGTGTGCATGCGCACGCTCACATCTGTATCAGTAAGATGAGATTTCCATGCCTTTGCTGAATCTACCTGTGACAATTGTATTGCAGATAATGGTATTACAGTGGGCTTCTGGCTGTATAGCTTTTGCTGTAGGCTGCTTATGAATACCTCAGATGCCAAGGGCTTTAAAGAAATATTCTTGGTAACTCCATGCGCTTTATCAACATATGTTTCCAACAAAAGCTATCCTCATTAAAAGAAGACAAACATCTAATCCTTTGTTTTTCGTCAGTTTCCTGTTGTTTCCAGTGCTACAGAAAGGCTCTCTGAAAAGTCTGCTATTTTTCAGACATTTGTATTTTATATGTGCCTCACTCACAAGGAAACTGCTTTTAACTCCACATTCGTAACTTCAGTAGGAGAAGCCACCTGACAGTTGTGCTGGCATGTTTAAGTTTAAAATGTCTAAAAGTCTTACAAACTTGAATTAAAGGCACAGGAGCTCCATATTAAGGATTTATCTGCACTATTAAGAGATTAGCATGTTTAGGAAAGGAATGTAGTCCCAGTGGACTGCGCGGTCATAAGTGGAGCAAATTAAAGTTACATTTCCTTGGAAAGCAGATTATGATCTCCGCTTTCTTCCTGGAGTGCAACAGAAAGGCTTTTCTAGGGAAATAATAACCCCACCTTTTTATGGCACATTGAGCATAGAAGTCCAAAATGTGAGTTCATTTGCTGAAGCAGTACTGTGCTCCGAGGCCACAGTTTTAAGGCAGTGATGGGCCAGGCGTCCGGAGCCTTTCCAGAAGGATGTCCCGCAGCTTTACATGGGCGAGTGCAGTTTTGGAGGCAAGTGGTGACTGGATTAACATGATAATCCAGGAAGCCAAAGAATGGGAGGATCAGGCCAGCCAAACATCTCTATTACTGCAATTGTAAATCCCTTTTCAACCACACACCCTTAAAGGTGAGGAGCCTGTGGAAGGGGAGAACATGATTAACCCATGCGGTCTCTAGTGGGAAGAAAACAAACAAACAAAGAGCCCCCGAGGGTTTTCCTGTCTATATAGAAAAGGAAGTAACTGTGAGATAAATTTGGCTTTCTTGGCTTTTACAAATGCCATCTGGGAATACATTCATATGCAAGTCCAGGCAAATGTTGGATGATAACAAGTCCTGTTAATCAAAATGGGCTCAGCACCCATATGTGTCAGAAAACTATGGCAACTATGTTGCAAACAGGCAACATTCGCAGGAAAGTAGCTACATTATGAAATCCAGATACATTATTTTCACCACTGGAGGGCTCCCATATTTTCCCATTAATTCCGTAAGAACATATTAAGATTTGGGAAAAAAATCCAGAATATATGGCTTAAGCAAAGTGTATTTCCTTCTTCTAAATGCAGGTATAAGCTCACAACAAGGATTTTTTACACCTTCAATACACCTTTCTTTCAAAAATAAAATAAATATGATTTTATTATCAGCAACAATAGCCTTAGATAACATATTTCATAAGACAATTGCAAGACAGTTTACAAAGAAAAGTGGGATTATTTACAGTGAGAAATGAGAGAAATTAAGTGATTTTGTCCGTGGTTATACAGGGAGAAATGAGAGAAATTAAGTGATTTTGTCAAAGCTGCCTACCAGGCCAGCAGATCTCAGCTCAGCTCTCCTTGAGTCTATTCCCTTTATGTTAGAATCATTAGAATGCCACAAGACAAACAATGAAGTGCAATGTTTATTAATCTGTGTTACCTGCACAGCCCTCGTTAGTCTAGAGGCCAGATGCTTTAACAACTCCCGTGCATTTATCCTCACGAAGCATTACAACACAAGGAGTTTTTGTCAATGCTAACATATTGCAGGTCTTCCAAGCTCTAAGCTGTCGTTCTAATCACTGGACCATCTTTCCTTTTTCTAAGTGTGCTGTTTTAAATGACTTATACCTGACCTGTTGCTAGCAGTTATTTTTCTTCCTCATAACAATTTAAGCAATGTAGGTAAGGTTACCACATAATCCAAAACATTTAAATCAAAAATGGTTGGAATTTTATTCGCTGAATGTG
Organism: Aptenodytes forsteri; assembly: GCF_000699145.1. NCBI lineage: Eukaryota > Metazoa > Chordata > Aves > Sphenisciformes > Spheniscidae > Aptenodytes > Aptenodytes forsteri. The sequence continues at coordinate 425,731 of NW_008795523.1, forward strand.
ATTGTGAGATAAGCCTTCACTTTTGATGATTCAGATGGCTATCTGTTTAAATGCCATGGCATTTATCATTATTATCAAAACTGTCAATAGATCTTAGGTTTTATTACTTTCATTCGAATATACCTTTCAGAACTTTGCCACTGCCTGAAATCAGAATTAGCAAGCTGTTTAGTTTGTCCAATATATGTCTTTAGGTACTGCATGTATCTGACTGGATGAATACCTTTTAGAGCTCTGCCTTTTCTGATGTTTTAGCTTCTCTTGGCATTTAAATCTAAACCAAAGAAATATCCATCCACTTGCAAGCCTGACACTCACAAGTATTTTAAGTGCTTGGATACCCAGAGAACAGTTTTAATACATGACAGACCAGGAGATTCTGTAACACGAGGTCTGCCAACATTGCTGTACTGGGAATGTGCCAAGAAGACATAAGCTGTCACTAAAAATATAGCCCCTACACCGTTGAAAATTATTTAGCCTTTTTAAAGCAGATGAGAGTATTAGTGGAATGGTGGGAGGTAGATCTCTCCTAAATAAATTCTGGAAATGAAACAGCTCTCCAAGAATCCTCCTGTTAGAGCGAGGAATGTACCATACATAAAACTGCAACCTGAAGATCCAAATGAAAACCAAGGAGGCTGCTCAGTGGGGCAGTGACACAGCACACAAGTTCATTTCTGGATATAAGAATTCAAATTCAACTGTATGTAACAAGCATATTTGATTGACAGAAGTTTGCTGGTATCTTCTTTGTTATAAGAAAACATGAGAGAACACGGTCACACAATATGGTTTTGTTTCTTTATTCAAAGAGTGAGCAAATCAGAAATAGTGAAGCTATTTTGGAGAAATCTCAGCATACTAACAAAACCAGCTTTTGCAGTCCAGTGTTTGTAAAGGGCAGTCTTGTTTAATTTGGAATGAAAATCTCAATACAATCTATTCCTCTGCAACTACTAAAAAAGGACTTGCATTGAAAAATTATCCAGCAGTGCAAGCTAGGGCAAAATGTGTCTTCCTTTTTCCTGAGTAAGGTGTCCTTATGACAATGCTTATATGCTACCTTAGTTTTCTGGCTGCCCAAAATGTCTCAAATGTTTAATAATTAGCATCTGGTTGGAAGTCCGCTGCTTTAGTGACCGCCTCTCCTGCTTTTCTTTGCCAAGACGAATTCTAATATTTCAGGAAGGAGCCCATAAGAAATTTATTGCCAGAATATTCTCAGCATCAGGTCCCTGTCATCTGCACTGAACCCTACCAAAGAGTCCCCAGAATTTCACGCTATAGTCATAGTCCTCCTCAAGTACACTTAAAACGCATTTCTGTGACGAAGATTTTCACAATAGTCAGTTATTTTTTTTCTAACATCTACTACCATCAGCCTCCTTGTCACTGTTCCTTTTAGCATCAGGGATGGACATGACTGCGCAAAAGTCTTTTCAGCTTCAGAACACTTACTGCCCCCATAACAAATGTCAGGTGCACTATTAAAAGGCTTGTAGTAAGTTAATAGTAAAGCACAGTACATAGTCCACAATTAGAAAAAGATATATAACCCATTGTATCTTCAGATAATTAAAATATATTCAGTACAAAGATATAATTACCATGGAAAAACATTATGGCTCAATGGATTTTTGAGTCACTTATGTTAACATATTATTTTATCTACAGATTGTTTTATGTTACATTTTTGATGAGTCATCATCTCAGATATTTCAGAACTCTATTTAGGAGGACTGTTTGATATTTTCCGTTTCTCTTCACTAAGCACTTAACATTTCTTGTGAACTTGCTGGTATCACATTTTGTCTATCTTACTGCATCTTCATCAGAGATCTAGGAGGACAATCTTTCTGCTTGTCAGCTCCTCTCATGGGTACAGGAAAATCTGACACATCTGAAGCTGAGTGTTAGCAAACATTTATGGCCAAAATATTTATGCTTTACAGCAAACTTAGGTTATGCATATTTTCTCATTTCTTTTCTTTGACTCTAGATTTCATTGCAGTAAAAATTTGGGAGAAGGAGAGATACACAGTCTGAGTATGTTTTGGTTCTAGGCACTACTTGCAGAAAGCATATATTATAAATACAAGCTGAGTGACAGAGTCTTTGATATGTTGGATTTGACAATAGTCCCTATAGCACAAAAGAGATATAAAAGTTTGCTGAATTAGTTTTCACCTTGCAAGGAGGAGGGGTGGGCAAGTCAAGACAAGATAAAAGAAAAACTGGCTTAAAACTTCCTACTAAATTAAAACTAAATTATCCTGAAGTCCCCAAAAGTTCAGTGCCTACTTTTTTTTTCTCCCAGTTACTATTTTATGTTGTTATTTAGTTACTGTTCTCAGAATCCACAAACAAATGTCAGGGATTTGGAAATTTCCTTCATCAAGGCTGAGCCTTCTTTAATGAAAAGCGATCTCCCAAGAAGATAGGGACCAGTGACTACATGGAGCTTGTCAGATGGTAGATGGGCTGAAGAAGGGCAGGCTTCTGACTATTTTGGGAATCAAAAGGATAATTCAGTGTAGAACAAAATGCAGGATAATTACTATATTGAATCCTGGTTGTAATTATTAATGTGTGTGTGTGTGTATTTATGTCTTCATGGACAGACTTTCTATAATGTAAATACCTCAACATTTTTGTCTAGCATAGGCTTCTGTTCTTGTATCACAATTTTCTTCTTACTCTTCTGGGCTTTCTTTTTCCCCTTTTCATTGATTTGGGTTTTCCTCATTGATTCAGATTAGTGAATCAAGGAGCACAGGGAAAGCTGGTTGTATTTAAAATAGAATGCTTGCATAGTAGTGATGTCTCCAGTGCAAAAATGAAGTCATGTATGCCAAAACCCTTTTTATCTTAAGTAAATTATTTGTTTATTGCTTTTTCTCATTGTCTTCAAACTCTATGCCTTAATACACCGGGAATGAATCTAAAATCCCTTATGTATGACTCCACAGGAATAACCTAACTGTGATTGCAAGCACTCAGGGTAACAATTTGATAGACAAACTATGACCATTGCTTGTAGTGGAAGATGCCGCTAGTTCCTTGACTTTGGGGGGGGTTGTTTGTTTGTTTGTTTTTTCCCCCAATCTTCAAACTCTATGCCTTAATACACCGGGAATGAATCTAAAATCCCTTATGTATGACTCCACAGGAATAACCTAACTGTGATTGCAAGCACTCAGGGTAACAATTTGATAGACAAACTATGACCATTGCTTGTAGTGGAAGATGCCGCTAGTTCCTTGACTTTGGGGGGGGTTGTTTGTTTGTTTGTTTTTTCCCCCAAAACAGTGTATTCAACTCTATAACTCAAAAAAAAAAAATCTTCCCTCTGAATTCACTGTATCATTACATCACAAAATGAAAAAAAGCAAGTTGATAGGTAAGTCAAATCATCAATGCAAAGTATGCATATAAACCGTGGTATGATTTTATTTGTACTAACAGGAAAATAAATAAAAGCATTATATAAACACTCTGTGTCAGCTTTTCAGCATTCCTCCATGCAATCATCTAAGAGGTCTGTGGTGAACAAGGTCTGTGGTGCCCAAGGCAGGTTTCAGACAAAATTTAAAAGCCCAGCTCCAAAAACACTATCCCCAAAACACTTGGCACTCCATCCCCACTTCTTTAAAAAGCTGATTGTTTTAGTTTGCAAGGAGCTTAAACCTTTATGTGCCTCTCAGAATACACAATCCCCAAAACTCCACAGGGCACAGTGTTGAATCCTCATGATTAAGTCTGTAACAGGTTTGGTGCCGTCTAGGCTTGTCCAGGCTGAAGTTCTGTATAACATTAATAGAGGTCAAATTTTAGGCCTTTGGATAACATGCATATAAAGACAATAAAGAAAGAAACAAACAACAGTAATACACAGAAGCCAATGAATGTTGGTATCTTCAATGCCAGTTGGAAATAAAGTGCAGCATTTGTAAGATAAAATATTCCATGTTAAGCACATGCATTCTAAGATACAGTTCCTCCCTTTCTAAAGTAGACATGTAAAATAGGCCAGGTGAATTGCACCTTTAGAGTAACTATTTCCACTCGTTGATTATAAGGAGATTCAAAGACGACTAAATCAGACATAAACATCTCAGTTATAAGAGTCTAAAGTTAGGTGAGGTGTATCTGACTCTAAATGTCAAAACCCTTTTTGATACGTGCTTTGTGGTTCAGGAGATGTTTTGGGTGCTCAGGTCAAATTTTTAAATCTCTTGCAGAACTCCTACCAAAGCATAAAGTATTTAAAAAATATAGTCACTTAAACAATGGCATATGGCAGGAGGAAAACCTAATTCTGGACAGTAGAAAATACCTGGGAGACCACCTTATACACAACGTTTCTTGGGATTCACTAAGTGGGCCTTCTTCTGGCTAGCTTCACAGTAACCCATAGGCATTCTGACCGACAAGTTGCCACATCATCTCTTGTGGGGCCAGAGGTGTAGGAAATATGGGTGTAAACCATCCTCCTTTTGGAGTTTCCCAGATGTCCCACTTCCCAGGAAATTTCTCTAAGGACCAAGGGTATCCCAAGATACTCTTTGGTAACTATGTCTTAGTCTCTTTCCCATTGCAGTTGTCCCACTTGGTATAAAACTATGGACCCATCCCATGAATTCACAGATGAAGCAGCTGAGTCTCCACTTTAAGGTACAGTGAATATATACGCTGATGCTCTAAGCTGAGCTAAAGCCAGAAAAAATGTTAACCTAGTCTCCCTTTTGATAGCTACACACAGCAACAGAGAGCTGGTTTTGCCCCACTACCTTTTTCTGAGGTAGTAAGCATTTAATTTCTTTGTGCATAAGAGAAAAGCTCCATCAGCCCCATATAAAGATAATTATGTAAAAGTGAAAATGTCATTCTTTCATTTTTGCTATTGTTATTTTGTAAGAAAATGGTGGCTTAAGCATCTAATATTAGGAATAGCTCATGACTGTGAATCGTAAGTGGAGGGAGATACATCCCTACAGCCAGCCACAGTCATCTAGTGCTCTTTGTGAGTATTTACATGGCATATTGAAAACACAGTTAGGTGTCTTCACTGTTTTTCTGGGCTGTCCAGAAACCCAGCAAAGTCATGTAGCGGCAAACTTCACCTGACTGGATTCAGGATTGTTCAGATTCAGACATGTGGCTTTCACTGAACTGGTATATGAGTAGAACCAAGTTTGATGTTGGTTAATATGCTATGCTAATACACATGACCTTCATTGGGTGGACATTAAAATAGGCTTAGATGACTAACATTTCCTAGTAGTTAGTTCTTTGTTCATAGCATTTGCTTTCATGTATCCTGTAATTAAATACTTAGAGTTGTCTGTGCATCCAGCACAGGCATCTAGATTAGAGCTCTGGCTCTGTCAGGTAAGGTAACTAAAGGTCAGCCGTTTCAATCTTGAACTTTCCATTGCCTAAGTCCTTCCTTTTTTTTTTTTTTTTTTTTCTTTCCCTCCCCCCAGTGGTCTAAATGTCTATGAATCATTTAGCCATCTAAAACAACATAGGCTTATTTTAAGACTTATTTAGACAGCTAACAATGTAACTGGATACCTATTGGATGAAGAGAAAGGATTTCAATCAACCATTGGCAAGCAGCTCTAATCCTAATGGTTTATCATTCACAGAAACAGACAAAAAAACAAAAAAAACCCACCCAACAAATTTTTCCCTCTTTCCTGGACCTCCCCACTAAAGAAGAGGGAAAAAGAAGTTTAAAACAATAACTGTCCATTCAGTGTTTTAACCACTGTTTCTTTAAAAGCTGATGTTTGACTCTTGATGGAGCTCTAGGCAGGAGAAAATCACAAATAGAAGTTGGAAAGATTTGTGCCTCTAAGGCTCTCCTCTGAGGCTAAAACTAGAGTCACTGGTTCTCATAGAGAAAAAGATGTTAGCTTTTAATTAGCCAGATCAGACACTTCAGGCAGTGTGACCATGTCCGCAAGCATTTCTGACCTCCTGAGCATATACTTGGGCTTTCAGAAGACTATTCAGAAGAATATTTTTTCATATGTAACTGGCAATACACAAACTGATACCACACCTATACTGCAGTTAGTATCTCTTCTGTTAATGTTTAAACCAATTGGGATATTCACTAACTGCTTTTGATCCAAGTAAGGGATGTCCATCTCTCATCACTAGCAACAGAGGGAAACTAGATGACCAGTTTAGGCTACATATTTATTCTGGATTACTAAAGTTAGGTGAAAATAATGACTGCAGTGGAAAGTCATTAATGCCACTATTTCTGCATGCTAAAAAAATCTACAAATTTATTACTAGCCTGGATCATTAGGAGCCTACATCCCTCCTACACCATATGAGCATATGGCAAGATGGTTGGGTCAAGGCTTCATCCATTCCTCCCATGCTTGTCTGTTAAGCAGCGATAAATCTCTATAAAGTGGTTCATACAAATGTATAAGAGGAATTCTAGCACATTTTCTTCCTGAGCTAACCTTTTTGGAGATTTTTCGTACACACTGTTGGAAATCCATTAAATCTATACTTTTTTTTTTTAGTCTGTAGACAATTAATGGATATAAAAGCATAATCTATTTAATCTGAGATATTTTAGCAAAAACCTACTCGTTTGCAGGGTTCATTTTCCTTCTTTTTATACCAGTTCCCTCTACTCTCCAGCATTTTCTGTGCTACATAAATTAAGTAAAACCTAATGGATTTATTGTACTTTAAACAAAAATAAAAAAGAAAAGAAAAAACCAGTGGCATTAGCCCTTGACTTAATTCTTACAAGGTGAAGGAATACACTTTCATTAACTGATCTTTAGTATAAATGGACCTGATCCTTATTTCATAAATCTAATACTAAAATCATTGGATCCTGTTATTGATATGTTTATCTGTGCTGTTTTGACCACCCCTTGCCTACATTTTCTTAGTTCACATCCCAAGCTCAGAAGCAGTATATTTGTTTGTAGGGTATTTCTATGTTGATTATCAACACAGTATACGGCACTTCACATACATTATCCATTGGGGGTTTTATGGGAAGAAGTGGACGTTTTACTTCAGGACAGTTTTTTTCAAGTAGCTTAGTACAGTCAGTTCTAATATACTCTGTCTTCATAGTCACCAGAAAGAGAACAAGACACTGAAATTGTCAAAAAAAACCCAAAAAACAAAACCCCAAACCCCATACCTCAGATTACTATAAATCAATTGTGAGAATAGCGAGTTAGATATGTTGATGCCCTATTTGGAATTACTACCCAGTGTGATCTAGATAAATATTTGCTCTTGTTGTTAGACAGAGCCCAAGCTGATAAGGATTGATAAGTGTGTCCTGCTTCAGTGTTAGAGTAGATTAACGTTCTGTCCTAATTTCCTAATTGGTTTCTCCAGAATGTCATTAAGATGATTTGCTGTGTTTTGTTGTTGCTATTGGAAAAGTCAATAATACTGCAAGTACTAAATCATAATACTGATACTGTAATGGATATTTTAAAACTTCAGGTTAAAGGAAGAATGTGAATTATGGAAAAGTGGACTCAGATTTGATTCTTTCTTACTTTACAGAGGCAAGGCAGCATGGCATTTCAAGGTAAGTTTTTAACAAATGAATTTGTCGACTTCTTTGAAGGAGAAGGAAGACTTTGAATATTGTACTTCCTTGTTCTAGCACTTTTATAATGCTCACACAAACAGAGGATGTACTAAGGAAATAAAGAGCAATTTTAGGGCATCATATGAGTTCAAAAAGTCAGAATTTCAGAAGGTAATAAGATGTAATGTCTTCGGTATATAATTCAAAATCATGTCTGAATATACTTCAGGTATACTTAGATCTGGTGTTAAAATTTGTACTATTAGCATCTTGCCATTATCCAGAAACAGAGCATGGTAAAGAATACTGACAGCCAGTCATTGAGAGATAGTAAGAACAAAACAAAGCATTTAGGTTTACCAAAATACTTGGTTTATCTGATTTGTCCTGTGTTTCTTCTATGCAAATGAAATTTCCATTAGGTTTAACAAGATTTATGGAGGTGCGCTCTTTTTATCAGATAAGGTTATGTCTTTAAAGCTACATTATGTTATAGAAAGACATAGGCAAAACTACAGAGAGCGACAGCAACAAATAAGCATTAATGAGATGGGTGTTGTGAACTTTTAGCGTTCAGGTGAATTCATTCACTGGGCCTGCAAGAAAATATAAGCCTGGAGAGAACACCTAAAAATTGATCTTCTAAACTTTCACGAGGAATTGAGGTGAGACGGTTGTTAAATCAAAAAGCAGAATAAAATTATGGATTATTTTGTAAAAATATTTTGTTCTTTGTTCGGATAAGTTGGTTGCAAAAAGATTTTTTCAAAAATATATTTTTCTCGTACAAAATATTTATTTAACAAAACCAAAGCTGTATCATGTCAATATTCAGTTTTAACAATTCTCCAAAATAAAAAACAGATCTGAAAAAAGGAATTCAAACATCAAAGAAATTGTTTTGACATTTTAAAAACAAAACCTTTGCATTTTGATACAAAATGGATTCTCATTTTGAAATTTTCTGCTTAACTCATAATAAAACCTTTAAAAATAAAAGATAATCTTTGAAATCAAATGTTCAGTACTAAGAAATCACAATTTTAAGTTTATCTAACTCAATTATTTTTCTCTCTGTTATCCTTTTTTTATATATATTCCTAGATTTTTACTTTATATCCCAAACCGATATAGAAAAAACCCACCTTCAAAATCTGTCACAGGGCAGAAAATTCACACAGCTCTGGTTTTACATGCCATCTGTCTCCTTCTTCAGTTGCAGCATAGGGCAACCTATTTTTGATGATACATGGTTGTACTTCAATGATAGTCTATAGATGAGTTTGCTGCCTGGACAAGTACTAGTTTAGACCACTTGAGGAATTTTTAACTTCTAAACCACAGAAACGTCAGTAAAATATATTGTAACAAAAAAGGAAAAGAGATGGTTTTGGCTACTGAGTAGGTAGGATGAGAACTCCCACCAATGATGAACTCTGTATTTCTTCTCCCATTTTCACATATTTTTCATTTTCTTCATCGTGTTTCTCAATTCGAAAAAATCAGTGTTAATTTGATTTGCATGAAGCTTTTGGATGGTACTTGTCAGCATAACCTTGATTATAAGTTTTGAACTTAACCCTATGTGGGAAGAGAAACATCCCCATATTTATCCCCATTTTCAGACACAAAGATCTTAAATCTATTAACAAAAATCAGTATGGTAGGCTCAAGGTTTTGAGAAGGTAAATATATAAAGTTTAGGTATTTTATTTTCAATTTCTTTTTTTTCCCCACAAACTATTCATCATACAAACATACAATCATTCACTTCTGAGAGGACCAAACCATACTTGCAAGACCCAATTTAAGCAAGAGTGTGCTTTGAATTGTATCAAGGTACTCAGAGACCATCTAGTGAACAGCATAGCTGCTGTCTCCCTGATAGAGGAACTAAACCCAGCTTTCTGCACACTCATTTCTGTAAGAACAAACACTTCTTTTAACCTAGCCCTGAATGGAGATTACAGCTTTTATTACCTTAGACATATAAGAAATCTAAAAAAAAAAAAAAAAAAAAAAGTAGAAGGCCATTTATAAAAATGTCCACCTGTAATAAATGCACAGAACGAGCCAAAAATCACCAGACATTAAGTGCATAAAGAAGAGACTTGCAAATAGGCACCCACCAAGAGCAGAGTGAGACATTCTGGTCTCTCATTAACAGATCAGCATCCAGCAAACCTCTCTTCTCTAAACCCTTCCAATTCCCTCAAAACACTCTGGTTAACTTACATTTGTAATGTGTGCATGCATTACCATTTCTTAACTGATATGGGAGTAACAATGGACATTTAGATAATAAATACAGTCCCTTACTGATGAAAAATTAGGAATGTAAAACAAGCACTTGAGAGGCCAGGTGGAAGCCCTTCTACAGGCAGCATGTAATGCTGAGGTATTACGCAAGTATATTTAGAAACCTCAAGATAATATATAATGAAAATCAGTTTACCTGAGCCTAACTACTGCCTTAAAAACAAAATTGGAAAGGCACACCACTGTCTGAAGTATTCAGCATGATAACCAGTGTATCTAACATAGAAAGAGTATCAACTGTTTAATGAGATATAAATACTTATAGTAGTAAAAGTGATTATTCCTAATTAAACCAATATGATTGATTTACAGTGGGAGAGGTATTTATTATGGAATCATTAGTGATATGCTCAAGTTATTTATTTTATTTCTAGGACTTTTCTTCGTATAAAATATTTGTATGATGGGCATGAATCTGATATCTGTATGTGTAAGGGCATAGTTATTGTTGCAAATACATCAGAAAATTGTATTTTATTTATTATGTCAATAAAGTTTTATAGAGAAAAACAAAGCAATAAAATCATTGCATCATGGTATTGTAAGTAATATGGCTATGGGGAAAGGTGAGAGTAAGTGAAATGAATTGGTGCTTAGGATAATGAAAGTGAGGGACTAATGGGACCCAAAGGATCCAAGTGAAATACAGACAGATTCCGAGTAAGCTTCCTTCAACTCCTCAGAGAGTAATTCTGCTTGGTTTTGATCAATAAACTGCAACAGCCCTTCATTTCTAATCCCAGGCTTTTTATAAGCAGTTTGCCCACTCACACTGAATTGTGCAAGAGGAAGGTTGTAAGAGAAAGTGAATAGATCCACAAGGACTGATGGAAAATAATTGAATAGTTCCACGAGAAGAGGAGAAAGGTTTGTGATTAGAACCATGGAAGGTTGTTACCTTCCTTTCAGAGTACAGGGAGGGAATTAAATGGATTTATGGGAAATGTCGGAGGAGAAATAAATTGAGCCAACTACTTTCTATCTATCTATCTGCCTACCCAAGATATTTTCCTCTAGACACATCCAAGCTACACATGAGTTCATACTGTAAGTGCTATTATTTCTTTGCTTTACAGGGCCCCCATTCTTCAGGGAATAAACAGACCGCTCACTGTTGTAGGTATGTGACCTGTGATGAATAATCAACCCTAGAATTCATTTTGAAAGGCAACTAAGTTCACATAAAATTATTTTTTAGCTTCTGTTATTTTTTTCCTATGTTCTTTTTAATTTTCCTTAGTCTGGATTCACATAGAACCAAAAAAAAAAAAAAAAAAGACTTGCAATAATCATCTGATTTTATTACCATTGCAAAAAGATACTCTTCTTTCAACAGTTATGCCCAGACAGAAGTGAAAAGTAAGAGAAGTCACATGAGAAATCTTTTTATTATTATTATTTTCTTTTGAAAATCAGCTCCATGGGTCCTGGGGTTTGACTGTTTGCTTTGGTTAAGCATCACTACACTCTTAGCAAATCTTAACTAAACCAGTCAACCTTTCCAGTTTCACCCACCACTACCTCTTGGCATTTAGGCTAAATAAGTAAGGTACAATAATCAGTGGGTATATAAAACTCCCCCACCTGTGAAGAATTTCATACGTATACTCGGTGTGAGACTTTTTCTTTGCCCTTTGGTTAAACATACACAAACAATGAGCCTCATTCACATCTCATTTAGTTCATAGGAAGTGCACAATCCCGAATTGGGAGTCACCAGTAGAGCTCTTAGAGGCTGTTTGTAGTCCTTTTAAACTCAGATAGCTGCATTGCTAAACTGGTTAGCATCAACTTCAAATAGGGAGTATCTTCATTCAAACCACCCAACATTTTGGGATCCTTCAGGGAAGAGGGATATATAAATGCCATACATGAATAAAATTACTAATTAGGATCATTAGTTGTGCAACAGATTAACACATACAGTGTAAAAAAAGGCTACTAAATGAACAAGTCTATGTGATCAGATAAATGAAAAGTAATAGACACCAATGTCTTCCATATTATAGCACATCAAGAATCTGTTGATTCCTGACTGATTTTAGTTGCTCAGTTCACCCTAGAGTGGAAAAATATTATATAATCCTTTGCTAAAATATCAACATATATTTGAATCTGAGCTTAAAAGTTATTCTTGGAGGTCCAAATAGATTAATATTTATTATTCTGTCGTTCTGCCTTTCTCTTTAAGAAGGAATTCTAGTACTAAGCTAGAGTTGGCTAAGCAAGCTATTAGTTGCATGTATGCACCTTATCATTAAATGAGACACCTAAAAGGCTAGCGTACTGGTGTTCTGATCTAAAATTAGAGCTCTCCGCTATTATTGCAATAGCTCAATCAAAAATGGTAAACAAGCCAGCATTTTGACATTTGAGGAAAATAATATTGGGAAAAAAAACCACATGAAAATGAATATTAAATATGCATAAATGAAATATGATCAACAGTCACCCAGCACAGAAAATGAAAAATAGCTTTTGTAGGAGCACATTACAAAGATAAACCAGCCAGTTAAATTTTGAATAAATCACCTTTTATCCACTTGTTGTGACATACAGCCATGGAAATTGATATCTTCAGAACTCCAGGTCCCCATGAAAAATATTTTTTCCAGAGGTGGCCTGTGCCTTAAATCAGATACTGCGTGAAGACTACTTACAATGTTTTTTATTCCCTCCCCCCACCCGGCTTAATAAGATTCCCTCCAAAATGCTAGTTTCACCTTCTGATGTGAGCAGATGGCAAAAAGCAGTGACCATAGCAATTACAGGATAGTACACATAAAACAGAGAACCAAAAATATGATAAAAGAAATCTGGACATTTTTTCATTATCTGGTATTTAAGCAGGGCACCTTTCCGGCAAAAGGGAAGGATTATCTCAAGGTTATTTATTCATTTACCAGCAATTAACTAGGTTCGGATAGTTGAAATCCCTGGTATCCAGAGAGTCAGTAAGAGGCCTCATGCATATGTTCTACTTTACGTTGCTCATCTGCAAAACAATGAGGCTTGTAATGATGTGAAAGGTTTAATGGACTCTCTCCTGGTTCGTCCTCTATCCAAGCTGATTGTTATTTGTGTAGTGTAATCTTTTTAAGACTGTGGTTCCCACAGGGAGATGAGGAGGCAACGATTGGGCTGTGGATGGCAGCTCATGTCAGGGATCAAGGATCATCCAGTTAATAGTTTTACATTTAGAATTCACTAATATTCTGGTTCTAAAAACCAGCTTGCTAACACCTAGAGCTGGTTTTGGTTATTTTGCACAAAAAAAAAAATTCCTTTAAGTGTCACCATTTAAAAATTACTTAAACACCGATCAGAAAGTATTATCAGTCAGTTAATTATTATCTGGACTCAAGGAGGCTAAGGCAATGATGAAGGTATTAGCAGGACATTATGTGACAAAAAAAAGAATAAACAAGAAAGACAGTGATTATATTTGACAAAGTTATTCAGGAGAGGTGATATTTTGATGCATTGATTAAGATACAACATTCCTTAAAAATTGAAGCTTAGCTGACTATTTGTTTTAAAATTAATAGGAAACATGAGTTCAAATCCCATAAGCAACTTTGAAACCCTAAACCTGAATATTTAACATTAACCATCTGAGACATCAATATTTTACTTTTAATCTTTTTGTTCTTAAAAAAATGTGAAGGAGAAAAAAATTTTAAAAATCATCTCTATAGTCTTTTCTTTGCATCTTCAATTGTCTGTGGAAAGAAATAATTAGCTAGTGTGTGACTCCAGTATGTATCATGAAATAATTTTAAAGGTATCTGAGATGAGAAAGATGTTTTTTCACATACCATTGGCTGTGTCACACTTGCTTCTAAACTTACTTGTGGTCCCAAAATTAAAGGCCAAGTTAGTGACATCACATAAAATCATGAGCCTGTGATATTTCCCTTGGGAAATCTGTCACTTCATAGAGAATTGTTTTAGATCAGGATGGAGAAAACAAAACTGTTATGAGGAAGGAACAACTTACCAAAAAATAGACTCTGAACAAGATTAATATGATTCATAGATTCATAGAGTGAAAAGCCAGAATAGACAACTGCTTCACCTACTTTGACCCGCTCCAAACCACAGGACATTGCATTTCATCTACTTAACCTTGTATGGAGACCAGTCACTTGTGTGTGACTGAAGCAAAACTTGCGCTTAGCTAGAGCACATCATCCAGAAGACATGCAACTTTAAAATCAAAGCATCAAGAGAAGGAGAATCCAATACTTATCCTTCAAGCATTTGCAATCTTTTTTTTCTGATAACTAGTTCTCTTCATGTGAAAAACAGGTAATTTCTTTTCTGAATGTGTCAAATAGCTGCTGTTATGCCCTTTGCTATTATTTTATGCAAATGCCATTATCATAGGGTCTTAGAGTGAGTTAGGTAGGAAAGGAATCAGGATGTCATCTAATCCAACCCTTAAATCAAAGAAGGGACAAAATCAATATCAAATCAAACATATTTTAATTTTATTTATTTTTAAAAAGGAAAAGCATTGTGGAATGTCATTTCCTGTCCTCTTTTTGGAGAGGAGTCAGGAGGAGTTGTATCAATTTCATTCTATCAACATTTTTTAAAAATGTAGATACCAAAACTGCACAGAAAAACTGTAGTACAGGTCTTATCAGTGCTATGTGCCTAGCAGATTACAAAATATCATTAGTCCTTTTTGACACAACTCCACCCAAATGCCTTACATGCATTTAATATTCCATTGTGCCTTGCAAAAATATTTTCAGAACGCTGCTTTCCAATATATCATTTTCCATGTGTGAGTACATTCCTTTTTCTGCAATGGCATTTGTCTTATGAAAACATTTATACAGGCCCAGATATATGGGCTTGTTTGACTGCATGATCCAGATATTTTAGGATTATCCTTTTGCCGTCATTCTGGCATCTGTGCACCTATAGATTTCATTTGGAGGGATTTTATGTTAACTTTCAGAAAAACTAAGCCAGATTTTCATATACATATATTTTTATTTCTCCTTTGCCCTTTCTTAAGGGTGTCCCCCAGACATCACAACTTGATTTTCTTCTTTTGATCTATACCAGACCAGTGGATGAAACAGTCCACAAACGCTATTTTGCCTTTCACCTTTAGGCAGATCACCATTTGTAGATCTAGCTCTGCTATAAAGAGTTGTCCGCTCCTGCTTGAACAAAATCTTGGCCTGTCTCCCTGACTAGTGAGTTGATTTTTTAAAATACAAGCTCAAGGTGGCAAAAATTAAGTTTGATATTTTTTTTTAGAATCATAGAATGATAGAATTGCTTGGGTTGGAAGGGACCTCTAAAGGTCAGAATCATAGAGAATTGCTTGGGTTGGAAGGGACCTCTAAAGGTCATCTAGATCTAGTAAATCTACCCCCCTTTAGTTTAAAACCGTTACCCCTGGTCTCGTCGCAACAGGCCCTGCTAAATGTCTGTCCCCATCTTTCTTATAAGCCCCCTTTCAGTACTGAAAGGCTGCAATAAGGTCTCCCCAAAGCCTTCTCTTCTCTAGGCTGAACAACCCC
>NW_008795523.1:444852-477058 GCF_000699145.1 Aptenodytes forsteri
TCCTCGCCCTTCGGCAGTTCCGTCTGCATGGAGGCATTGGCCACTGCTGGGATGATGGTGCAGACCCCCCAGCTGGAGCTGCAGCCTTTACCCTCAGACGAGTGCCCCACCATTCTGCCTTGAGGGTTGGGTAGGATGAGTGCCCTCGACCTGTGCCCAGTTGCTGGGTTATGTGCACGCTGAGTCCCTCACTCGGCCCGTGGAATGCCTCTCCTTTGAAGAAGCACCCTCCCTGCGCACCCTTCTGCGCAAACTGCCACGCAAAATGCCGTGCCACGCCCTAGCTGACGTGCCACGCCCTGTTTGCCCATCCTGGTCACAGCGCTCCTGGTTGCCAGCGCTCCCTGGGGCTGCCTTTAGTGGGAGTGGGGGGTGGCAGCCAGTTACTCCTGGCCCTGCCGCACCTTGTCAGCCGCCCTCGTGAGAGCTGCCAGCTCCCGGCGGGTCTCTGCGCTCCCCTGTGGGTTCCCCGGCTCAGGAAACCCCCCCGTACACCGCAATCCGCCGTTCCGCTGCGGGACGCGCCTGCACCGGAGCTGATCGCCTCTGCGAGTGACCAACCAGTTCTTTTCCCAACCAATTCTTTTCTTTTCCTCTTTTCAAATTTTCTCTGAACATCATCGCCCTGTCCCTTGTCACTGAAATCCCTTATCAGATGAGACTCAAACCCAAATGGTGCAATTGACTCCATCACCTTTTTGTATTGTCAGATTCAAGCTACAGCAAACTTTCAGTACATCTTCTACTTTCCGTCACAAGGTGTATCTTCTCCTGTACAGCTACACTAATAAAGCTTTCATTCAGGTTCTCATCATATTCAAAGTGCTTCAGCAAAATATCATTTTCATAGCTCATTGCTTTGATAATGACAGTCCTCTATATGCATCTTTCTATTAATTCTACTTCTCTCACACCAAATGGAGATTACTTATTTTTACACCCAAGGTTCTTTGGAGTGTGCGTTTGCTGAGTCTTTCTTGTTTACTACTGAAATGTCAGATCCCATCTCTGCTTGGCATTCCTACATATTCTGGAAAATACGTTTGTACACTGTTCTGTGATAAACTTTGCTGCTTAGAGCTTCCTAAAAAATCACTTAATTGTGCTTCTGCAGTTTCATCCTCACTAATTCCTTTTGCTGCCTATAAAAAGTCTTCTCAGTAGTGAACCCCCATTCTCCTTTCACACTGACCAGAATTGTCTCACTTTTTCTTTGCTTCCAGTACACCTCCCCTCCTCCTCTCTCCCAGCCTGTAGGTACCTAGTTTTCATTTTTTCTTACACTTAGACAGTTGATTTACTCAAACAAGAACTCTTGGTTTGTGTTTGTGTTTATACAATTCATAGCACAAATGGGACCTGGCTAGCTGAGTGGCTCATCAGTAACACAAATCAAAGATTAACGTGAAGGTCAAAAATCTCATTCCAAGTCCAGAAACATTTTATGTTTTCTGTTTTTTGTTTGTTTGCTTGGTTGGTTTGGGTTTTTAAAGATATGGGAAATGGTACCAGACTTTGTACTCCATGGAATTAAGAGATGTATAGGTGTGGAAAACTGAGCAGACGGATGTTCAAGAAAATAAGAGAAAATAAATAACCTCATCACATGGGTTTTTTTTTATATGAACAGAGATTAAAATTTCTCAAGAAAATACAAGCTCATTTTCTAATAAAAAAATGCTGGAGGAAAATGTCAAAATATTTCCTAATTTATTTTTTTCTCCTTTTTTTCTACTTTGTGTCTTCTAAAAAAGGTGGGAAGAGAGATAAAGGTACCAACAGAGAAAATGTGAAAAACAAACTGAAATACTAGCAGAAGTTCCCTCCCCCCTAGTTTTCATTTTTTGTTGCAAAACAGAATATTAAGAAGCAAAGTTTCTTCCAAAATATCATTAACAGCACTTTTTCCTTTTCTGATTAAAAACTTTCAAACAGAAAATGCTGAACTGCCCCATGTATTTGTAATTGTATTTGTATTTGTATTTGTATTCATGATGATTTGAAAGGGTTTAAAAACTCCTAATTGTGTAACTGTTATTTTATATAACTGCACAATCTTGTCATAGCTCTCTGCTCTGTTTCATTACTAGCTCTGTACCCACTGCAATTAGTTATACGTTTCCACCAGTCATCAGTCTATACTTTTATTTTTCATACTTACAATTAGCAGTTCATGTCGCACCTTTGTTTCACAATGTCATGAATGTCCCAAAACACTTTTTAAATCATTTAACATATGCAGTAGGAAACACACAATAGCTTCTCCTTCCTTCTCATCACCAAGATCACTAATAACTATTTAAAGTGTTTGAGCTCATTTTCTGTCTGAAGCTACCTATGTTGAACACACAAAGTAAAAAATGATTCCTTATTAGTGTTTAAAAAGACCAGCGAGGAATCCTTGCACTAGGAAACTAACCAAGGAGATAATTTCCAGTAAAGAAATAGAGAAATGTCTATATTGGTGTGGGAGATACCATGAAACTCTTCAAATACTGTACACAATTCTGGTCATAAAGTCTGGAGCGAAGCACATTCAAACTGAATTCAAACTGAAGTCAATTTGGAAAAGAGCTATTTGTTATGACTAGAGGAAGGTAAGATGCATCTTTAGAAGGAACTGCAAACTTACGGTTTTCTTAAACTAGCAAAACAAAGACTGGGAGGGAATATGACTTCAGTCAATAAACACATCAGGATAAAAGCAGTCAGGGAAAGGTGAAGACCTATTTGAGCTAAAAGCTAATAAGTGCATAAGAATAAATAAATACAAAGTGTTCATGCATAAATTTTGCATGAAAATTAGGAAGCTCTTTCTAACCTCAGAAGAATAAAAGACCTTGGAGACTGACAGGAAAGAAGTGGAGCAGATCTCAGAAGTTCTAAGATGGAGCTAATAAAAGGGCTTTTATGACACTCTTGCTCATGGTAGGGACGTTTAAACAACACTATCCTGTGAGTTCCCAGCAATCCTGTAACTTCAGACCATCCCTCATGTTAGAAGTGCCACATTGCACATTCCTATAAAATAAATGGACAGAAAATGTTTTGGTGTTAACTTAGGGTCTTCTGTAAGTCCTTTGGGTGCATAACTAATATTACATTCATATATACCCAATTTTTAAGGATGCTCAAGCTGAATGTGGTCTTTGTTGCACCCATTAATGAAAATTAATCAGAAGATTCCTCTAAACAAGAAGCAAACTCTGGTATGCGTAAGGACTATCAGCTACAGAGGTTACAGATCTAATTGATCTATCTACTTTTCTATGAATTCTTAATCTGCCTTTGTATATCTATAATAATAAGTTTCTAGTAATAAGTATTTAGATTTCTACAGTTCCTCTGTCAGTGTGTATATATGTTCATATATACATATAAAAGTACAACTATAGATACATACATATATATAGGTATAAATATTCATATCCATAGTCATAAACTACCGTGTAATACATCTAATGGAGAGAAGAATAACTACATGTTTACTAGAAGGTTGTAAACACTTTTAGTGAAACACTTCAACATTTCTCTAACATAATGTTTTGAAAGGGCCCAGGGTCAATACAAATGTAATATATAGAGGCTAAAAGAAAATTTGACAGAAAATTTGTCCAAAGAGCACAGTAAGGTGGCATGTAAAAACAATAATGGGCCATTATGCTGTCTTATTAGAGAAATTAAAGCATTGTGCACACTGCCTGACTCATAGTGTCTG
This sequence comes from Aptenodytes forsteri, assembly GCF_000699145.1. Lineage (NCBI taxonomy): Eukaryota > Metazoa > Chordata > Aves > Sphenisciformes > Spheniscidae > Aptenodytes > Aptenodytes forsteri. The sequence continues at coordinate 448,571 of NW_008795523.1, forward strand.
GCTTTTCTACTGAACAACTTGAAACCTGTATTTCCAACTCAAGTAGTGATTTTTTAAATGTAATTTCCTTTTCAACTCTAAATATTTAATAATATCAGATGTGGCCAACTTGTTTGGGAAGTTCAAAAGGCGGAGACCCACTGGACTCCCACAAATACTGTTTGGTTAGGCAATCACTAAAGTTTGTATGCAAACAGGCTAAATGGAGTCTTTGCAGGTGCAAACAGTGGTGTTTCGTCTTCTGTACATGCACAGAAAGCTTCATCTTTTGGAAAGCTTCTTTGTAGATATAGCAGTATAAAAAAAGGTGTAGCATATATGTGCTAACATATGGAGGATCTACATACTATACAATCTTTAAAATTAGAAATGGACCTGCAGCATTGAATTTGGTTTGAGGGATATGTCTACCTGGAAGATGTGCAGCATGTCACCAGCAAACCTTCCAAGCAACCTTTCGTCAGGAAGATGGAAATTCCCTCCAGTGATGTAATTTATGCTATTACATCAAATAAAATGTATTTTAGCAGCCAAAGTTCCTGATACAACATTGGTGTGATTACTTTTTCCATTACAAAGAAACTAGATAAAAAGTTTCTGTGAAGACATGATTGCACTTAGGAGAATTTCTCATACAGTCTGTCTACTTATAAACCTCATCTCTCCTGCTCATTGTACTGTAAATATTTGTGGCTTCAACCCTAAGTATTTACTTGAAAAACAAACAAACAAACAAACAAACAAACAAAACCCCACTGCATTTGAATTTGTTAGAGGGTGAGGGTTCAGAATCTCTCTCATTGCACAGGCATCAAGTATACATTTCTATGGATATATACAGAGGACATCATATCTTATTGGATGCAACTGATATACAAACTGCATTCATTTTATAGTAGAAAGCAAATATCATTTTCCAAGATGTGTTTGGAAACATTAAACAAATTAATTGGGTTAGATTCCTTACTTGGGATAAACAGAGAGAGTACTATGGAAGTCAAGGATATGACTCATTCGTTAAACACTTTATTTCTAGGCCTTCCAAGACATTTATTGTGCTCACATCTAGCAGACTCGCAAAATGCTGGGGAGATTTAATGTGCATTCTGTTTCTGTGAGATACAGATTTACCACCTCCTTTTTGCTGATCAAGTCTGAAGCCCAAAGTCAATAAGCCAAAGTTACCAAAATCTGGGAACTTGAATCCAAGTCACTTGAATCAAGTATATGCTGAAATAACAACCTCTTCTCCCCTTTCTTCTTCAGCAGCACTTTATAGCTAAATGCGTAGATACTAAATACCTAAATTGTTAGAATACTAAATAGAACAATGGAAATTATAGCACAACTGTGTTTACAAGGACCGCTACACATTAGTTTGTCCTTTTCTGGACTGACACATTTGGTTTGATTTGTTCCTAAAGTTCTCTAAATCTTTTTAAGGTATTCTGTATCGACAATCTCTCTTTTTTTTTTCTTTTTTTTCCTACTGTTGTCCAAATTAAATCTTTCTTTCTGATTTTTTTGTGTATATATATATATTTGAATTCTTGTTTTCCTCATTGTGGACAAGTAGAAGAGGCTTTTTGTTTCTTCAAAACAGGCTTTATCACGTCCATTCTGAGTCTTCTCTTTTTTAACCACTGAAATCCCAATACCCCCTATATTTCTTGGTTGGTCATTTTCGTTCATGTATGCCTGTCTAGCTGCACTGAATCACTAACTTTATATGTCAGTTTTGGTGATTTTGGTTGTTTTGGGGGGATTTTTTTTGTTTGTTTGTTTGTTGTTTGGGTTTGGGTTTTTTTTGAGAAACAAGTCAAAAAAGGCTAAATAGGAAAAGAAACTTCCATATCTAGAAGAAGTGGCACAAAATCCAGTTATTTTCTTTTTCACTACCCATTACTGTTCCTCCCTGCTCAGGGATATATTTAGATTTAAAGGAAGAACTGCACAGAGTATAGGCAATGGACCCCTGCTATTCCTAGTCCTTTGTCAGTAGTGAAATTATCTGTGAAAAAGAAAAACGTAAACCTGCTTAGCCTCTACTCTATAATCTGTCCCTGGATCCTAAATTGAGTTTAAATTGGCTGTATTTAAGTATTTGTGCTACTGTATGCTTGCATTTACTTGTGACTATAAATTACCACTTAATATAGAACACAGGGGAGTCTGTTCCTGGAGACTTTCACTGACTATCTGACAGGTCAGACCACTAACAGAAAACAAAAAGGTACTCAAATTTGTAATTTGCAGGGCCTAAAATATTTGTTCAGGAGTTTCTACTGTTTAATTCAGAATTATGTGAAACTTTATTTTTGATGCAGCAAGGTTTGATAGCATGGAGAAATGCTGACTCATGAGCTGAATGGCAGGACATCACAGTGTGAATCTCTGTAGGCAGACAAAACTTGGCAGCCTTTATCACAAATTAAGGAAAATATTTATAGAAAAATAATATGGCAAAAGACTCAGGGTACAAAGTCTTAAAGATGTGTTGACTACAACAAACTCATATAAACCATGATGAATGCTTTGAAATAGCTAAGAAGTAGAAGAAACTTTCAGCTAAATTTTAAGATACTACAAGCATTTGCATGAGGAGACTCCTGAGAAAAAACGACTGTTGGGAGTTTTGTAATTGAATCCCAGTGGCTGGATCACTGCACAGGAAATTTCTCGCTTCCAGGTTTTGTGTTTTGGCTCACTAGAAAACTCAATGTTTTTGTCTTTTGAAACTTGCTTTTACTTCTGCTGGTTTGCTCTGCTTCCATCCCTCCCGGTCTGCTGAACTTGTCTTTGAGAGGAACGTGAAGATTTACTGCAGTAGGAGAGTGTATGGAAATGATCTGAATGTCCTAACATCAATCCTGCTTTTTGCAGAGGAATGAAGGGAGAAAAAGGAAGACTGGGGCAGGGTCAGGTGAGGTGGGGCCAGGGGTGCCCAGGTTCAACTTCTAGGTTTGTACGATCTATTTATTCCTTTCAACTGAAGGAAAAGAGGAGCAATTCAGCAATATGATCAAATAACTGAATAGGAATTTGGAGTACAGCTTCCTGGATAAAAGTTAGCAAGACCATTTCATCAGAAATGCCCCTTCCCAGAACATGAAAATGCCTTAAAAGCCTCTCAGCCCAGACACATGGTGGAAGAATGATTGCCTCACTTAGACTGAGTAGACATTTCTTGAAAGATGTGCTTTTGCTTTATGTATATATTAGCCTATAATTCAAGTGAAACAGAAATGGGATGAAGGATAACTTTACCTTGATTCAACAGCTACTGTCAGACTTCTCAAAAATCTCTGTGAAGAGGACAAGTAAAAGAAAATTTAGAAATGCACAGTAGCTATATTTACTAGTCAATATTTTCTTCCTATTTAGGGACATTTACCTCTACAGAGCAAAAGTGATACAGATCTTGGGAAAATCTGACCTTCACATTCAACCAATTCTGGAGGCACTTCATGAAAACAAGCTGTTGGTGTTAATTAAAGTAGCATGAAAGCAGACAGCCTCCACACCCCCTTTTTAAAGGAGCATTAGTTTTCAGCAGTCCTCAGGTTTTGGGGCAGCCTGTGAGAGCCTCAGAGATGTGCAGCACTCACTAAAAGACCTGAGGCATGGGCATTCAGAGACTGACTCGGACTTGGCAAATGGTAACACTTTTCAACTCCTTTGGATCACATAGCACAGTATACTTGTGGATATCAGCTTTTAACCACTGATAGGGCTGATGATCTCTTAGTAACGTTAGAGTGATTGAAAGCCACTTTCAACCTGCACATTGTGAAGAACATGGGAACTCAGGAGCACGCTTAAAGTGTGACCACTTTGTACCAAGTTTTTATATTCTTGTCCACCGCACTTAATGATTTTGGGTACAGTTTTCAAAATACCTTGGCTGAACTCTTACTCAAAACAATATTTTGTTTTATTTTTCACCTTTTGACTTCCGAGGAAAATTTAGCTAAGGCCTCTGTCTTAAAGTGCATTATTTTTCCCCATAGTGAGCTCCACAAGAAACTTGCGTTTCTTTTCTTCCTTGGTTCAGGTGCCCAGCCATCACCACTCAGGATATAAAACATCTTGTTTACTTCTAGCCACGTCACTGGGGCTGTTGTCATGCTATTTCAGAAATGCGCTGCAGCTAGCTACAGGTACCAAATGGAATCATAGAAAGGTAGCGGTTCTTGATTGAATTTATTTGTGTTTGATTCTGTCAGGGATAAAAGAGCCAACAAATAATAAAATAGATGCAAGCCTCTCTAAGTCAGCAGCCACCTGCTACCTCTGGGCTATTAGAGGGGCCCTCAGCATGACAACACAAATCCATGCTGGCAGGCCAATCACAGCTTAAAAAAAGCCCTACATCAGCTCAGCTCGTCAACTCAGTCAGCAAAGTGACAGCAATGTTGACATTTCATTTTTCCTGGTATTAGTTGTGAATTGTTTTATCACATTATTTTTACTTTCACCCTCTCGTCATCTTTTAAATGCTGATAGTGTTGATGGCTCTAAAATGCAGTCTATCTAGCTGCTCTTTCGAGAAAAGGAGGTTTGATTCTACTCTTTTTTTATTTCCCCAAATAGGCTGAAGCTCTTGTTTCATTTCTCTCCCTTCTGTGCATCTAAATCATGTAAATTACAGGGAACTGTAAAAGTCAAAGTACTCATCACAGGCACCATAATTATTGATAATAATCTATTCTTCAAAGCTAGCACCATTTCACATGCTGTTCACTAATTTCACTCCCATTTATAGAATGAGTCAAATTCTGTACTGACTTGTATCACCTGCAACTGCATTTAAATTGACCCTAAGAGTTTACAATGGTACCTTGTTTAATAAGGTTATGCAAAGGGACAGAGCAGAATGTACTGTTAGTAAATGGAGTGAATATTTAGGGCTGTGAAAAGAAATTAAATCACTGCAGTAGTCTGAAGCAACCCCTGACATTTTTTTAAACAACAAATGAAATCTTGGCCTCAGTATAGTCACTAAAAGTTTTGCCAATAACTTCCCCAGGGCTGGGATTTCACTCCCATGGACTGAATTTGAATGGAAGAGGAGGATCATGTTTTTGTTTTGTTGTTTTTTTAAAAAATTGTTGGCTTTGAGAATACAGTCTAAAGCATCCTGCCTGCACCAGAGGCTGCAGAACTGACATTTAGAGCTGATGGAGAAGGGAGAAAATAAAACAAAGCTGTAAGTTATTTCTTTTCCTTTTGTTGTTCGTAATCACTGTACACCAGTGATTTACAATGTCTCTGTATCTTCAGCAGTGTATCAGGGAGGCTTGATGTGATCACATACTCGTGCTTATTAAAAAGGATCTTAAAGCTTTCTGTGTGGTCTCATTTATTTTCTAGAAAGTCTGCATTACTAATCTGAACCAGTTATAGAAGAGAATTCCATTTGAAACCAATGAAGGTAAATGGTAAGGTTCCCATGGGACTACATCAAAACTTGGATTTGGCCTTAGTACAAGGAGTAATCACAGACAGGCAAATTTCAGCATCTCTGAGCTGTCAGTGACCTGATTTTCTTCATCCCTCATTATCACATAGTATATCTGGGAGAGGCCTGAAAATTATCCAGGAAAGCTGGCTCTTTTTTGAACCCTAGGGAGTTACATATGAATGAAGAAATGACTTGTGGGTTCAGATATGGGGCCAAACATACAACATGAGTATATGGAGATATCCTAATTTGTCTCCTGCTCTTTTTCTTCACTTAAAATTCTATCAGCACTGAGACAAGAACATTTTCTTTTGCAACTCCTGCAACTTTTCAAGACAGAATTCCTTTATTTTTTCACTATTTCTATTTTTTTTTCATATTCTCTCTGAATTCCTTTTAGCAATCCCTTAGGATGTTTTGTAATTTCTATCCTGCAACTGTATTGTTTAACTATGAAACCTAGTAAATAAATAAATAAATAGATAGATAAACATGAGAAAGACTTTGCTTCTTAAAGTTGCATTATACAATAAATCTTTTCACTCCTAGTATACATTCACCTACGGCCTTCCTTACAGCACATGAGCACAGTTCAAGTAATTTAGAAATGAATAAAGTTTTTTGTTTAAGTAACCAATATTGTGCTCCTTCTGCATACAAACTCCTACATATCATATATATAACACAGTCCAGTAATAGCACAGTACAATAACTGTTGTACAAAAATGCATTCTCATAAGCCACAGCTGTCAGGTAAAATTCTTTGTAATTTTCTCTTGAAATAAATTTATCTTTTCTTTCTGCCTACGTTATTCACAACTTGATATCACACAGAACCAAAACAAAATTCAATAACCTTTAAAAACACCTTTCCTCCCTCCATGGTATGGTGGGCACTTTTGTAGCTGGACTAATAATTCATACTAAGAAAACAATTATGTTTCCTGTGTGATTAACAAGATATTAGCAAATAGAGTACTACTATTAAGGGATGTATTTTTCAGGCAATCTCTAGAGTTTCTAGAAAGAAAAAATAAAACTAGAATCAAGAGATCTCTATTCCTTTTAAATCTGGGACTCCCTTTGTTATAATTCTGCCTTGAATGATATATTGAAATATGTACCTTGTGTCACACTGTTCATCAACATGTCACATTGTATCATGTCACTTTATGTAGCTCAGTGACAGATGCATCTCTAAAGCAATGCGTTGTCATGTCCCTTGGCATGAGGAGATGTGAAAATAAATACATTCTTGTTTTGTTTACAGTAAACTACTTCCAGAAATAAAAAAAAACAAAACAAAACACCAAGAAACCAAACATCAAACAAACCACTTTTATTTAGTTTTGGAATACTTTAAGTAAATGAAGGGAAAGGGTGGTGCCTCCCTCATTCATCTTAAAAAAAAAAAAAAAGTATACAAATTAATACATGCCCAGAATGCATCATTTCATTTTGTTATTCCTTTGATTTAAAGGATAGAAAGAACATGCCTATAGGCAAGCTATAAGCAATTTTTATAAGTTCTATAGATAACTAGGGAAATTACAGACTTGGAAAAAATGACTAACAGACTGAACAGGCAGTAAATTCTTGTCTTGTTGATAACAAATAATTGTATTTAATTATTTAAAACACACATATTAATTAACATCAGGGGTTATTTTGTTGTCTTTTCTGGTTTCCTTGAAACAAGTTTTATAAATTATTTCCACATTATATTGAATTGGCTCAGTGTGCAATACACTGGATTCACTGGTATGTTCTGTTTGCTGTGAACTATTCCTGTGTTGAAATATGCTGTAAAACTACTTAGGTGGCTGGGGAGGCCAGATACTGGTCTGCTTTGCCTTACTGATGTTTTGCAAAGCAGGTGGACCACAGAGATGAATTTGGCTCAGTGTTCATATAATTGTGTATAGGTGGCCCAATTTATGACTGGGTTACTTTAGTCCATTAAGGATGTAATTCCAATGAGTCAAATTCACTCTTTCATAAAGCAGAAATGCGAGGAAAAAGGCAGCCTGTCACAGGGCATTATGGTTCCCTAATTGTCTGTTCAGCCCCCTCCATGGCTCCATCTAATGTCCCAGGTTAAAGTAGATGGTGATGATGCATCATTCACTGGTCACTGCTCTCTCCCCCGGCACCAAGCTCCTTTTCTGTTTCTCCATAATACACCCTCATTTGCTAGAGGCCATAGTTCTAAACCCCTTTCGTGTTTTAAATAGAAAAGGCATTACTCATCTCAGCCTTGAGACCTATTCTGGTCAAGGTTTCGAATACACGAGAAGCAAGGACTGACAGTGCTGGAAACTGAAGTCCTATGTCCAAACACACAGGAGAACATGCTATGTCCAAACACACAGAAGACGGTTTGTTATCCCTAATCCAGCCCTGTCAATTTGCTTTAGCCTTTATCCAAAGAGTTTATATCAGGGCTTGGAGGGCTTAGAGAGTATGCTGTTACCATGTACCATGTCTTAATGTCTGCCCCAAGATTTTGGATAGTAGTGCGTACTCGTGTTAAGTGAGAGAAAGAAAACATTGTTAGATGGCGGCATCATCTGCACAGAGTGGGCCGAGAAAAAACCTGATCTGAACTCGATCTCAAAACACAGAGATAAAAGTCCCCATAATCCAGCTTCCAAACTGAAAGTAGATCAAATCACCAAAGCTAAACACTGATGGCTATACTGCAACTTCAGTATATTATTTTATAGGCATCTGAGTAAATTAATGAAATATACTGCAACAGCTTATAGTTCCGACTTGGGGTGCTTTTCAAGCTAACATTCACCCTGAAAGATTTCACATCCAGCCCTTCCTCTGCATGTTATATGTTGTTATCTGTCTCTAATCTAGCTATTTTAAGCAGATTTGGGCATGTAAACATAAACTCAAATGACATTGGGATTGTAGTGTGGTATGTAGTGTAGCTTCACACCTTAAAGAAGGTTAAAAAATGATAATATTGAATAATAAAATAAAAAGCATCAGTGAGAAAATCTCCCAATTTCTCCAGTAATCTTGGGAGAAAATATCAATCATTCTTTAACAAGACAGGGACACTTTTTGTTTCCTTTTTTTATTACATCTATCAAGAGTATTCCAGATCAGTCCACTGTTAGTAAGTGCTCATGTTGTCACTCTCAGATTCACATCTTTCATTTCAACTAAAAACAAGGATTGACTTACTTCTGATGTAGAAAAAAATGGACAATTCTTTTTAAGAAGAGAAGATTGCATTATTTTGTTTGATACTTCTCATGCTATCAAGAGGATTTTCTTAACTAGGAGCTGATACGCTGTAGCCATTCTATTCCTTCCTAAGCTTCACGTTGTTCTTACGGAGAACAGACAGAAGACAAATGTTTTGCATATGATGTTGTCAGATAGTTTTAATGACCATACTTGAGAAACGAGAGAGGAAGAAGAGATTGCGAGGCTTAGTTATTTGGAAGGGGACTTAATTAGGAACTCAGTTCTGTAAGACTAATATTGCTTTCTGTTCTCATTTGTTCTTTGTGTAATATGAATACTGACATGCCAATTGTGTATGATTATAGATAGTTATTTATGGAACGAGATTTTGCCTCTACACTTAATTATGCTTTTGCATGTGAGGTAAGCATTCTATTGCCACTGTGGTGTTTAACTGAATCTATTTTAGTTTCTTTTTTTCTATTAATCCATGGATTGATAGCTGTTTTGCTCGCCCTTGTGTGCTATTCTCTCTACTTGCTTATATGACAAATTTTCTGGTGACCAAATATAACTCTATAATAATATAATATGATATATTAATACATATGCTTTAATATGATATAAGTATTTATCTTATAAAATATAGCAATTAGTTAGTAATAATTATTACTATTAAATATTAAATTTTATTTTACGAAACTGTTTTTGTCTGTTTTCCTAAATATCTCTACTTAATGTAAGCAAATATTGAGTCTGTATTCATGTGAATGTTCATGTGCAAGTATACATAAGACTATTTTTCAACAGCAACTTTTGAAATTATTGGACAGTGTCAACTGATTCTGAGAGGTAGGTATCTCAAAGACAGCAAGATTCCACAAGCTTTGTGAAAATAGGTGACTGAATAGAAGTAAAAAAATTTTCTATAGAAAAGTTGTTAATTGCTCTTCGCTTGACTCGGGAGAACCTAAATGGAAAAGGAAGACACTGGAAGTCATGGAAATAATCATAGAACAACAAGTTTTTGTCTTTTTTTGTGGTTTTTTTTTTTTTTTTCTCTTGCATGTGGGAAGAAAGAAAGGGGTGCAGGGGAGAATACAGAATACATTCATTCCCATGGTCATACATGTGCACTAACAATATCAATGAGACATGAAAGCGTATTAATACATGAGGGAGAAGGGATTTCTATATTATTGTTCCTCCTAAAGAATTTGAATATGTACTTTTAAACATTATTTATCTACTTTGGTTTGTACAGTCTATGTAAAAACCATTTGTTCAGCGCCTTGAATGTGTGTACTGGCCTATTCAAAAAACCTCCATTCTTTCCCTAAAGCATTAACAAACTTCGAAAAAAATGGTTCATGTCAACATAACAACATTACATTGAATCAGCTCTATAAACTTTCAAGGTATGGAAATATATTTGCTTGTCTTTAGAAGTTTCCCCTAAAAGACTTACTGTATTGTTTGTGAAGTTCTCCTCTGACAGCCTGGATATCTTAGTTGTGTGTACAAGGTAAGGTATGTATAACCTAAACTTAGGGAGGCAGAAGAGATGTATCTCAGGAAGTTGTTGATGGATTGGTAGCCAGTGTGGCTCTGTGGAAAAAAAAAATCAGACAAAAAACTTACCAAAGTAAAAGAGGTGACACAAAAGTTCCATCCTTTAGAGATTTTAACATAAAAAAAAAGAGAATTTCTCAGACTTCATGCTTTGGAAAAGCTCATAAAGTTCTGAAGGAGGATCCTACAGGATTCTGTGTGAGAGCTGATGTGATCAGAATCAACTCACTAGACCTGCATTTTTAAATTCCACCTATAATTAACTATACTTTCAATTTAAAATGCTAGAAACTAATAGATTGAAAAAAATAACAGACACAGTCTAGGGGGGATTCACATAAACTGGTTTATATTTGAAGGAATGTATTTTAATTAAGATGTTGGTTTAATTAACAGAACAGCACATTCCACTTCATCAAGACGTATTCTGGTGGCATGAGATCTTGCATATGCCCATAAGGCTGGTTGAGTATGTGGTCCTCTCCTGCTAGGAACCTTATCTGCTTTTCAGAAAGATAAAGTGGTTCTTTGCACATAACTGAATTACCTTCCTAGGGTGCTCCTTTTTACCTTCTGTCACAGCCTCTTTGCCTGGAAAAAGAACCTGAAATATTTTTAACATTCAGAGGATTTTGAAAATTGATCTCAGTGGATCATGTGCAAGAGGAGAGAGAGATGCCCTCTTTGAAGGTCACAGAAAGGATATCTGAATCTTTAGCTTTGTCATAATCAAATGGATTTGCTAAAAAGTCCTAGGAGTAAAAAAAAAAAAAAAAAAAAAAAAAAACACTTTTTCAGTTAAAATTTCAGTCCATATTATGAAAGCTTTATATCCTTTGTCAAAGGAAAATGCTTCTGTTGATGTACAGTGCATGTTAGCTCTCTGGTGAGCTTCCCCTAGCTTCATAGTGTACTACTGTCTGATTTCAGTGGTGCAAAATATGGAGTGTTTAGGTCACTAATCCTTCAGTAGTTTTCTGATGGCAAGAGCAAGTGATAGAGTTCCACCACCCAGTCATCATCTTGTTAATTTTGCTCACTGTCCAGCAGTTTCAAGCCTAATCTAAGGACTAAGGCCCTATTGTACTAGGCACTGTGAGAACATATTAAGAGAACAAAAAGGAGTTTCTTATTTCAAGTAGCTGCCAACCAGAGTGTAGGACAAGATGAAGTAGATGCGTTCAGATAAATGAGGGAGTTGCAAGGAAACAGAGAACGTGATAGAAGCAATCAAGCTATTGTGAGATCATTCAGGCAGCAGAAGGAAGACAATGTTATTGTTTGGCAGCTATACATGGAAAAATTCTCTCAAGCATGGAGGATATGGCAGAAGAAACTGTGGATCATACTGTTTAAAAATGAACCAAAGATTTAAAATTCAGAGATAAAACATTGAATCAAACTTGAATCCAGAACTGACATTTCAGTAGGCTAGGAAGAGGTCAAGGATGTCCTGAAAAGAAGAGAGAGGCATCATGCTTGACCAAAGTTAATATATGGAACCATTAAGTGGATGCAAAGAAATACATTACAAAGTGATGGGGTTCTTTTAGCAACATTCTGAAGTAGCAGGTGTTGGATAATGTTGCTTTTAGTACAGCAGATGTTGACGTAACTGAGATGTGAGGAGAAGAAACCTGGACAAGAAATTTAACTTTATAGACCAAGTGAAATTACTTTATTTTACAGATGGATAGAGAATTGTAATTCTTATAACAATTAAACAGAATTTGAATAGGAAGACCTGTAGTGGCACTTTAGTTGAATTTAAACTGAGGTTGCAGCAGAAAGATGTCTTTGTCCATCATGATCAAGAAGTGGTGTAATGAAGAACACTTTGAGGAAGAAAAGGAAGGCCATTTATAGTTTAGCCAAGTTGAATTTGAGCTGCGTACTACATATAGACATGGAAGTGTCAGACAAGTTAAAATTTGCACAACCAACTGATTCTACCATTGTTATTTCTCTCTGGAAATGCTGTACATTATCACAGGATCATAGAATCGTTTAGGTTGGAAAAGACCTTTAAGATCATCGAGCCCAACCATAAACCGAACACTGCCAAGTCCACCACTAAACCATGTCCCTAAACGCCACATCTACACATCTTTTAAATACCTCCGGGGTGGTGACTCAACCACTTCCCTGGGCAGCCTCTTCCAAGGCTTGACAACCCTTTCAGTGAAGAAATTTTTCCTCATGTCCAATCTACACCTCTCCTGGTGCAACTTGAGGCCATTTCCTCTTGTCCTATCGCTTGTTACTTGGGAGAAGAGACCGACACCCACCTCGCTACAACCTCCTTTCAGGTAGTTGTAGAGAGCGATAAGGTCTCCCCTGAGCCTCCTTTTCTGCAGGCTAAACAGCCCCAGTTCCCTCAGCTGCTCCTCACAGGACTTGTGCTCTAGACTCTTCACCAGCTTCACTGCCCTTCTCTGGACACCTCCAGCACCTCAATGTCTTTCTTGTAGTGAGGGGCCCAAAACTGAACATCCATCAGTCTGTGTTGATAGTGAGATACTTTGTTACAGAGACATGCATTTTCCGCACCTTTTTATACATTTTCTGTAGTTTGGTCAAATCATATAAAATAAATTCCTCAGAGATGTTTTCTTTCATGAGAAAAAAAACCACAACACAGTGATACTGTGGTAATGTAAAGAAAATAGATGGAGCTGACTTAGCCAGATCTTTAATCTTTGGAAAGACTGCACATGAGAGAAGAAATACATAAAGAATGGTGGAAGACAGATAAATCCTCTGATGTGACTAGCTTTGTCCTTATAACTACATTATAGATGAGAAAAACATTGCAGTCTACACATTTTAGACCAAATCACCAACAGCACATCAACAGATAAAAAGAAAAAAAACCACGACCTTTTGTTGCACTATTTATCCTTCCAGTCAGAACAAAATTCTCTAGAACTGTATAACACACTTTAATACAGCTCCTAGTTATAACTAAGACATGCCAGCTAATGGTGGTCATGATCGAATACAATTTCTGTTTAACAAGCAGTACAAAATAATATGGCTTATGATGAGGCAACACTTGCTCATTATCTCATAATTATCAGGAAATAAGTCAATAAACCATTTCATGGACCCAAACCATATTCCTTTGAAAAGCATTGTGATGTGCCTACCAACAAATAGTTTCTGATTTTTATTCATAAGATTCTTTCACCAGTAACTATTTGGTAACGGATGTGTCGGAATCAATTGTGTTTTAGATGTGCATGTGATAGTGATAGGATGAGTCACTGGGTATCCTTGTAACATTGCATTTTCCATCAAACTAGAAATTGTTTTCTCTTTAGTGTTCAACATATTCCACTATTTGGTTCAAATCTCCTTGTGATACATACAGATAAAGAAAAACATTTCTAGGGATTGCAAAACAGTAGGGTTCTGTCAATCATGATATTTTTTGATGTTGAACAGTACCAAAGCTTTGGCTGGAATAGCTTTTCATGCTGATAAGTCTATGAATTCTTTTTTTTTTTTTTTTTTTTTTTTTTTTTTTTTTTTTTATTGGTTTTTTTTTTTTTTTTTTTTTTTTTTTGTGAAATGGGACAGCTTGTGACCTATTAACAAAAGCTCAGCTATTTGCTATATTTAATGCTCTTTTTCTGATCACTTATGTGACACAAAATTTTTCCTGGTTGATGTCTGAATGATTCTGAAACTTCCCAAGAACTTTCAAGATTGCTGCATGAATACTCCTGACGTGAGTTCTTGCACACACACAGATTTATGGGAGCCTTTTGCAAGGAAATCTTGCAAAGTTTCAGATGTGACATTCTAATCTAGGATATAATTTAGAAAACAATTGTTTTATCTTTCATTAAAATTCAGAACAATGTTCGTGTGGTATATATTTGTCCTCGGTTAGTACAAACATCCACATTTGTTCTTACATTTCTTAAGAATATTTGTTGTGGCCAATTATATGAAAAAAATTCAGAACTAAATGAAAGCTCCAATCTAGGGTTTCACTTTTAATGTACTTGACTGGAACCAATTCAAAATTTAAAAGGAAATTCAAGGGTTCAGCTGAACTAAAATTAAAAAAATGGTTGCTGAATAAAGAATTCTGCAAGACTATAAAGTAATTGCTGATCTCAGAAACACCTTTCCTATATTTTGGTTGTTCTTTTGGCTCCCACTGGTATCTTTATAAACTAAGCCACTGAACATGACACAGCTTTAATGCACTTAAAGTTATACTGTCATGGAAATTCTATCAATGTGAAGATATAAGCTCCTTCCTTTCAATTAATGTATAGGAGTTTTATAATAGATATTCCTCATCTTCATTTCTCTTTGGAGAACAAAGTTTACTTTCCATTAACTAGTTTACTAGCTTAGGTGACATCAGTCAGGCAGTTATCTTCCTTTAAAATTACTGTATTTTCTGAATGTTATATTTAACACATTGAGATTTTTTTTTATATTTTAAACATCTTCCCATACCCTACATTTTTTCAAAATAAGAAGAAACAGTATTAGAGATTCCATGAGGTAAACTCCTTATAAAATAAGTAATCTCCAACATGAAATATAAACTGAAATCAGATATATGCTGGATAATCATCTAAAAGTTCTGATGCTCATTTTCTCTCAGCCTTTGGAACTTGGAAGTTCATTCACCTCTGTATTAGACACCTAAGGTAACTCAAGCAAAGCTAATTTCCACTTTATTTTTCTTTTTCTTTTCTGTAAAAGAGTAGATCTCAGTACTGTAGTATCTCATAAATAAGAAGGCAATGCTGTGCAGTTTCTGAGGAAGTCATTGCACAAGTTAGGGAGTTAAGCATAATATTTCAGCCTGCACATTTTTGATTGTTCGTGAAAGGTTATTTCAAGCTTTTTCCTCATTTCTCTGGTATAGATACATAGCTGTCACTAAGCACAAAGTTCGCTATAACAAAGATAAGTGAAGTGTAAGGTTTTATCAGGCCTTTCAGCATACTCTGAGAGCCAAGGAAATATAGTAGGTAAGATCACTGAAAGTATGAGGTGAGTGGTAGTCCCGATGAGAAGGCTAAGAAGTATTTTTGTAGTCATGGAACAGTGTCAAAGCAGATATAGATAACATCACTCAGAGAAAAAAATCATATATTGGCATTAAGAATCATGTACTGAACACCTCATTCCAAAATTATATTTAGACCATTAATGGTTAAATTTAGTATGGTCAAGCTCTGAAAACAGATTGCTTACCTGTTAGACTAATATCAGTCAGAGAAGCAATCTGTTCTGGCAGGCTAAGAAGAGCCAAGATAATTATTTTCTGAAAATTAAAAACATCCCTTTTTTATTATTATATAAATATAATAAGAGAAAAATGCACCTACAGGGAATATCTGTGTTGTTTTTCAATTAGCTCAATCAATCAGAATAAACATGATTAGTCAGAATAGGTTTATAGCCCTGATCATCGTATATCAAATTCCACAGGGGAATATTTCTTCCTTTATGACATGGGTAAGTAAACTATGCATGAAATAATGGATTTCTCTATGCTAGTTAAAAATCAAAAGCATTCTATAGGGTCATGTAAAGCTGAAGTTATATCTTCTTAAAGTGTAGATCATTACTCAGATTGTAAAAGACTTATGGATCTTTCATGGGTTTTGGTGGGGGTTTTTTGTTTGTGTTTTGTTGTTTTTTTGGGTTTTTTTTGTTTTAAACAACAAAGAAGAAGAACAGAAGACTTAATAACATAGTCTCAGAATTTATAATTTCCTCAGATTCCTGGTCAGATATACCTTACTTGACTGTCCTTACATACTGAAGAACTGCAAAATAGAAAATGGACCCTGGTTGGTTGTGGATCCTCAAAGAGTATGACATCAGACAAAGGAATGTAGATATAGAACATCTATGGACAATTTTCTCACTCTTGGTTTCATTAAAGAACTTTTCATTTTTAGCCTGTAAAAAGTTAAATATTAATAGACTTCTTTTTCACAAGGATTGAAACAAAATTGTTTGTTAGTTGGTCCCCATGACAGTTTCCTTTCTGTGTTATTACCTACATTTAACATGTCACTTAAGACAAAGGAAAAATATCCCTGCAGGTCCATTTCTGCTCTCCTTTACACAGATGAAACTCCTATTGACTTCAGTGGGAATTAAAGAGGGTGAAACTCAAAGGGAAATTTGATGATGTATGTGTATGTCCAAGCAAGAACGGCCATCTGTTATAAACTGTAGTATTTATGGCCTTACCAGCTCATGCCTGGAAACTGAAAGGATGATATAAGTGTTGCTACTTTTAACTGTGTCCCTGTTGTTGTGTTGGGGTTTTTTTTGTGGTTGTTTTTTTTTTTCTCCTAGTAGGCTCAGCTAAGTCATGCAGTCTTTTCCCATTTCTTATCTTGAAGAATGGAGTAACACTGTTACTTAATGGTTCAAATAATTTTCTTTTGGAACTCAGATGGGACACTTAAAAATAGCTAAAAGTGTTTCTCCTTGAACAGGGGAAATAAAGTTATTTCTTTTGTAATAGGAAACCAGTTGTTTAAGTTTGAGCAAAGATAGATTACTCATAGGGGCACCTAATTAGCTTCATATGATACCCTTAAAGTGCACTGGCTGGAATGGTATGCATGCCATTTAAGCACTGCACTGGAACATCTTTGTATTGGTTCGTTTGAGTTCAAGCACTTTACTGGAAGTAAGGGAAGTATTTAATGGCCTTTGCCTCCTCTGGAGGCCTAGAAATGGTTCACAAGAATTGCTGCTACCAGAACTAACAACTAATCAAGATTCTTCTTTCATTCAATTGATAAAGTCAATGCTTTGGGATGCAAGGGTCTTCAGTTCAATTTCCAGGATTCCTTACACAGGAATTTCTGGCAGATTCCTTACACAGTGTGCCACTTCTGACAATATATTCATGAACATTCAAAACAGGACAAAATGTCTTTTAGAATATCAATACTGTTTCCAAGCATTTGAAGACAGACAACATATGCCAATCACAAATACTTGGGAAAATACCATTTACTGTCCCAGGACAATGAAGATCCTTGAAAATTCAGATCCATGAAACGTAATAGAGATGTGAGATATATATTGAGAAACTGTTAAATAAAATTGTTATATCTGTAATGTGGAGAAAATAAAAACTGACAAAGGTTGAGGGGTAAACATCAGACAAAAAATCTAGTAGAATTATTTTGTTACATATCATTTGTAGCACCAGTACAAGTTAGTATATTTAATAGAAGATATAGGAGTTTAGATTAAAAAAAAAAAAATGCAATGCAATCTATTACTTTCTCTATTATAATGTACATTCACAAAGAGTATACAGTTCCCCTTGCCCCGTAGCCAATACCTGGCAATATGGAAGATGATTATTGCAGCTACTTTTTGGAACAGCTATATCAGCCAAAATGAAAGTGCTGTTGCTGCTGTAATGAAGGCCTATCATACCCAAGTCATTTATGGCACAGGAAGGTGGGAATATTCATTTCATGGGTATGAAATGGTATATGCATCAGCCATATTTTAAAGATTGAACAAGAAGGTGTTATATTTGTGCAGCCAAAGAGTATATATATATTTTCATATTGCACTATATATATTTATATGTACATGTTCATTTAAAACAGAGAACATAATTTAATTCTATAATACCTGTGGAGAATTGTCCTCATGTAAAATAAAAGGCACTTTAGTTTCAGCAATTAAAATGAAACCAGACTTTTAACTCATAGTATATATCTATTGACTACTAGTAGAGTGATGGGGAATGTATACAATTGCATGAACATATAACCACAAGTGAACAGCACATTTACAGAGCTGTACGACGTTTTATATTTTTTCATATATATGAGTTTAAAATACAAAATAATAAATATCAGGAAATTGTGTGGATTGTTACAAAAAATACTGGATTATTTTACTGATGTGATGCTGATTAATCAGGGTTAAAATTAGGCCTGATTTAAGCAAATTCCCACAGCAAATATGAAATGGTTGGCATGTAATGCTATCCCTGCAAATCATCCTCTCCTAGAACATTTTCACAGCACTTCAACATATGCTGTGTTTTGAGGGTTAAGTTATAGTCACCACACAGTAGATAAACTCAATGGAAAAGCAAACTTGAACAAAGAAAAATCAAGTATTCTTGTGAATTTTTGCCTCACAGCTAAGATCAGTTTGAGCCAACATATGAAAGTTTCTGTGATTAGGCCCCAAAGCACAAAAATACCAATTAATTATGATGATTAGATATGTCTTCATTAGCAGCTTATAAATAAATCATACACAGCACTGCACAGCCGGTATTTCTGCTGCACTGAAAAGAAAAAAATCCTTCAGTGCACTTTGCTAACTATCTAATTAATTTTAAATTTTGTTATAATTTGGCATTTGTACCATATTATAGAACCTTGAATATTTTCTTGTGATTATATAAACTTATGTGTGTGTATACCTATTGACGTTTGCTAGGATGCATAAAATATCTGCTTCTGTTGCATGAAGAAAAGGTCTCTAGATACAAGACCATGTTTAAATTTGTTTTGATATTACTACAAGTATTCATTAGGTGTAAATATTTCTGTTAGCATGAAACATTTATAACTGAATGACTTCATCCTGATTTACTCTATTCTCCCTCTGATCTGTTTAAAACGTGTTGCATCCATTTCTGGGCGGTGAAAGAGGAGCATATGGCACATTACGAAGCTGATGGTTGAGTGTGGTCTACATTAACAAGTAGTACAGCCAAATGGGAGTGAATCTGTGGAGTGAAACAGCTGATGATGAGGGGGAGTTACTTTGGCATAGCTTTAGTCTGATCTGGGGGGTGGGCACTCAATTAGCAGTTGGATAATATTACATGTGGTCCTGGAGTACATCTTCTGATTTAAGTCCCTCCAAGAGAAGTCTAGTTCATGAGCTCTGATACCTTTCCACAGTATGAACCAGGGAGAAGGAAGAGGGGACACTAGATGCTAGACCTTGAGGAAAAGGGGATACAGGAAAGATGTCTTAAAAAGTGTGTTCCTGCTTGAACATTAACATAGATGCACTTTGTCAGTATTCTTATGCCTAACTAATAGTTTGTTCCTCCCACAGCAATCCATCTATCTCCAACTTTTCTAACATGCCAGTCACCACGATGTTTAGCTGTCATTAGGTATTACAGCATCTCTACAGGAAACCATACTTAACTTGTATGCCTTTCCAAAACATCCCTGAATTTAGTGAATATCCTCAATAAATTTAACTCTGCAAAGTAAGTTCTTTTGTTATTTGATTCAGATGCTAAAGTTGACTCTGTATTACATGAAAAAATACCAGACAATCTGACAGCAAACAATCTCTAATCTCTCCCTTCACGTTAGTAATTGTTTTCTGGTAAGACAAAATTTATTGCTCAATCACTGATACTTTTCCTCTTTTCCACCATAGAATTTTACATTATAGAGGTGTCATTACTTTTATCCTTGATCACATCTGTCAGCACAAATTCTCCTTCCAGTCTTCTGTCTTACACTTCCTCAAAACCTTTTCTACTTCCTTTATTGTCCTCCACAATGAACTTGACTTTCCCATATAGCAGCACAATGTAATCACCTTTTTCTAGTTTGTGAATGACAAAATATCTGTACTCCCATTCCCTCCAATTTCTATAACTTTTACCTCCTTTTACTCAAAGTGGCAGCCTTTGAGAGTCATTTACGTGCTTTGATTGTTTGTTTTAAGTTTTAAAGACATTCGTACTTTAAGATTAAGCTTTTTGGATGTCCAATTACAAATTAGATGAAAGTATGTTTTCTTTTTTTAACATCTGAGGCTGATCTTTTAACATCTGAGGAAAGCTAGTCAGCCAAGAAGGCCTTCATTTCTAGTTAGGCTACAGTTCCCCACTATTCCTGGCCAAAAACCTGGAAAAGATCTTCATTCAGTGAAAATAAAGTAATAATAATTGAAGAGCATTTATGCCAAAAACAATGATCCTGAAACCTCACTTTCAACCACTGACTATTTAAGAATTGCCTAAACTGTGTAGATACACTAATGAGCTGTTTTTTCATTTGACTGTTTGTTTACTTTAAAAATCTTTGGATGCTTCACATCATGCTTATGCACAAAATCCATTCCAGACTTGACAAGAGTCAGCAACTCTGTAACTACTCCTACCTGATGTGAAAACTCAGTGCAGCATATAGAAGAAAAAAAATGTTCCTCTATTGAGTATCTTGTCAGGTAAATCAAGAACCAGACACAATCTATTATCCACAAAAAAATACACAAAATTTACTGGATAGGTACATAACCATCCTTGCTTTTTCTCCGTTTGAAAATGCAACATAAAATTCCTTTTTTGTATTTTCAAAACTCTGGATGCACTCACTCCAATTGACTTCTCTCGTTCAAACCTATTGATTCAGCCCACCCCACCTACATGAGTATATTTAGCTCCTTATCAGCATGCCACAGCTAGAGGTCTCTCTTATACATGTACTGTCCGCCTACTTGGGAATATGTTCTACCTAAAAACACATTCAAGTATTTCTTCTCTTTAAAACTTATGAAAGTCAAAAAAGTAGACTGTTTCCTGTAAGTATCCAAAAAACCATAACTTTATAATAGTTTTAATCCATTCAACACCCTTGACGGCTTTTACACATTTACCCAGGACCTTTAGACACATTAAGGAGTTTTTTTCTAAAGGATGGTTCTGTGATCTTACAGTGGCACAGTGTATTCTGTAGTTCTTTGCCTTTTATCTGGTCTGGGATTTACTATTATGTGGCTTTATTACAGAAAAACTATGTGCAGCATCACTCCACATCACCTAGACGGTCACAAGCAATGTATCTAGACATAAAAGATATTGTCACACTTCCATTTGAGACAGGTAAATAAACTTTGTCATTGATTTCAAATGGAAGAGCATAATTTAAGAGCATTTAGAGCTACATCACTTGAAACACTTTTAAAAATACTGGCCAACATGTAATTTTAATTTAACATGATTTTAAAATATCCAAACAATTTTATTTTAAAGGAAATTTCTTTCATGAGACTAATCAGAGAATTTTCAGCCTTTTACCTTAAAACTTTCCCTAAACTTTCATAAAGATATAAGTCAATTGCAATAATAGAAAAGAATATAGCTGAAAGCATCCAGTAAGTTCAGTGGGAACATTTCCTACTACAACAGACCAAAGTTCTGGCTGGTGAAAAATGACCAAGCTCCATTAAAGTCAATTGAGCTGGATCAAGATGCACCAGCAGAAAATTTGGCACACTATATATGGTATTAGCTTTCCTCTGGATCCAGAGATCTGGGTTTATCTTTGTTTCTAGCCTATAAGTTAGATGAAAAAGGGGAAAAAATAATGACTGCAGCTAGGTTTCCTGCTGAACGGATATACTATATCTCTATCTTCCAGCCTCTCCAATCAATTTTCATTAGGGCTTTCCTGACTGAATTTTTCTCCCCTATTTCTGCAGTTACTATTCAGTCCTCAAGAATACAATGCTGTATATTACCAGCATCATGCCGTTAGGGATTGTGTAGGAGTCAAAATACACCACCAACAGTTTATAGCACTTTATGGCCATTTCTAACATACACAAACTTATTTCTCTAAACTGCTACTGATACCATTGAGAACAGACGGTATGACCCTGTTATCCAAGAGCACTTGCCTCAGCAGCTTGAGCTAGGGGAATATTAACTATTATTACACAGTATTAGGGATTCTGTGTCTCCTGCTGTAGGTTAAGCTCCAGAGGAAGGCATAGCTGCCACTCCTGCTTAAATCTCAAGCCCTAGTAGAAAGTATTACACATTTTTTCAGCTATACATATACGTATACATATAGATGTATACATAGAAATGTATGTTTGTGTAGGCAAAGACAAAGAGAGCGACCTCAAGGGCATGCCATAAACCCTTCAGGTTTAGTTTATTATATTTATGGCTTTTCCAATATTTAGAAAAGAGATTTTTTTTTTTTTTTTTTTGTTTAAAAGAGCGCAAACCTGAAAGATGTATATATGAAGGGTGGCCATTTTGATGGCGTTCAGTCAGAGCTGTTGACATGATATTATTATTGTGCTACACCAGACAGTGGAAGGGGAGTGACATTTCAAGTCTAGACCTATGATGTCATCCTTCATCCCATGGCAAACAATTATAATCAAAAAGCCTCTTAGTTCTCTTAAAAGAGACAGGGGAAAAGGAAAGAAACTTAAAAAATAAAGCAATTTAAGCTCTTGAAATGGAAACTGTTAGGAAGTTTTGTTGTAGTTTCTTAGCCTTGTGTCCTTTTTGTTTCTAAGGACATTTTCTGTTAGCAGTGTTAAAATGGTATTTAACTTTGAGGATTTCACTGTTCTTTTAGGACAAAGAAGCTGAGATGGACAGTTGCTGATGTTGTAGTCACTATTGAAGTCTGAGCTTCCATCCTCAGGACAAAACAAGATGAAACCAAGCAAAGAAAAGAACAGTAATGTTGGAAAATAAAACTTCAGTTACTTGTGATGATCTGAGTTGAAATCTCACTGCTAGAGAAAAACAGGCCCAGTACAGGGCCTGATTGGCTTTTCAAGACCTGGGAAATGAGTGCTGGCCTTGGTCTGTTAAAGGTATTACATTTAGTTCCTTTTTCTGGCTAAAATATTATGAAATGTGGTTTCATCTGCTAAGGTATATTCTTTTGAAGGGAAGGCAAAAAGAATACAGACAAGAAAAAGAAGATATCAGTAGGCTTTTTTAAGTTAAACAAAACCTGTCTTTGTGCATACAATTTTTTTTTTTTTTGCAGAATTTACAAACATTCCTTTACTTCAGACAAATACATACTGTAAATTCTTACACAGCAGTGGTTGCAAGTACCAAAATTATATGCTCTTGTTTTCTTAACTGGCCTGCCTGTCTCTAGTCAAAGCTTAGGATGGATACCTAGTGAATATATCACAAAAAATCAGTGGGTAGCCACTAGAAATGACTAGGATGTGAAACAGTCATCTTTAGACAGTTTCGTTTACTAACTCTACTAGTATTTCTTATTTTCCTACAGCATCATGAATCATCTCTGGTTATGACTATACAGCTCCCCACAGAGCTGTGTGAAGAGCTGTACATGCAAAACAATAACAGCTAAATTTACTTAAATGCTGGTGCCACAAAAGATGAGAAATATGTATTTTTGCACAGTGCCGTGTCAGGACTCTGCTGAGCAAAACTGACAGATTAGTGCATAATAGGAGGAAAAGGCGAACTGTCGCTTTCAAATTTAGTTTCTGTAATGTTGAATCAGTCTTAAGACCTTTACTCCTCTTCAATTTTTCTGATTGCTTTTTTGTTACTGTTTATTGATATTGATGCACATTTATGTGGTACCTTTTAGAATTGTCAATCTACTAAACAGAACCCATTGTAATACCAAGATAAACTGATTATGTTTAGTTCACTGAAATATAGAGTTAATGGAAATGTAATATTTTGAGGGATTTCAAGAAGTCATGTAGTGCTTCTCCCTGTGTGGAAGCAGGATCAAGTGCCTTTAGTGCATCCTTAACAGATGTTCCTTTACCTCAGAAAAAAAAAATCTCTAGTGATGGATGCTCCATAATCTCCATAACCTGTGTGCCAAAATAAGTACTGAGATTTTAGAGCAAAATCTATCAACAAATACTCTGCAAACTTCAGACAAGATTGCTGGAAATCACCTGTACACTTTTAAATGTTGCATCAGCCAATTTGTTTTCAGTATAGACCTAAATAACCAGACAAGTTACTATGCAATAAGGTGTGTCTTTTCGCTTGACAAATCTGATTCCTCTGCATTATCAGATAACTTCCTGGTGTCAGAAATTAAAGTCAGTTCTCATTTCGCTTACACATAAATTGTCAGTTTTCTTCAACAGGCAAAAATTCTGCCTTCGCTTGTGCTTTCTCTGAAGACAAAAGGATTGAAGAAGTACATGAGTATTTTAACTGGTACATAACGCATTTATTCCTGGTGATTACCACGAAGGTTAGCACAAACAAAACTTCATTTGCCATTAAAAAATATCTGAAAACAATAAACATGGTGACATTTTGATTAGAATTGTACTTAAAGCCAGCCCCTACTCCCTTCGCCAATATATGATTTTAACAGCTGTTACAGAAAAGATAATTTCTGGTATACTTTCTTTACAGAGGAAAGGTAAATGCTAACTCATTTTTTATTTCATCTGGTAGATTAGCTACAAGATCTAACTCCTTAAAACATTAAGATATTGCTCCCATTCCCGTAACAAAATTAGGCTTCTTAAAGAACCATTTAATCATATACTTAGGTCTCCTTGTAGTCACTTAACATACAGCACTTGACTAACTGACTGACTGAGGCTGATTTCTTTGACCTGTCATGGGAGTGCTTATGCAAGTAAGTACTCAATAATTTGGTTTCCAAATCTGGCTTTTAGGAAGCATTCAAGACACTCCTTTCACTTAAAAGTAAAATAAAACAAAAAAATGGTTGTGTTTATGGAAGAGAAAGATGGAAAACAAACTCATTATCCATTATCTCAAATTTTGAAGTTACTTGAGACAAAAGAAAAAAGAAGAAAAAAAAATAATTGAAAAGTATTTCTCTCCTCAGGACTGTATAAGTCATCTTCACACCACAAATAAAGCAATTTCTAACTAGAAGTAGATGTCCTGAAACCCGAGATGTCCTCAGTGACAGAAAAATTTTCATGTCGGAAAGGAAGGAACCTCTAGAGTATAAGTGGTATACATATTCTGTATCACAATTTTGGATCTAGACAAGTAGCTGTGTCTACAGGAGAGATTGAAAGGTGCCCATGAACATTACTAAGCTCTTTGGCTAACAGGGACAGTCTGGTCTAGATCAAGGTAGTATGTGACCCAGATCTTCGAAGCAGGATGGTTGCTTGCAAACCACATAGCAGGAGCAGTCCCTAGAATATTTTACATCTTGAACTGTGACTGGGAATTGTCCGAGAGATTGCTAAATGGCATGTGAAAAATATTAGTAATAGTTTTTTAATATAGACAATCTTTTCCCAATGCCTGTGAAAATTCCTGGGCACTATTTGATTTATTAGTATAGATGTGGACTTTAATTTCATCTAAGTCCAACATTACATGCCAAAGTGTTATCACAGTATTCTGCAAGCAGTAGCAGTATAAATCACACAGTTTTCAGCCACCAACATGTGCTAATAAATGTGTAGGTTTGCATTACACAGTCAAAACTATATTTTACATATGTTCAAATCATGCAGTCTACAGACCCTTGAAATGTGGGAGCATTTAAAAAAAAAAACAAAAAAACCCAAAAAACTCAAACCAACAAACCACAAGTGTGATCTGGGATTTATGAGCACAAGTTTGGGTTTGAGATTCAGAGTTTATACCCAGATTGCACCAAACTGTTGTGTGATCTGGTGTTAGTATCTCAGCCCATATTTTTCCATCTACCCAACAGGAATAGTGGTGCTTATCTGCCCACCTGACAAAGATATTTTGAAAGTTAATTACTTAATTTCTATACTGTGTTTCCAGCTGAAACAATGATTTCTTGATGCCAGTATAAAATTTTGATTTCCTTTCAATAAAAAAAAAAAAAGTAAAAACTAAGTGAATGAAGACTTCAACAGTAACCATGATAACTGGAGACTCAGGACCTGGTATATTCAGCTCCGCTGAAGTCAATGGAATTATATCAAAACTAAAATTTAGCACACTGTATTTAACAATCATTGAAGATTCTTCCTATTAAAAGGTTTCATTGTTGCTTTTTCCTTGGGGCTGTCTTTCAGGCTGTGATTTTTTTTTTTTTTTAATGTATCCAAACAAAGATCAATAAATTCTGAAAGCTGAAACAGAGATTTCTGTCTCATATTGAAGTGTGAAGGAGCTCCTTTGTCTGTTAAATTGATAATTTGTGGAAAGCAGAGACATTTCTGATGTTAACTGGATCGCATTTCACACATCCTCTCCACTTAGCCAAATGTATCTTGCCCCACAAAAAATAAGAGAAGATCCCATGCAATCTGAGAGATGCTGTAGTTATATCAGTTGTTGATTCTTGCTTCTTTGGTCAGCCTCCATAGAGAAATTTTAATTGGATAGCATATTAAAGGACTAGGGCAATGGAATGTGGCACTCACTGTCTGCAGATTTTATTTTTCAATAAACCATTGTACTATTTGTTCTGAGCAGATGAGTAGCACAAGACTTGGCAAACAAAACCAAACAGAAAATGTAAAAATGCTCTCACAATTCCGAAGGACAAAAAAAAAAAAAAAAAAGAAAAACACCCAAAAAGCAAAAAAACCCAACCCCCAAGCCAAAAAAACCCTCAGACTAGCCAAGAGGTTTTCCTGTGCATGCTGTGAAATGATATCTTCCAAATATCTTTCAAAATCTTGAAGAATTCAATTTTGCCTTTTATGTTAAAAGATACTCAACCAGTTTACTGGCTAAAAAGATCAAATCCAAAATGTGATGTAAGTAGTTCCATGTCAGATGCCAAACCCAGAACTACTAGGACTCTGGAGCAAGATCTAGAAAGGAACCAGGACATTTTCAGTTGAGTGATCTATCTTCTAGGCTACGGACCCAGGTTCCTGCTTGTTCTCTTAGTACCCATGTATAGTGGGACATTTTTGATAGGAGGCTTGACTCACACCCTGGCAGGTATGACTTTCTGGAGGCATTTGAGTGTGTATTTTGATATGTTCAGGCTCAGAAAGGTCACCAAGCCTGTCAGGTTGAGACTCAGCCAAGTCTGCCCAGAGTACTGACCTGTAAGTTTTTCTTGCAAGTGTTTCACATCAAACAGACAGGTAGATACCCACCCAGTTCACCCAACCATTGAGCAAAGATGGGTTCCAAAGGGGGACTGAGGTACCTATAGCCTGCTTTGCCACTGGCTTCAAATGCACCCAGTGACTGATTTACGTTAGCATTAATTATTAGCATTAGTATCACTTTGGTGAACTGTAGTTTAAATGAAATTTACCATTTCCTCTTTAATGTTTTGGCACAGTTTCAGATTAGTGCAGCTGGGCAGTTGCTTTGCTACTTTATTATTTCAGCTAAATTTTTTGATTATTTTTCCCCAAAATTATCCTATTTTCCTCAAAAGTTCTATGTTAATCAACACATCATGTAACTCCAGCAGACACCAGTAGGAGACACTTTAAAACAGCAGGACTCAATTCATCTTCTTTAAAAGAAATTAATCATTAACATGAGATTGAATGATAACTGCCAAAACGGCAGTGTAAAGGTGTCATATTGTCACAATGCAGTCATTTACCAATTGAATGTACAGATACAAAGTGTATGAAACTAACATATATTTGAATTGTGAAATTTAAACTATGTGGAGCTAAGACATATCTTGCTGTTTTGCATGAGTTCACAATCAGAGTCCGTCATTACAACATCATACAAGCTGTCTAACATGCAGCTCTATTTAGCGAGTAAAACAAGGGCACAAAATGCCAACGAATTACATTGTTTTATGAACATAGCATCATCGTGTATTATGCATACTGTGTTGTGTACTACATACCCTTCCAATGAATTCCACCATGCTTACCTCAGAAAGGCTGGAGGCATGTGCTGTCCAGTGGGTCCAGGTGTCTGAGCAGAGAAACCAGTCCTGGCACACTCGGGGTGAGAGCTCATTTAGCTTCCTGATAGAATCGTAGAATCATAGAATCGTAGAATAGTTTCGGTTGGAAGGGACCTTTAAAGGTCATCTAATCTGACCCCCCTGCAGTGATCAGGGCCATCTTCAACTAGATCAGGTTGCTCAGAGCCCCATCCAACCTGACCTTGAATGTTTCCAGGGATGGGGCATCTACCACCTCTCTAGACAACCTGTGCCAGTGTTTCACCACCCTCAGTGTAAAAAAATTTCTTCCTTATATCTAGTCTAAATCTACCCTCTTTTAGTTTAAAACCATTACCCCTTGTCCTGTCACAACAGGCCCCGCTAAAAAGTTTGTCCCCATCTTTCTTATAAGCCCCCTTTAAGTACTGAAAGACCATGCTATGGTCTCCCCAAAGCCTTCTCTTCTCCAGGCTGAACAACCCCAACTCTCTCAGCCTTTCCTCATGGGAGAGGTGTTCCATGATCCCCTGATCATTTTTGTGACCCTCCTCTGCACCCACTCCAACAGGTCCGTGTCTTTCTTATGCTGAGGGCTCCAGAGCTGGA
>NW_008795523.1:478066-478538 GCF_000699145.1 Aptenodytes forsteri
GGTCCATGTACTTGAGAGGTGTGGGAAGAGAGGTTGCCAGTGAATACTGAGGCAAAAAAGTTTTGTTGAGTACCTCAGTCTTCTCCTCATCTGTTGTTACCAGTTTGCCAGTCTTGCTCATCAGGGGGGTATGCTTTCTTTGACCTTCCTTTTCTTGCTGACATGCCTGTAGAAGCCCTTATTATTCTTTGCATCCCTTGCCAAGTTCAGCTCCAGTCGCACCTTGGCTTTCCTGACCTCAACTCTACACAACTGGGCAGCATCCCTATACTCTTCCCAGGATACCTGTCCCTGCTTCCACTGCCTATGCATTTCCTTCTTGCCCTTTAGTTTGACCAGCAGCTCTCAACTCAGCCATGCTGGTCTCTTGACAATAACTTGCCCTGAAGGAGAAAGGGAAGGTGAAGGAGCAGGGGAAAATGTCCCCCCCCATCTCCCCCATAGATTGGTTCCCCCAGGAGAAAATGTAAAA
>NW_008795523.1:479117-495051 GCF_000699145.1 Aptenodytes forsteri
GCCGACCAATGCCCAGCCAGTTCCCGAGCAGCAGTTGCCACACCCCGGCTAAATCCCCCCAGGTTATATACTGAGCATGATGTCATATGGTATGGAATATCCCTTTGGCCAGTTTGGGTCAGCTGTCCTGGCTGTGCCCCCTCCCAGCTTCTCCCTGGCAGGGCATGAGAAGGTGAAAAGTCCTTGACTAGTGTAAGCACTACTTAGCAATAACTAAAACATTGGTGTGTTATCAACAGTATTCTCATCCTAAATCCAAAACACAGCACTGTACCAACTACTAGAAAGAAAATTAACTCTGTCCCAGCTGAAACCAGGACACATTCCTTTCCTGATTTCTTACACCTTGGGATTGAGATCTCTTGCACTCTATGGAAAGCGTCCTTAAAGATCTGCCAGCTTTGTTCTGCTCCCTTGTCCCTGAGGGCAGTTTCCCAGGGAGTCCTATTGACTAACTCCCTGAAGAGATGGAAGTTTGCTTTCCTAAATTTCAGGGTCTTGACTTTACTCTTCACCTGGCCCATATCCCTCAGGACTGCAAACTCCACTGCATGATCACTGCAGCCCAGGCTGCCTCCAGTCTTGAAGTCACTGATTAGCTCACTTTTGTTGGTGACTAACAGGTCCAGCATCGCATCCCCTCTGGTAGGGCTCTTTATTACTTGGCTTAAGTAATAAACTGACTCCTCAATGCATTCCAGGAGTCTTCTGGATTGCCTACAGCTTGCCATGCTACTTTTCCAGCAGATGTTGGGGTGGTTGAAGCTCCCCAGCAGGATGAGAGCCTGCAAGTGTGATGCCTCCTGTAGCTGGAGTAAGAAGGCTTCGTCAATAGGCTCCCCTTGATCAGGCAGCCTGTAGTAGACACCAACCACAAGTTTCCCTTTGTTGCCTAGGTCTCTAATTCTTACCTTCTTCAGAAAGATTGACTGTCTGACCCCTCCTCCCCTGTAGCCTATGGCTGGGGAGACAAGGTGGAGGGGAAGGGGCACAGTGGGTGAAAAAGATTGCTAGGGTCTGCTCCAGAGGTGCGCATTTGTGGTTTACATTGAACAGCATGGAGAAAATGCAGAAATGTGTCTTGGGGCACATTCGGTAACCATTGTCTGTCCCTGAGGGCAGCTGTCAGGACACTGCTGCCCCCCAGCCCTACATCTCTGCCACCTCTACATACAAAGAGACTTTTAAAATCAAAAAGTGAGACACTTAAGAAGTTAGATGCAGGCTTGTGATTAGTGTTTTAATTTCATTTCAGATTCAACCGTTTGCATGCATTTGTTTTCTCTTCCTTTTCTTTCCCCGTTCATTCTTCCAGCATCTTTCTTGCACTCCCTTTTGCTCTATAATCTGTCTATCACAACATCCTGTTTGCTTTTGGATAGGCTTGATAATCCTCTCTGGCCATATTAAGTGTTCCACAATAACACTGCTAAGGCCAATTTCAGCAATTCATGACCCATTTCCTACTCCACACTAACACTCATTTCTGTGCCTCTACTAGCCTTAAGTATTTATGAGGTCATATGGTGAACAAAAACAGGTAACTGATGCATTTAAAAAGGAACCCAGCAAAAGAAAAAACAACTTTTTCCAGCAGGATCAGTTCCCCATCCTAGTGCACACCCACACAAATTGCTCTGCAGGTGAATATAAGGAGTGGCTGAAGGCATGAATAATGAACAGGAGCAGAGGCTGGAGTTTTGGGTACTGCTTAACCTAGCACTACTGCCCGAAAATATGCATATCAAATGGTGCCATATATATAAAAGTGCCATTGTGAAGCCAGGTTAGTTGATACTTGAAAGAATATATGGATGGCATAGAAATATAATATCCCCAACCCTTAAGTGCAAGATACTGTGACACTTGCTGCTAGATTCATTAACATTTTGTGTCAAATTCCCAGCAGAATTTTGTAATAACTGCCTTGATTTGACACTACACTTTTAACCTTTTCCTATCCAAAAATAAAAAACAAATTAATCTCAATATATATTTTGTTCTTGATGCAGTTTTCAATTATACAAGCTCATACTGGGCATAATAACTTGAGCAAAGCTGTCAGTAATCAATAGGGTTAAAATATAATATTATAAATTATATAATTTTAAATATATATATATATACACATTTAATTATACAACCAATAATCTAAAACTGAACATGCCGATTCTTATGAGAGCATGATGTTCTGAGTGTAGGAGCACATCCATATCCCATGTTGAAAACTGAAAATTGTAGGGATAGGCTGTTAAAAATAAACCCCTGCTGGGATGTAATTTCCAGGAGGTATGTCTTCTACCTCTAAACTTAACTTTTCATTCCTATTCTTCAGAAAGCTGTTAAACAAGTTTAAATAACATAATTCCAAGGTTTCCTGTATTCCCTCCCTTACCTAAATTAGAACTGTATTTGCAACATATAACTTAAGCAAATATTTGTTCTAAGAATTACAGAAGAAAGAACTAGATTTCCATCATAACTGTTGCTTTATTATTAATGTTATTGGTTATTAAAGAATACAATTATTAAATATGATAATAGATATCATCTAATTATTTTGCTCAATTAAAATTAAGCTCTGCTGAGGAAAGATAGTCTGTTTCCCTGGGAATTTATGTCCATTTCAAACAAACAAAAATCATCCTTGAAAACACAAATAGAAAAATGGTTAATACTATTATAAATATGATAATAGATATCATCTAATTATTTTGCTCAATTAAAATTAAGCTCTGCTGAGGAAAGATAGTCTGTTTCCCTGGGAATTTATGTCCATTTCAAACAAACAAAAATCATCCTTGAAAACACAAATAAAAAAATGGTTAGGTTCTAAAGACCTAAACTCTGACCGGCAAAGTCCCAGGGGTTCATAACTTCTGATATCTCTGCTGTTCAGGTAAAATACACATGAGTAAAATGAAAGAAAGAAGCAAAGTTCATCTTTAAAGATGAGATTCAAGATGTCTAAATTTAATCACTTAGAAGGAAGATATCAAACGTATGCTTCTTGGCTTGCAATATCTTAGCAGTCAATAGAAATATGGGCATTTCTAAAATGTGATTTGTCTCCTTGTCTTTTATATCACATTTATGAGGGGACAAATTGCACTCTAAAGGGCCTGTCTGTCCTTTCACCCTATTGTATTAATGCTGGGAAGCTGAAGATTTTGGGTTTATTGCAAATGGGTTTACGTTCCAGAACAAGAAAGGAACACACTAAAGAAATAGCTTGAGTTACAAGGTCCAGTATTCATAGTTGGAGGTTAGCTGCAATAATAAATGAGACAGAGAGAAGGAGGAGGTTACAAAATTAACCCTGGTTGAAATCTTCATTTGTGCTTAGAGCCAAAGAGAGGTGTAAGCAGCAGAAACTCCAATTAATGAGAAGAAAATTGCTGTAACTGCCATAACTGAAAATTGGTGGAACATTTTATATGGTTAGAAGATTGAAACCTTCTAGAGCATTTTTAAGAACAACATAATGATGAGAGGGGCAAAAGCACCACAAAATTCAGGAGGGGCTTTGGTCAATGCTTGCTATAAATCAACAGGTCAAATGAGAGAATAACAAGGGATATATCTGGAGCAGCAGTCTTGGATGCAAGAAACAAAATAAGGTGTTATGGGGCAATTATCTAACAGATATTCTTAAAGTGCAACACAGGCTAGTAATACAATATTGGAGTAGCTAAAAATTATAAATGATGATGTTTTGAAATAAAAGTTGTTGTACACTTTATACCCAAGAGTTAGTAAGTGTACTTTGGATTTCATTTTGATTAATAAAGATTAATTAAATCATTATATTCAAAACTGATATTTTGTGAAGTATATACAGGCAAATAGAGGAAAGATCCAACCAATAATATGTGAGAAGTTTCAAAGAGAATAATTTCCCAGTGCTGAAGAGAGTTATTGGGAAGAAATTGCTAGGGTTGGAAAAACAAAAATGAACAAGAGACCAAACAGTTTTACTGAAAATAAGGAAATCTTTACAAAGGGCTAGGTAGAAAGTTAAAAAAATACAGTTCCATAATTAAGTAAAAACACAACTTTGGTTAAAACTCTTATGATTCATGTAGAAAGAAGATTTTTTTTTCCACTAAAACAGTTATTATTCAATTTATTTTACTTTGAAAGTATTTAAATATTATGAAATATATAATTGCTACAGCTGTCAATAAACCCACAGATTTTTAAAGACTACTAAGAATAAAAGACCCCACATCTTACCAGTAAAAAAAAAAGCTATAAAATTAAATAATGGAAAAAAAAAAAACTTTAAAATGATGCAGAGACAGGAAGATTCTAATAAATGTTTCTAATGTACTTAAAGAAAAGCTGGCTGATGTTCTTATAAAACGAGATGATGAAGTAGAGTTTCCAGCCCATTAGTAACCAAGACTTATGCTAATGGCCCTTAGGAATAACTATCTTTAAATCAGATGCACTAGAGAAAATTTCAAAATGCCTTAAAAAAAAATATTGAGGTGAATGACAAATGACATTTTAATAAATGTTTTAATATTAGAGAAACTGATGCCAGTGTTCATACAGACTAAGCAAAATGGCTCAATAGGAAATGGTCTTCAGGAATTCATGACTTAAAATTATAGGTTATGCTGTAATCAGAAAGAACTTCTAGGATTCAATTTAGTTGCAGTTGGATAAACTTTAGGGACCTGTGACATATTAATTAGAAAATTTAGTGATCCATTTTTTAATTGAACTTTATTTGTTTGTAGGAGTTTTTCTTCACTTACTGCAGAAAACATTTTATAGAATACTATAGGGAATTGCGGGCAAACAAAAGGTGGTCTCATGAGGAGAAGAACAGAATTAATTTGATTTCTATCTCTGAATTTGCCTCTATCCTTATTTTTTCCATGGTGACCCATTTCCATACAAGCCACTCAAATGATACCTTTCACAGTTACTTATTGATATTGTTTTCCTCATTTTCTAGGTTGTTTAACAATGTGAGGTCTGATTCTCAGAACTGGTAAATGCTACTAATACAGAAGCCATTTAGAGTTATTTTTTAACATACAAATATTGCATAAAGCTAAATGCTTTAAAAAAATCAAGTCTGAATTGTCTCTAATTTTCAAACAGATTTTTGTTTGTATTTTCTTTTTCAAAATCTGTTTAATGTCTTTTTTATTTTGAAAATAAGGTAAATATCTTTAAAATGAGACTGCTAGGTAAAAGGTTATTTAATGTTTATAAAAAATCAGGTACTTATGATCAATGGCATAGAAAAAGCCAACATAAGTGCTAGTAACGTCGTTTCCACAGCAGTGTTTGAATAATGTGCAGGAAGTATATACTAAGCATGGAAAAGAAAACCAAATTTTGATAAGTTCATCAATAAGCAACTGTTGCCCATTCTGCCCACTAAAGCAGAAGGGTCATCTGGAAAGAATCGTTTGTGATCAGATCATTCAGGACTGTATCACTTTAAGTATGCACCAGTAGCATGGACTAGTTTTACACAGAAAACACTTATTAACATTTCCCAAGCATGCAATCCATGACAACAGAGCTTTGGAAAGTAACAGGAGACTTGAGGAAGCACAGGTGTTGAACATATCTCAGCTTAAACAGGAGAACAAGAAGGGAACAAGGAGTTTACACCGAAGATACTTCTGGGTTTTCAGTGCTCAGAAAGAGAGCTCAGCTCTATCACTAAGTAGGACTTAGTGATAACAGTAGTTCATGATGCATCTGAATATGGATTCTTCCATTATCCTTCCTCAATCTTCCAGCCATCCTGAAGCCATGACATGGGTATCACAGAAGCCTTAAGGCCACAAGGAACCCTCAGATGTCATAGAAGACTGGAATATAGAGAAAGCCCATCAGAGGAGAGCTGATTCCCCCATCTCATGAAGCGGTCAGTGACTGTGACACCCTGCCAAATAAATTTATTCCCCCATTGTAGACCATTAATTGTGATTATTAACCCTTCAGGCTGACACAGATCCTCATATTACAGATTGTTACTCCTATGATCTTTTTTTCTAAGGCCAGGCTTTGCTGGATCCCTTTCTTGGGTGAAGAAGGCATAGTTGAGACCATCATCAGTACCAATCCATTGTCTTCAACCAAAGGATAAGGGAATCATGAAAAATGAACTTCCACAGAGTTCTTTGCGTGGTCAGCAATCCAAGAAATGCCAAAGATTTTCTGTAACTTTGACATACAGCAAATTATTTCTTCCTGAATTCCTTGTGAAAGTAGAGTGAGCAAATTTATGTAGAAAAACTCCATTATGTCCTAAATCACTTGCAGATGTGTACTTTCTGAACTCAATAAAAAACATGAAAACTTTTATATACCAGGTCTTAAGAAGACACTTTGCTACACAAACAGGCAAACTTTTGCCTCAAATCTGAGTCATGCTTTTAAGGTTTTGCTGATTACACCAGCAGTGTGAAATAACACCTTTCGAGAATTTTATGTGTGATTTATTCTTTTCTTCTTCATCACACTAAGAAAATTTAAAAATGCATCTTTCAGACTAACTATATTTTCTGACATTCATTTTCATTCAGTAATTCAGTTTGGCTTAAATTATCAGCAAGAAATCTAACCATTGCAAGATACTTTGGAAATAATCTATTTCTGTATATGTTACAGAACTTTCTTGAAAAATTCCTGAAAACCCCATTTTCAAGTTGGTGAGAAATATTTTCAATTGGACAATCATTTCTTCTTTTCTTTCAACTAGAATTTAAGGCATATTTCAATCCCCAGCTGCTTCCCAGAATAATTTTATTTTACTTGAGCAACACTG
Source organism: Aptenodytes forsteri (assembly GCF_000699145.1). Lineage (NCBI taxonomy): Eukaryota > Metazoa > Chordata > Aves > Sphenisciformes > Spheniscidae > Aptenodytes > Aptenodytes forsteri. The sequence continues at coordinate 485,920 of NW_008795523.1, forward strand.
TGTGTAAGTAATCTCATTTTTGGATCCCCACCCTGAGTTTTAAGGATCCTGATATGGATCATTACAGGATATGATATCATCATATCCTTATATGCAACATTACAGAATCACAGAATGGTTGAGGTGTGAAGTAATCCCTGGTAATCATCTAGTCCAACCTTTCTGCTCAAGCAGGATCACCTAGGGCAGGCTGCCCTGGACCTTGTTCAGTCATGTTTTGAATACCTCCACAGATGGAGACTCCACCACTTCTCCAGGCAACCTGTTCCAGTGTCTGACCACCTTCACATGGAAAAAGTGTTTTCTTGTGTTCAGATAGAAATCTTTTTTTTTTTTTTTTTATTTGGGTCCACTGCATTTTTGACCTGTCCCTGGGCACAACTGAGAAGAGTCTGTCTCCATTTTCTTTACTTCTCCCCCCAATCAGGTATTTATACACATCAGTAAGATCCTTCTGAGCCTTCTCTTCACCAGGATGAAGAGTTCCAGCTCTCTCAGCTTCTCCTCATTTGAATGATGCTTAAGTCCTTTAATTATCTACATGGACATTCACTGGATTCAATTTAGTCAGTCCATACCTTTCTTGTAATGGAGAGCCCAGACTGGACCTAACACTCCAGATGTTGCCACACCAGCGCTGAGTTAGCGGGGAAGGATCAGCTCTCTTGACCTGCTGGCATTGCTCTTCCTAATGCAGCCCAGAACACTGTTGGTCTTCTTTGCCATAATGGCACATTGTCATGTCTCATGCTCAACTTGTTGTCCATCAGGGTCTTTTTCTGCAAAGCTGCTTTCCAGCTGTTCAGCCCTCACCATGTACTGGTGCATGGGGTTATTCCTCCCCAGGTGCAGGAGTTTTCATTTCCCTTTGTTGAACTTCATGAGGTTCCTGTCAGCCCATTTCTCTAAGCCTGTCAAGGTCCCTCTGAATTGCAGCACAACCATCTGGCATATCAGCTACTCCTTCCAGTTTTGTATCATCTGCAACTGGTTGAGGGTGCACCCTGACCCATCATCCTGATCATTACTGAAGATGTTGAACAGTATTGACCCTGGCTCTCAGCTGGACTTCATGCTGTTGATCACAACTCTTTGAGTCCAGCAATTCAGCCAGTTTCCAGTCCACCTCATTGTTGTTTTATCTATCTAAATCAGTACTTCATCTGTGTGTCTATAAGGATGTTATGGGAGACAGTGTTGAAAACCTTAGTTGAAAGTCAAGATAAACAACTTCCATTGTTCTCCTATCATCCACCAGACCTGACACCTCACTGTAGGAGGCTATCAGGTTCATCAAGCATGATTTGTCCTTCATAATTCCATGCTGACTTCTCCTGATTACCTTCTCGTCATTCATATGTTTGGAAGCGGTTTCCAGGATAATTTGCTCCATCTCCTTCCCAGAGATAAAGGTGAGGCTGATCAGCCTGTAATTCCCCAGGTCTTCCTTGCCTGTCTCAGTGATAGGAATGGTGGTTTCTTTCTTCCAGTCTTCAGGAACCTCTCCCAGTCTCCATGGCCTTTACAAGATAATCAAGAGTGGCCTCACAATAACATCGGCCAGCTCCTTCAGCATTGCTGGGTGCATCCCATTCAGGTCCAATGTACCTTTGCAACTCCAGTTTAAGTAGTCCCTAAGCCACCAACGGTAAATCTTCTTTGCTCCAGGTTTTCCCACTGCTCTCCAGATTTTGGGACTGAGGAAAGAAGGCTTACCAGTAAAGACCAAGCCAAAGAAGGCATTGAGTACCTTTGCTTTTCCATGTTCTTTGTCATCAGGTCCCCTGTCCCATTTAGCAGTGGGTCCATGTTTACCCTAGTCTTCTTTTTGCTGCTGAAATATTTGTAGAAGCCCTTCTTGTTGCCCTTCAAGTCCCCTGCCAGATTTAACTCCAGATGGGCTTTGGCTTTCCTAACCCCATCCTTGCATGCTCAGACTGCATCTCTAGACCCTTCCTGGATCACATGCCCATGCTTCCACCTCTTGGCTGCTTCTTTTTTTCTCGTTTGAGTCTTGTCAGGAGCTCCTTGTTCATCTGTGCAGGCCTTCTACCACCTTTGCTTGACTCATGCATTTTGGGATGGATTGTTTGTTGGCTTGGAGGAGGCAATCCTTGAAAATAAACCAGCTCTCCTGGACACATCTTCTCTTGAGGACCATCTCCCATGGTATTCTTCCAAGCAGGTCCCTGAAGAGGCCGAAGACTTCTCTCCTGAAATGCAGGGTTGTAATTCTGATATTTGTCTTATTCTTCTCAGGATCCTGACTCCTGTAATCATGTAATCATGTAATCATGTTTTCTTTCAGGAGAGCAAATTCTGAAGATGGAAAAATACTAACAATGAACCAAATAATTTTACTGCCACTTCTCAAAAAGTGACATCTACATTCGCAGTATCTTAAGTTTGCTTATCTTAAGGGTAGTATCGTGAAGTGTGGTGTGAACATGTAAGGAATAGGCAAAGCCCCACCTGCATAGTTATATGCATAGCAGTTGCCTTAAGCCCTCACGTATACCGAGCTCAGTTTGTGTTTTCTGTGTAAAGGGTAAAATGTTTCAGTGAGTTTTAACCTCTTCTCTTGTTGTAGAAGAGCTGGGAACAACACAACATAAATATTATTGTACAAACTTATGTTATCTCAGAACAAGATCCCTGAGAAGCAGGAATATAGTCCAGGTGGTCCAATTTTGAATCTTTGGCCCTAAGTTGTAACAACACAGGAACACAATTTAAAATAAATGGTTGGTTACTATGGGATCTCCAGCACCCTTACTAGCTACTGAAACAAAATAAGAATATCTTTATAAGCAGACAAATAAATGTAACTATAGGAACTACTATTTACAGAAAAGACATAAATGAAGAACACAATTTTTGTCTAATGCCTATGAATCTGAAAATATCTTTATCCAAAAGCTTTGCAACAGAGTTTTATTGTTTTACATTGCACATAGTCTCTGGATAAGGAGCTATTGTAAAAACTGTCACAAACTCACTTTCTTGCTAAACTCAATGGATAGAAAGAAATTCACTAGAAATGTTTCCAACCTTAAATAGCTTCTCACAGAAGAAAAACAACCACAAACTTATATGGCTTATATTATATCAAGGATCACTGAAACATGTGAATGAATACAGAGAATATAATATAAAAAGCTTCAGAAAAAACAAGCTCTGAAAAACTGCCCTAAGCAAAACTGAAGTCCATTCTACTTTGGCAGTCTACTGATGTTTGGAACCATTTGACTGCACACATTTACAGCAATTTTATGAAAAAAAAAAAAAAACAGAATAATATATTTCACTATAAAGTAGTTAATTGACTTACATAGAGTAAAACTGGATTGCAAGTATGAACTCTCAGTTGCATCATCTGACCTGTAAAAAAATTTTTATAATTTTTGAAATGCAGGTGCAATCAGTACAGCTGAAAGTGCAAGGTAATTTTCAGAATAATCTGTTCATTATGATCTCATTTTGAATACAAATATTTTAGGATAATTTTGATAAATGTGATCTGAGGTTTAAACATGAGATAGGTTGACAAAAGAAGAAAGATTTAAAAACAATGATAAGAAGAGAGAAAACTGAGCTTTACAAAAGCACTTTAAAGTATATTTTTTAAGCCATACAAGTATTCTGTGTCCATTTAATTCTATAAAAAAAAAGAAAACAAAAAAAAAACCCAAAACAAAACCAAACCCCTCTTGTTTTCTTGTATTCTCAAAAGAAAAAAAAAGAAAAAAATATGCAACAGTTTTTCCTCTCTTGGAAAAAAAAGGGGGGTGGAAGGGAGGGAGAAAATAATATAACAGAAAAAATGAAAGTAAAAATGAAGTTTGGTTGGGTTTTTTTTGAGCAATATCTTTCCAAACAGTCATATGTGGACAACTAAAAAAGTTTACATATATATACATGTATGTATGTATGTTTAAATATGTATAGATATAAAATACACACACATATATAAATACATATATATATTTTAACATCACTGAAAACTCTTTTAAGAGTATTAGTTATCACCTTTACACTAATCTATTCTGCTTTAGATATATAGATATATAAATATATAGATGCAGAGATATATAGATAAGTATATTCACACAGAAACATGCATGAGAGGCTGAATATGTATATATATGTATCAAACATATACAGTGCATTTATTTTAACAGTCACTCTATATTTTTAGTGGTTGGATTGCAATTTAGGAATCCAGCATAAAGCTGTTTCCTCTCTGCAGAAAAGCTCTAAAAGGGATGATAAATACGTCTGATTTTCTGAGAAATGTCCACATACAGTTCTTTTCTATGTCAATGTAATTAAAATACGATGTATGCATTGAAGATTATATTTGCGTGTATGTTTACATTACATATGCATCTATTTCCAATGTATGCTTGAGAATTACAACATACATAATCAAAGATAGATATAAATATAACATACATATACTTTTTAATGATAGTCATATAATCCCTCTATCCATAAACATGAGTTCATTCAGTCCCACTAGATACACAAACATGCATTTTCCAGTTTGTCCAAATTAAAAATAAAATAAAACAAAACAAAAGATGAGGGGAGGAAGATTATCACTACCTACAAGAGAGCTGCTACCTAAGACAAAAAAGGTATAATTCTCTTAAATATTCAGATCAAAGATCCTGAAAGACCATGTGCACCTCCTTGGAGGAGAGTTGAGGACACCATTTTGGTACCTCCATTTTCCAGGCTGCTCCGGGAGATTGATAAATGTCCATTTTAGTCACCCTTGAAAACCTGGCTGATTTAGATATACATCCATCCTTACATCTCTCATCTTGTTGTTTTAATAAGTCCCTCTCCCTTCACTAAAAGGTCCGTAGAATGCAGCCCTAAACTGGTCCCCACCACACTTTCATTACGTTAACTCTCCCTCACACAGACAACGGGCTTTTAGGTAGTGCTGGCCCATTTATACAGAATAAAGGGACCAGGGAAGGAGCAAAGACTTCATATCCTGTACTTTGTAATGGAGACGTCCAATTTCAGTAACGAGTAACAACTCATAACGGTAAGTTGTTTTATATACAGTATGTACATACATGCACAGTAAACAGCCAGGTGTTGTAACAGCATTATCTGATAATGCTTTCCAGTTTGATGCAAATGAAGTTTATTTCATGATCTAGATCACACAACTACATTTTACAAAGGCTTGCTTCAGAATTATGCTTATTAATTTTATTAATTAAGACCCAAACCAGGCAGAGATGAAAAAAAAGAACTTGATGATCCTAATGATTTTTTTTTTTTCCAAATGTAGGAAAAAAACCCTCTGTTTTTCTTTTCTCTGAGAATTTTTTTTTTCTTTCTTTAATCAACAGAATTGGTTTCAAATTGCCAAAGCAATCTTTTCAAAAACTTTTCTTTTTAATTATTGTTCATTTTGCTGCCCTAATTTTCTCTTCTTTCAAATGCAGTATTCTGCCCAATTAAGCTATCTTTAGGCATAGAAGCTTAGCAAATTATGTTTGTCAGGTGGGTTCTCCCAAGCTTTCAGTGCTCTACTTCGAACAAATGACTGCAAATAACAAACACGCTGACAGAAACAAAGAAGTTTCAGATTCAACAGAGGCTTGACTGGCAAGGATGAGACATAAGAATATAAATGTCTAACTTATAAAATAATCATTAGTGATCAGTAACAAAATAAATGCTACAGCTAGCTAGAGCAATTACCATCAGGAAAGGAAGTATGTGAAAGAAAATTTCCTTCATCCCATACCTAAATAATTTGGGGCAATCTAAAGCATTGCCATTTCTGATCTCTACTTGAAGTTACCTTGAGGGCACTCAGCATCTACAACGAATGGGCTCAAGAGCACAAAAAGTTAGGCACCGTACTTCAGTCTCTGTAACAGAAAGTTACACACTGTCCAAAGTGTTTCCTTTTATCTCTGCTTAGCTGAGTCTGTCCTATCAAATGCCCTTGATTGTCAGCTCTGGAGTTGTCAGTTCAGGAAAGACATGGACCTGTTGGAGTGGGTCCAGAGGAGGACCACGAAGATGATCAGAGGGCTGGAACACCTCTGCTATGAGGAAAGTCTGAGAGAGTTGGGGCTGTTCAGCCTGAAGAAGAGGTTCCAAGGTGACCTTATTGCAGCCTTTCAGTACTTGAAGGGGGCTTATAAGAAAGATGAGGTCAGATTTTTTTAGTAGGGCCTGTTGCGATAGGACAAGGGGGAATGGCTTTAAACTAAAAAAGGGTAGATTCAGACTAGATAGAAAGAAGAAATTTTTTATGCTGAGGGTGGTGAAACACTGGCACAGGTTGCCCAGAGAGGTGGCAGATGCCCCATCCCTGGAAACATTCAAGGTCAGGTTGGACGGGGCTCTGAGCAACCTGATCTAGTAATGTCCCAGCTCATTGCAGGGGGGGTGGACTAGATGACCTTTAAAGGTCCCTTCCAACTCAGACTATAATTCTGTGATTCTATGATTCTATGGCTTTATGACAACAAGCCTTCAACAGCAATATTGGCTTGAGATTTTTCCTTCCACTCATCTTCTCCATGCTTTATACTTCTTTTTGCTTGCAGCATGCCATCACTGACATTTGTGCCAGCATAACTGTTTGTGTGGTGACATTATGAATGTCATCATTATGACCCTGGATCAGGGCATCACTCTAGTTTGAAAAATGCTATAAAATAAATGAATAAATTGTCTGACCTGGATTCTTTCCCTGACCCAGTTTGTAGCCCAGCTGCACAAGTGGAGATGGTGTCATAGTGTCAGCTAAGCATCAGTGGGCAATGACAACACCTGAAAGTGGTACAGTTGCCAAAGGCTCCATCTTGTGAAGCCACCACATCAGGTATGAGTGCATGCAAGGCCTGGCAGATGATGTGTACCAGTTGAGACTAGGAAAAATATTGCTATGTCCAGTATATCCCAACATTTTCTGCCTGGAAATTTTGGAAACTTGTTTGTATATTTGTCCAGTATTTACTCGTGCCCAATAACCACATTTTTCATTTTGCATATACTTCTGCAGTTCACACAAAATAGGTCCAATGTTTCTGTGAAATCCCATCTAAGACTAGGTGACTGCAGTGGCAAGAAGCCACTGAGGATGGGCAATGTGAAGGATCACACTATGCCCCTCGTCTGCTGCGTGCATGGCAGGAGGCACAGCCAGCTTCTTCCTGTATGCCAGAGCAGGTGTCCAGCACAGGGTCTATCTTCCTGCTACCCAGAAGCACATTCAACAACAAAGCAAGTGGGAAATCTCAATCACAGGTTGTAAGCAGCGAAAACACTCTTTGAGGCATATTCCTTCTTTCCCTGACCTCTGTTTCCATTTCACTGTGCATATGCTGTGCATAACCAAATATTTTGGCTACTGCTTCCATTATGAGATGATATGCATCATTAAAGGAACAAAAATTGCCCCCCTGCAAGCAGTTGTCCAGGGATACATGAATAGTAGAAGTTAGAGAGTCTGAGCATTAAAACGTTTAGAGAAATGCTGGGTTCAGCCTCGTTGTTATCCTCTTGAAGTGTAGGTGTGAGTGAAACAGATTGCTAGTTGCTGTGCCCAAAAATGATTGGTGATGAAAACAACGTGAAAATTAAGAGGGATGAGAAAAAGAAATTTAGCCATTCGAATGCTACAGTAGCAATTTCTATTTTATGTAATGCCCTTAATGGGATAATTGAGACATATACCAACACAATAGATTTGATATTGCAAATCCTGAGAAGAAATAGTATTCCTCACACTATGAAGATTCATTGTACAGAAGAATAGCACGGTGTTTTGGGACTTGGGTCTTTTCCAATGCTGCTTTATAGAGTGTATTCACAAACGTTCTCTGGCTCACTTCACCGTGAAACAGTAGGTAGAAAATGCATTTCAGAGAATAAGCAGGAATGTTTATCCAGCCACCTTCAGCTAACTGAATGCTGTTAACAGGTTCTTCACATTCAGGCTTCTTCTCTAGAACCTTGATTACCCAGAGAGCTTGATAAATCTAATATCTAGACTAAGGACTCTTTCCAGGTGTGTTCTTACCTACAAGGTGCTGTGCATCTCCTTTCCATTTGCACTTGCCAAAGCTGGTTTTAATCTCCTGGCATTTGCAACATTTTCTGTTTTTATAACTCCACTGAAAGATTCTATTTACCACACTGAAAGTATTCTGGCTGCTTTGAATTTACCTTGCTAACTAGGGCTTTGCATATTTCTTACTCATTTACTTATTTCTCTGAGACTCAAGGCTGATAGCGAAGTCCATGGGTGATTGTTCACAGCAGAGCCACAGTCAAAGAGGATTCGCAGAGGACATACTGACACTACAGTTTATGCTTCCTGGTGGAAGCCCCTCTTATTGCAATTGCTGAATCAACACATACTGATGTTTGGTCATCACCCATACACATTTTTTGTAGACAAGAACTGCTTTTTTCATAAGGGGAACTTCATCTCCAGCCCACCATAAGACACATTTTTTTTTCATTCTAAATATACCTTACTTATAAAAAAAAATACATTTGAGACATAGCTGAAGAAATCCAATATGCACCTTGTTTTAATCTTGGTGGTCATCTTATAGTCACTGTGTTTAACTGATGATTCTTATTACCACTGCTAAACCTTTTATCTAGCAGTAGGGGTGGTAGCATGGGTGTTGCGGGTTTCTTCCCTGACATTATCTGTATTCATGTATAATTCTTACCTTATCTTGCAGGTTGCTGCCTATATGCCATGTCTTGAGGTCTGACCACTGCTCAGTTCTCAGCAGTAGATACCAGCATGCTACCTATGCCCCTGACTTTTTTTTTTCCTCCTAAAGATGGTTATATCTTTACTTGGCTGCAGTAAATAGAAGCAAGGGGGGAAAAATCCACCTAGAAGGCTTTATTGGAGGCCAGTCAGAGAAGTACCTCAGCACACTGAAATGCAGGCATTCCTGCCTTACAACTCCCACTGAAATCTGAAATCAGTCAATGCTGCCAGAAATTGATATTGAGGGAATGTTGTGGTTTAACCTCAGTCAGCAACTGAGTACCACACAGCCTCTCACTCAATCCTCCCCCGCCCCCCTCCCCGGTGGGATGGGGGAGAGAATTGGAAGA